>NC_139080.1:8687487-8733051 GCF_965140915.1 Aythya marila | reverse complement strand
GGTACAGAAGGCTGCACTAATCTAGTGATCCTGTCAGTACAAGTGGGATTTGGTGCTATCTTCAGGGGGCTTTTGTTTCTGATGTGTCTCAAGGGGGTTCCTGGTTCAGCAAGAGGATGGGATTCAAGTCGTAGTTCTTTAGCTTTTGTGCTCGATCAAAGGTGATGGTACCAGGAACTTCAAATGCTGGTGTTTCCTTGGCTTGTGGTTTTGTAGTTCAGATGGCAGCTCAGGTTGTTGCTGGGTTACCCTTCCCTGTGCTTATGCTGGTGGGCAAGGCCTGCAGTCCGTTCATTGCTCTTGCATGTCTGGGTCTGCTGTTTCCTAGGGAAAGGAACCAGGTTTTTAAATCTGTAGGGTCGTTTCCTGGAGCTTCACTTCTGTTGCATGCTGTGGACTGGGTGCTGTGCTCTGGTGTTTGCTGCGTTGTGCCACAAGTGATGGGAAGAAGTGTTTTACAGCTACGGTGGAAGCTTATTGACTCTTCTGCTGCCATGATATCAATTATATATGTTTTAAGATCTTTCTGGAAGGAGAAGGGATTCGGGTTGCCCTGCCCGGAGGAGAGGGTTAACAGGTTGGAAAGGAGCCTCCAGAAGTAATAGCTTGGGTCTTGAGTTTGAGTGTGTTGAAAGTAGGATTATGGATGTCAGAGCAGGTGTTTTGATTGTATGAATTTGTTATGAAGCTGGGAGATTCTGTGGAGGGGCAGAGCAACCCCTTCCTGTCATGGGGGTGGGTATAGGAGGACTTCTTGATAATGTTTAATGTTAATCATTGGTTGCAGACATGCGTTTATGCAAATTATGTCTGGTGCCACAGTGGCTAAGAAATACCTGAAACCATAGACCAAAGCTTAAAAAAACAACAACAACAACAACAACAAAAAAGCACAACAAAAAAACCAAACACCTCCGGAAAGCTTGAATCTGCAGGCCAATTTCGTAGGGCTTCCCATGTTTCCAGCCATCATCTTCTCAAGTTGTTTTATTAATAATCAAAACAGAACTGCTTTTAATGCAGAAGGGTTGAAATACGATGTTGTATTTTAGCTGGTAACTGTTTTCTTTCCTTCCCCAAATTGTAATAGGAGCCTGGAAAAATTCAATAGAAGAATGGACAGCAGAAGACTGGAACGAAGATGTAAGTGTCCCTTCCTAGATAGACTGCATTCATTATTTACCTTTTTCAGAGTCTCTGCATTGTTTTCAAAATCTCAATGCTCTAACTAATTCTTTCTTATATTTCTGCATTGATGTTTCTTGCTATAATTCCCCTTTAAGAGTATATATTTAGAAAAGCTTAATATTGAATTGAATTAAGAAATATTTTTATTTTTCTGGATGGCTTTCACAAGGATAATAAAATGTTAAGTTCTGTCCCAAATTAAGTATTAGTGAATTATAGTTCTTTACTGCTTAATGATGATGGGTGGTATCTGCATACTACACCCTAATAGTATGTAGTCATGTCAAGCCATATTATCACAAGATTTTGTTTGAAGTGCTGAAGCTTACTATCAAGTTTAGACTCATCATTGATGCTTTTTGCTTGAAATGTGCATAATTATTCCAGTCAGTCCTCTTCATGTTCAGAATATTAAAAGAGGAGCTAGTAGTGTGCTGAAGATGGCACTTACTTGCTTCATTCCTGTTGCAGCATCATGATGTGTTGTCTAAAGTACTGGAACAATCTTTTTCTTTACTAGGCAGGAGACATGTCTTCATGTCTGCAAAATATTTGATGGATTTATTGTTTAAATATTTGTGATTTTAAGTTTTCAGTATCATAATAAAGCTTAAGCAGTTGAGAAAACAAGATAAATAGGGGGAGCAAATCTTATTGTTTAAGTTTTTCATTTTTATAGAAACATCATTTCAACATTATTTTTTTGAAGAGTAAGCTTGTTTCAGAAGTTGTCCCTTTTCCTTTCTGTAGGGTGGCATACCGGTGTTATCCCCAGGGATGTGTGAATAGGTCACATACCAGATATAAAAAACTGTCCTTACCTAGTAAGGAGGCTCTATCTTTTGAGAAAATTAAAAACTCTAAAATATGACCTAGTCGTAGGTTCTCTGTATCAGCTACTGCCATCAAATGCTGGGTTTCGTTTGTTTTTATGAAACTGTCCTCTGTTTCTGCAGTATATACTAGTGAGAGGCTAAGGATAGCAGAAATGTCTGGCCTTGTTTCTCCACTCTGTTTAGCACTGGTATGATACAGCGTGTATATAGTATGGGAGGAATGTTGAGCAGTGCTTACTAGGGGTAGGTTTTTTTATTATTATTAAACCTCAGTACTTTGCACATGAATCTTGAAAGAGCAGCAGATGAAATCTCTAGCCTCTTGTTAACTTTCATTAATTATGGAAATCTGGAAGAATCCCTGTAACCTAGGAGAATGTTATTCATGTGTTGATGCTCAAAAAGAATGAATGAAATGGAAAGCTGCAGGCAAATTAGCCCAGAGCATGGCTAGAGAAGAATAAAAGGAAAATTGATTAATCTGAGTCAAGAAAAGGAAAAAAGGACGTACAGATACAGTTTGTGCAATTCAATGTTGCTTTATTGAAAATAAAGCCCAAATAACTTCTAATTTACTTAAAGACCAAGATTATGTTTAAGTGTGAAGATAAAGTATGACCCTGTAAGAGATTCCATTTTATATCTTTTGTTGTTTTTTAAAATAATTTAATGGTACCAAAACCACACTAAGTAGATTGTGATCTGTCTTGTAAATTTTGGCAAATAACCTTTTGCAGGAGAATCCTTACTGAATGTGGGTACTTCTGTGAGGGCTACAAGGCAATCTATTCCTAGGCCAGATGCAATCTAGTGTCTTTATCAATGCTGTGGAAGTAAAAAATAAAATCACTGCTGAATAAAATGTTTGGGAAATTGAAAAATTATTGGGTAATAAAAGTAAACCGGTCATGCAGAGGAATCTTGATCGCTGCTAGATGCGACTTGTTCAAATGAAAAATGTTTTAATATAGCCAACTGCTACCCCTCAGCTTTTTTTTTTTTTTTTCCTTGAAACAAAAATAAAGAATGCAAGGCATACCTCCAGAACAAGGGACTGTTTTCTGGAAAGCAGCAACTGAAAATATTTTAGGGTTTTAGTGGATGGTGCAAAAAGAGCAACTCAGCATGGGCTGATGCTGTGGCAAAAAAAAAAAAAAAAGCTACTATAGTCTTTTTTTGCCTGTAGGCAAGTAACTTTTTGCCTGTGGAAAATAGCTGAGAAATATTAACTGATAAAAGAGGTGCTAGAGTGGGATTTTCAATTTCTTTGGCATAGTTTACTGAATATGAAAAGGGTTGCTTGATTAGCATATGT
Organism: Aythya marila; assembly: GCF_965140915.1. NCBI lineage: Eukaryota > Metazoa > Chordata > Aves > Anseriformes > Anatidae > Aythya > Aythya marila. The sequence goes on along the minus strand of NC_139080.1, from coordinate 8,729,712 downwards.
GTTCAGTTCTTAATCTAGCAGAAAGGCATAATATGAACCTGTGTCTGGAAAATGGAGCCACGCATTTAAATGTGCAATTAAGCAAGTCTAGCAATGTGAGTAATGATTGAAATGATCAAGGAAGCTGATGTATTTGCTGTCTGCTGATAGACTAGGTGCTTTTCTGAAGCATATTTTTGTTTAAATTTTGGTTCTCTAGTCAGGTACAAGTTGCAAGGTCAGTATTTGAACAGGTGAGTGAGTGAAATTTTATGTTGCTTGATCTGAGTAGGATTAGATTTTTGTGATCTGATAGTCCTGTCTGGTACTTACCTTTGTTAAAGTAATGAGTACAGTAGGGTGTCAGTGTGATGTTTAACAGGGTGGAAACTACTTGCAGTGAAATTAGGGAGTTGTATTTTTTTTGAAGGGACATTCAGAACATAGACAGTGAAGGACCAGACAAATTTTGAGGTACTATAGATGCTCCTGTTCCATTGCATATCAACTGGCCATAGGAGAAGCTAGCTAGTTGTTAATTGTGTTTACCTATCACCAAGCAGATAACGATTTTATAATAGAAACCAGGGCTGAAAAGCACAGGCATTTCACTGCAGATGGAGGAAATACCCTTGTGAAGCTGCCACATGCAAATGGTTTGACTGTTCATTTGGTTCTGGGAAATTGCCAGTGCCTCAGTGAAAGATTAGCAAGCATGGTGTATTGTGAACATAAATGACTTTGTCAGAAGATGGCAATACTACCTCTAAGAAATACTAAATACGTCTGTGTAACCAAATAAACTTGTTAGCTGCTGCACAAAGTATGTGTTTTGATAAATGCTATTATTCCCCAGACTTCAAAATTAGTTGCTTGATGTAAGTTTGTGGCAATCTGCTACAGGGACAGGGTGCAAGTGTAAATTAAAATGCAGCAGAGCTGGTAGCTGAAGACTTGGAAGTTACTTTGCATGCTGGCTTACTTGAGGAGACCATTTCTTCTCCCATACTTTTAGGCTGTCACAAACATCCTCAGGCTCCTCGATTTGCTTTGTTTTCAGGATTCATCAGTGGTTTTGCCACATTTGGTCTTCACCTGTGTTGTGTGGGCAGAAGGAACCATTGACATTCGAGAGCTTAATATTTAACCAAGGGATTGCAGATCAGAGCTGCCACTCTGCTATTAGTTGACCTCCTTATGCTGTATAATGCAGGAATCTTATAATGCTACAAAAAAATACAGTACAAGGTTTTCTAAAATAGCATGTGCAGTTGAGAAAGGGCTGAACAATAAAGGAAGAGGCTTTCTTAATAGCACAATGAGCTGATTCCTTGTTAGCTTTGATCGGTCCATCGAGTTGAAGGCTTGCACCATGATGCACAGGACAGAGCTGAGAAGTGTTCCAGAAAGGTGGGAGATTAAAGTACGTTGTCTTGGCTGCGATGGAAGGGAGGGAAATGGAGGGAGGAACTGTGGTGAGTTTCAATTTTTCATGATCCACTGTGGTGTAAGTAAGGGAGTTGTAGCAGTGTGTGAGAAACAGATGAACTTTGCCTCTGAGTGAGAAGTGATAGCTCCCAGACAGCCCCAGACAACTTAAATCAGCAACGGTTCACAGGAGAAGCCCAATCAGCTGAACACAGGCATGGATGGATTTGTGTGTTCAGCAGAGCTGCCCATGGGATGGCAGCTGAAATTGGCTGGTATCCGTGATGTGCTTTTCAACTGGGCTGCTAGCAGCATATGCAATTAAAAAGGTCTAACTTCCTGCAAGAGCTGTAGTCAGATGTCCCATTCTAAAGGGATTCTTTGTAACTGTTCGCATAAAGAATAACCAAGCAATTCAGAATGCCAAGTTACACCACAGTAGTTAAATTTGCAGAAAATCACCCTTAATTTAATATGTGACCATTATACGTGTATTTTTTATCTTCTTGAGCCGAACCTGTGTTGGCTTAAAACCTATTTTGAGAGTAAGTATTCTTGTCAACAGAAGTGAATTAGCCCTACGAAGTTGTAGCTATTTTTTTTAAAAGGAAAGCTATTAAAATTAATCACCCCCTTTACCCTCCTTACCCCCCAAAACAACCATTCACCCCTCCCCCCCCCCCCCCCCCCGTTTCCCTCTTGTATGTGCAAGTATGTATTGTAACAGAATGGTGTAAACATGACAGATGCCTGCTGTGGATGGACTGATGGGTTGCTCTAGTGCAAACATCTGCATGACTCTTCCTTTATTATTGTTTTCAAACTCATGCTTGCAGAGCAAAGAGCTTAAGATGTTATTGCTGTCCCTAGCAAAAATGCCAAGAAGGAACCTTGAATGCTAGTTCCTGGTGTACACCTGGGTGCAAACCTGCCTCTGCAGGTTTGCTGAGCTGACAGCTCAGCTGACATGGTGAGCTGACATGTAAAACAAAGGGATAGGTGAAGTGAGTAAAGGCGAACAGTGCAGTGCTTTAGACTTCTGCAGGGGGATTTGTTGGAGCTGCTCTATGGCATCCTAAGTTGTGTCCACACAAGGTATCTTTATGCTGATAATATACTGTCACATTAATTAGTTTCCACTGGAATGTTTTTCAGTTATTATTGCTCAAACTAGCGTAGGTACTGTACTGTATCATTCTGTGTGTTCAGTTGATTAAATATCCTAATACTAATTAAATTGGTACTTGATTTGGTGTTAGACTTTTGAGGTTTAACTGGTTTTTGTCTTGGTAAGCACAGCTGCAGCATAACCGGTTGTAAAAGTAGTCTGGCATTTATTTTTATCTGGCAGTACATGACCAGGCTGAAGCTTCTTCAGATGTTGCAGCAGTGAGGTCTGAGAACATGTGTGTAACTACTATTTTTTTTAAATCTTTTTCAGCTTTCTGAAACAAAAGTCTTTACTGCTTCCTCTGTTCCAGCTGAGAATCATGTGACTCCTGGGCAAAGGTAAGCTCTCCCCCATTTTCCCTATATCCTTAAAAGCTTCTGTTGGTGAAGCAATGTTATCTTGAACATATTAAAGCAGATGTTAGATGAAACGTGAGAATGGCCCTGGTCAGAGATTGGTTAAGCTGACTGCAAAATTGCAAAAAGCCTTGCTTGTAAATAGTTGGTTCTGTGGGTTCCTGTATTACTTATAATCCTGGTTTTGGACTACGGATGTATAGCCAAACATATCAAATCTGTGAAGATAAAACTGAGAAGACTGTCTTCTGCACAAAGACTAATTATAGGCAAGAATGAAGACAGCTGGGAAGAAAAGTTTTGTGCTGTTGAAAATGAGGCACTGGCTTTGTCCAGGGAACAGAAATCCAGCCCCCAAGGTGTCGAAAAGTACTCAGAATACACGCAGCATTTTGACAAATAGGTTAACAGAAAAGTTTGCATTAGCAAGAAGCTGAAATTCCTGATAAGCATTGTGATTACTTGTCTTTACTCATGATTTGGAGATCAGCATGTGAAAAATATGGCAGTAGCAGCCTTGCTGTGGTTGCCTTCATCTTCACTGAGTGCCTGGCAGGTGGTGGTACAGATCAGTCGCCTGCATTAGTTAACATTTCTTCAGGTCATGTCAGAGCATGTCAGCAGTCAGATACCACAAGATGGCCTAACAGCCCCAAATGTTCTGCTATGGCTGTACTGCTGAACTCCATCCTGCATTGAAACTGTTCACGTAACACAGTTATAATCCATGTAACATGGTTATAACCTGGAGGAGGCATGGTGTCAAGTTCTTCTGCAACTTGCATTCCTGTGCTTCTTAAACGTGATATGCTAGTTCAATTGTTGCTCTCATGTAAATATTCTTCCAGTGGATGTCCCCCAAATTATGTTAGAAAATACTTTAATTCATCATGTTAAGTTCAGGTAATTTTTTACTTGCCAGAAATGTTTGAGCATTGAAGCTAGTGGTGGAAGTACTGGGAGGAACTCTTCAGGCCAAGCCTGCAGTGTGTTTAGGAAAACAACTCTAAAATTTCTGATATCCTATATTGTATGAACACATTACATCCTTGAATAAACCCGTACTAGATGCTAACAAGCCATGTTAAGTGTAAGAAAGCACATTTCTCATCCTGATTAGGTATTTGTGGTAGCATAACTTTGGGTATGTGCCTGCTGTCTGAGAAACTTTTATTTCTGTTGCTCTTAGGACTTCCATGTCACCATGTTCACTTAGTTGCTGTATGTGTGACTTGATTCTTTACTATCCTTAAACCCATCATATACAGAGGGTAGAACTTTGATCCCTGTCTGTTTTTAGAGGGATAGTGTGATATACAGTGTGGATATATATAATAGGCTGGCAGGTGGGATCCACTCGAACATGATGTATCTTTTATAACTTGTCTCCAGTTACTTGATTATACTGATCATACAGGTTATTTATGTGATATGTGATGCTACAAAAGTTGATGATCTTTTCAGAAAGAGTGCAAAGGTAATTTCGACTGTAACTGTAGATTATAACTAGGTGTCAGCTAGCAGGATTTTTCTTCCCAGTGACAGCCCTCTGTTCTTCCTGTTTGTATGGCAGGCAAGCAATATTCTTAAAAGCTATTGATCAGTATTAGTTCTATTGCTGGTGTAGCAACTTCTATCTAATATTTTTACTGCTTTCTTCAGTTTCAGCACAGCCATATCATCATGTTTAATCTAGCCAAACTTTACTTCTCTTACAGCATTGATTTGGTAACATTGCTTCAAAAGCCTGTGACAGCCACTCAAGAGACAGAAAGCAACTCATTTGAGGCTCCCCAGCAGCAGACCTTTGGCCAAGCCCTAGTCTTCACAAATTCTCAGCACAGCAACCAGATGGCATCAGGAACTGGCAATTCCAGTGCTGTAAACTCCTATTCTCCTCAGAGCCTGGTAAAATTATCTTATTCTTTGAGTGCCCTTCATGAGGAAATACTTCAGGTTAAACAGCTTTTCCAGTACTGGTCACTTCATGAAATGTTTCAGTATTAGTAAAATTTTGTCCCAAATGCTAAAGCAATGGGATTAATAGCCTCTCTCACACATACAAGGTTTTTTTGTTTTTGCCAGGCAGTTGTTTCTTGGTTTACATGAAGTACTTCTATTATTTTTTTCTTTGTGGGGAACAGGCATGTTTACTGTATGCTGATTTAGGATTGAGTCCTTGGTTTGTAGTAGAGAGTTCTATGCCAGAGAACTGTGATGTGACGTTTCCAAGCACATAGCTGACTGCTTTTTGTGGAAACATGACTATTTCTGAGTTTTCTAGAGTTATGAAAAAGACTTCCCTTGTTTAATGATTATGAGAGTTAAAATTGGGCACTTGTATTCTTTGACAATCTGTTCAGCTATTAGTAATTAAATGTTTTTGGGATGTGTGGATTCAAGAAAATCAATATTGTTGCAATCAGTTTTGAAAGTTTATTAGTGATAACAAGATCTGGCCATATGTTACACTTGAATTTTTCATTTGTCATTTATTAGTAATCTAGGGCTGAAGAGGTTTCAGTTGTTGCCAAATAGCAGCTGTAGGCACTGACCTTATTATTATTTTCAAGTTATGTATTCTTTAAGTCTACTTTTTTTTCCTTGTCTTTTGGTAGTCTGCAGTTCTTTGTTCTGGCTTTGGAGAACTTGGATCCTCTAAATTGGCAAATTCTACTGGATCCCAAATCTTGGACCAATTGAAATCTCCGGGTTTGGGTCAATTTACCTCTCAACAAAACAATAGTAGCTCTACCACCACTACCACAACTACCACATCGTCTTGGGATCTAAAACCACCTATTACTCAGTCCTCAGTCCTTAGTCAGTTTGGTAAGTGCTTTCACATAATCTCTCTATTAGTCTGTAAAATTTCTTAATGCCAATGACAGTTTAAAATGGCCTTGATGAAAAGCTTTTAAAAAATGCAATTCTAATAATAAAATTGGTTACAAGGTCGAAGTTAAGTTTATCTGCTAGTAGTAGATGTTACAAATATATCACAAACTAAATTTTGATGGACTTAAGCCTATCTGTAGAGTCTTCAGAAGCTGTACAGCCTTCACGTACTGACATCTTTGATTTGGTGCACCTGTCTATTTAAGTGAAACTTTGATGTAACTTCATTCTCAGCAAATCCTGGAAGATAAATATTTTAGTCTTTGTGCCTGTGCTGCTTCTAGCTGAATACATGTGTAATGTAACATATACTTTGTCTTTTTCCATTTTTTTTCCTGTTAAAACTCTTACATGAGTTTCGAATGAGTACTACATAATTGCTTCATAATGTGCATCATATCTCCTTATGTGAAGTCTGCATGTGCTCAGAATGATGCAGATTACTCATTTTGTCTTTTTGTAATTGGGTGGATTTTTCATTTAATTTCATTTAATTAAGTACAGTTGGCAGGAACAGTGGTGAACATGATAGGAGGTTGTTCTTTGCAGTTCAGTTTGTAGCAGTGTTCTCACTAGAAAGAATGATAGCTCTTGTATCTATCTCATGTATGTGTGCGTTTCCAAATAGGTAAGTAGCCAATTTGATAGCAGTTGTAATCTTTTACATGCAGTAATCCTGAAAAAAATGTTTATATGCATTTCAAGCTGCTTTCTAATGTTCTTTGCCAAGTGAAGAAAAAAAAACCAAAACCTTCAGACTGTGGGTGTTGTGGATCTCTTACGGTTGATGGCCAGTGCTCCAAGCTGTTGTTCGGCTTTCACATCTGAAAATTGTGAAAGAGAAGGAAATGGGGAAAAAACTGCTTATGTCCAGTGTGTCCTGACTTTCTGAAAGATGGAGATGGTAGATGAATTCTTCCTGGTGTTGAAAGTCTTCACCTTTGTGGGGCAGGAAATCATAACTCATAACACATCTAAATTGCAACTCCAAACACCTCGAAAGTTATCACAGTTTATTAGCACAGTTAATTGCAGTGACAATGAAGCTTGCCATGTTTGACTAAAATAATCCACAAGCTTTTTGATGCCTAATGTGTAATATTATGTGGCTATTATTTTTAAAGAAAGCTAAATAATGCTTGATGAAAAGTGTTCATTTAAGATAGGGAGTATCAAATATTGGCATTGTTATTGCAGTGGTAATGTTCTACATGGAACTTGTGTGGTGCACGCACTAGAAAATAATAGCTGTCAAGTGTGTCAGTTCACTCAGATTCTTCCATGTAGAGCAGAGTTTAATGATTTAATTTGATTTTTCTTTTTCCAACTGCTGACCAGACTTCAAATCCCAGCCTGAACCATCCCCAGTTCTGAGCCAGCTGACCCAGCGACAGCAGCAACAAACACAGGCAGTCCCTGTTCCTCCTCCTGGGCTTGAGTCCTTCTCCTCCCAGGTGAAACTCCGAGAGCAATCCCCAGTAGACACCTCTACAGCTGTCAGCAAAATGTTACAGCTGCCCAGTATATCTATGGAGAACCAGGCAGTGACTGCCCATCAGACCCAGCAGAAACAGATAAAACCACCAAAACGAAGGATAACTCCAGCATCCAAGGTGGGTAATTTGGTGGTGCCAAGTACTTAATCATTACATGTAAGTTTCTAGGGAGAAGAGGGGCAAAGACCATCATATGTTTTCTGTTTGTAGAGTAGGGAAATCTAAGCTGGATAGTTCTACAGTCCAAAATACAATGATGTCTTTTCCAAGCACACATCTGATTGTTCTGTGTGGAAAATGACTGCTGAGTGATTTTGGATTGACTTAAGTGGCTGCAAGTTGAATGTTGGGTGAAGGGGGGTGGGCATGGGTGATGGCTGTGTATTGCAAAATACAATGGATAACACTTTCAGCCCCAGATCAGAGCACAGAATCAATAAATGAATTTCAGATTACAAGAATTGAATTAATTTATGTGATGTACACTGGGGCTTTTGACAGATGTAATTAAGAGGAAAGATTTAGGCAGTAACTGAAGAAACATGTAGTTATGGGAGGTGAGTGTCAGTCACTGGTACATCTAATACAAATAATACACAGAAAGGAATTGTCTTTTTTCCCCTTTAAGATTCCTGCTTCTGCAGTGGAGATGCCTGGATCAGCTGATGTGACAGGGTTAAATGTTCAGTTTGGAGCTCTTGAGTTTGGATCAGAGCCTGCACTCCCAGAGTTTGGATCAACTTCAAGCAGTGAGAATACCAGCCAGGCGACCAACAATAGCTTGTACTCAAAATCTGTAAAGTACGTGTGAGTTCCCCTTGTGCCTTCTGAAATGTCCTCTCTAGGGATCAAGTTTGTGCAAAATAGTTACTGTGTAATGGGAGGGGGAAATAGGGTGGATTGTAAGGCTGTGTTTTCTGTGGATGGCATGTTAAAAGAAGTCTCTCTTCTAATGACAATCAAAACCTTCTGGACGGGTTGATTTGAAGCTGCAGATGACACAAATGGAAAGAACCTTAAAGCAAGCTACCTTTTATAGAATTGCTTCCTCATGTTTGTCATGATTTTTAAATTTGCCAGGGGGTTTGTTCCTTACAACTTCAGTTTTTCTGCTTTTGTTCCAGTAGAGATGAACCTTGTGCCATAGCTGTGTGTTAGTAGATTGGCACCAGACTGCAGATCTGATGCTCCTATAGAATGAGAAAAGAAGCCAAGCTTTTCAGTCTGCAGAAGCTTTTACTGAAATGCTAAAGCAGGCGATGATAAAGACAAATGTGTCAATAACCCTTTCTTTTCCTTACTGTTAGCTTTTTACTTTTAGCTTTCAGTAGAAAGCTTCCTGAAGTTTATTCAGAAACACTAGTAAAAATGAACTTCTACATTCATTTCTAGTTTCATAAATGCTGTTTATAAACTAAACCCTTTGCATGTTTTATTTTTTTTTTTACTCTTTGCATATTGTGTTAGACTGCTACTCTCATGTTAGATTTCTATTCTAAGAAGACTAGATGTTTATCATACTCTGGCCTTCATGGGTCTAGTTGACTAACAAAGAGGTTATGATCATTAATTTATCCTTTGAGAGGATGGAAATAAGTTGACTGACAAATGTGTATAAAGTATTGAATTGGTTGGGCTTACAGGAGGAAGGTGAACGGTGCTTAAAGCAGATGGTGGTTTTGAAGTGATTACTGGGGACCAAAGCAAAATTGTATTTAGTCATGATTTTTTCTAATATAAATAGTGTAAATTTGACTGTTTTAGCTTAGTAAGTTTTAGATAACTGTGTAGGAGCTGATATTTTCACGAAGGTGTTTGATATCTCATTTACCATTGTGGTAAATAACTTTTACTTTTTCCAGTGATCCTTTGAATACCTCTTTGCCAATATCCAATACAGTACAGGAGTCCACCTACACAACCTCTGCCATCACCTCTTCCAGCCTGACCTGCTCATCCCAGAGCACTAGCCCGGTAACAACAACTTCTTCCTATGAACAGACTTCTGTGCATAGTAGAATAGCGTACCAAAGCTCCATGGCTTCATCTGAACCACCCCCTGTTGCAGTTACGGTGAGTGAACTTCAGCAATAAGACCTAGAAAAAGGTAAAATGATCTTACCTGCTTTGGGCTCATATAACCCTGCTATGTCTATGCTTTCAACCAAGCCAAGTGGTTTCTTCAATTCCCAAGCCCACCCTGTTATTTGTGCTTTCCTTTCCTATTGTGTAGCCATTTTGGGCTATCCTGTATTTGGGATGAAAGAGCCTCTGATTTTATGGGTCTTGACATCTAAAATGGCTGTCTGACCTTTTTTCTTAGTAACACTTTAATATTTCAGTTGAATTTCCTTCCCCGAAGCTTAGCTTTTAAAAAAGGAACTCACTCTCTATATAAATATTAGTCATGGTCTTTTGCCTTAACTTGACAGTTTCTATCCAAAGGCATATAATTCCTTAAATTTATAAGGAATCTATCAAATAGATCTCAAATGCTTTTTGGCCCCTCCAGCATTATTCTTTTGTTGGATTTAAACACCAATAGGAATTAGTGTTGTTTTATTTTAAAAGGATAGGGTGAGATCTGATCTAGGATAGGTGATCTCTTGGGAGATACTTAAAAGCACCTACTCTTTGTACGTGGAACTTAGGTTTGTTTAAAGAGAATTTATTGAATGTTTAAGGAACTTGTGAGAGTTTGTAAGTTTATTTACTTCTGGCCTTTGTTATGTAATGGCTCAGTCACACTTGTCTTCTGCACTAGCTCGTATGTACTGGTGAGGATCAAGCGTAGACTATCCACTTCTGTACTCCAGCGTTATCCAAAAAACAACTGGTGCTTCTCAAGTCTTATCTTTCAATGGAAAAAAATTGGCGTCTGTGTAACTTGGATAGTTAAAATTGTGAGTTGCATTAGATCAAAAGCACAACCATTTCCTATATGTTAATGCAATCCTTTCTTTCATAATGGTGTGAACCTGAAGTTTGTTATATACAGTACATGGGAAAGTCTCCTGATGATGGGTGTAGTATGGGCAGTGTATGGGATTCTGTATGTTCAGGACACCTTGCACTTGAGAACTTTATTATGTGGTTTTGTTAAAGGCACTAAAAAGCTAATTTTCTGCCTTTTTTCTTTTTCAATTTAGAACAAATATAGAATTTTGCATGAAGCATGTTAAATGTGTGATTCATTTGGAAAATACAATATCCCTCTGAGATGATTTATTCATTTCTCATTTGTTTACAGAATGGGCACAGTGGTGTTAGAACACAGACAGCTCTTGACAGTAAGTTTACAAAGCTTGGATGTGTACAGGACTCTTTCTAATCTTTCATTATAACTTGGTATGTGCATGATTGTAGCAAAGACATCTGGTTTGAGGTTTTGTATAGTTCTCTGACTAATTGTTGGCTGATCAATGAGAGTTCATTTTGTACTTGCACAGGATGTACTGCTTGCTTATTGGAGAAAACTGAAATAGGGAAGCAGCTCTACCGAATCTAGACCCAGTGTGTGTAACGCTGAGCAGTCTTAAGCATTAGAAAAGCTGCTTTGCTGCTGCTTTTTTTCCTTTCTGGATTTCTCTACTGCAAATTATTTAACATACAATTCCTTATACATTCTTCCAGCTCTTGTTTGGAAAGTCGTAATCAGAATTTAGTGATAATGAAACAGTCACATTCTTCGAAAGCACCTCTTGCTGGTGAAGGGAATAAGGGTGACTAACATGCTCCCTCTGCTGGGTTGCTTGCTGTCTTACAGTAGAGTAACAATAATACATTGTTGGCTCTGTTACTATTCTCTTCATCTTGGCCATTTTTTTTTGTGTGTGGTACTTTACTTGTAGCACCCCAGTAGCTCTCTTCCCAGAGTCAAAATAATTTAAATCTAGTTTTCACTCTTCTTGACTTATATTCTGGTTTATGGAAGTTTCCAGCAGCTTGAATTAAAAGCTTTTGGAATTCCAACACTTCAGTTTTAACTCTATCTATCTTTTAAACCTCTGAGGTATGTCAGCAGCAGGACAGCTTTTTTTTTTTTTTTATATATTTCTGAGTACCAAGAACCTGAGTATTCAGACCTACGAACTGTTTTGTTAATGCCAAGTTCTGTTTAAGTGAGCATGAGGAAGGGTATATGCCTAAAGAGTTACTTATTAAAGATTGTAATGTATAGAACAGCTTTTCAAATAGAAAATTTATTTACTCTTACGTATAGAATTCATAATTTTGGAAATTCACTATGGGATTGGTCTTTTTTCTGTGAAAAACAAACATCTGAGAATTTCTAATATTTTTAAATTATTGTTCAACGTTTTTATTAGTCCCTTTTTCTATGCTGGTTCCCTTTGACAACATTTTTGTTTTTTCCTCTATCTCAGGCCCATAAACCAGAATCAGTCTTCTACTGTGTATCTATTTCATGTGTCCAAACTATTTTGAAGTTCTGTTTTTGTAAACATATGAAAGCACTGGCTGTTTTCCTTCTGTATATGCCACTAATATCCTTAGTTGGTCATCTTTCATCTTTCCTACTGCTGCTCTTTAATGTCCAGGCTTTATCCTTCCTAAACATGTGGCTGTTCAGAAGATGCTTGGATTATAGTTCTACCGTCCTATTTGTCTTGTGGTTTTCTTTTTGTCTGGCACATCATGTTCAGGCATTGTTAAAATGAAGACCTTTATGCTGGGGTTATCTACTTTGATTTCAAGGAGTGAATCCCGACCTAATTGTATTGAGAGTTATAAGTGGTGTTTACTTATTTTTATATGAATATTTCCAGGATGTATCAGGTGATACAGATTTGTTCTTCATAGCTACGTTTTTGCCACTTGAATTTCCTTTGTCAGTTACACATATGCTTATGGCCAAGGTCAAGACCTCATAATTTCTGTTTGCATAGCAGCTGATCCAGCAACCTGGCTTCTCTCATTTAGGGAGAAAACAATTAATGTGAACAGTGATGCTTAACTTCTAAGCAGACTCTTGTTTGGTGAGCATTCTGACTGTCTGACTTCACACACATTCCAAGATAGCAGTGATCCACCGGGTGGTGATCTTCAGTGTTGTATTAAAGCATGGCCCAGCGTAAGGCAGGGCTCAACTTTTTCTGAGATTTATTGGTGTGCATGTTTGTCTAATTCTGTGCATTATCCTCCCTCAGAGGGCAAGAGATAGCAGTGTATAGAAACAAATGGAGGAATTGTTTTGTGTCTTGTTTAAGTACAGTGTTCCTTTGGAAAGGTGAATTGGTGGTAAACAAATTCTATTACAAAGCTAAAAAGTAGTAATAATGTTAACCAGCCTTTGTTATCTAGATCAAATAAACTAAGGCTATATTTGTCAACTCATTGAACATGCTTAATGCTGTGCTCAATTGCAGCATTTTATTTTAATGCATTATACGTTTGAGTCAGTACTGCAAACGGATTGGTTTTATGTGCCCTTTGTACCCCAGCGATACAAATCTCAGCTGTCAGTGGTGCAGTGTAGGTTGGAGTGGAGAATTGGAGTTGTAGGTAAACTTTGCAGTGCTTTGAAGAGTGCAAACACATTCAGTTTGCAGAAAGGGATTGAAGTCAAATGCAAAGAATTTTGAAATGAGGATGGACTTAAGAGCAAAAGCTAATAATCAGATACTGGGAGGTAAAGCATAGAAGACTAGTTTACTACATGTGTAGCAGTAAATATTATAATTTTGTAAGTGAAGAGCTTAAAGAGAAATTCATAGTTCTGGTGCCATCTGACTTCCTTAATAGCCAGATTCTTAACACTGTTTCTTGTTCTTAACAACCAGATTTTTGTAAACCAAGGGTAGAATATGTAGCATTCCTGAATCCAGCTTGGGAGTCAGGTATGCTGGAATTTGTCTCTGAATGCATCTTTTCAACTCATTGCAGCTACTTCATCAGTTCCAGTGTCTAAGACAGAGCCTTCTCCCTCACTACCTTCTGCTGGTTCTATGCCTAGTGTGGTGTCCACCACTGCTTCGCTTCTGCCTTCAGCATCGCAGCACGTGGCAACGTTGCCCAGCTTGCCTCAGTCCAGTGACTTGGCCAGCAGCTCACTTTCCCAGTTAAGCAGGTACGGTAGGAGTTGGGGTGACCTGTGAAGGGAGTAATGTTCTGGGGAAAGGGCAAATATAAGGGTTGCTGGCACTGGGGCTATCAGCTGTCACGGTCCCCTTTTTTGGCAGTACCTGGAATTCTGAAAGATCCAGAAGAGGATGTTTCTGTTTGCAAAGTAATGTTGGGGCAGTGCTGCCCTCAAATTTTTATGGCATATAAACACCTCTGTTTTTCAAGGGGCTATTGCTTCAATCATACCAGCTAAATTAGCTAGTTCTATTTCCCCCATTTTGCTTTCCATACTTTGTGCAGTATGTGGACAAACACACTGCTTTACATTTGAAGTCATTGCTTTAAGAGTTCACTTTCTCCCCGATTTTAAAGTACTGTAGTTTCATTTCACAGAATCACAGAATTTCTAGGTTGGAAGAGACCTCAAGATCATCGAGTCCAACCTCTGACCTAACACTAACAGTCCCCACTAAACCATATCCCTAAGCTCTACATCTAAACGTCTTTTAAAAACTTCCAGGGATGGTGACTCCACCACTTCCCTGGGCAGCCTGTTCCAGTGCCTCACAACCCTTTCAGTGAAGAAGTTCTTCCTAACATCTAACCTAAAACTCCCCTGGCTCAACTTTAGCCCATTCCCCCTTGTCCTGTCACCAGGCACGTGGGAGAACAGGCCAACCCCCACCTCGCTACAGCCTCCTTTGAGGTACCTATAGAGAGCAATAAGGTCGCCCCTGAGCCTCCTCTTCTCCAGGCTGAACAAACCCAGCTCACTTCTTTTTTTACACTTGTTTTTTCTCAAAATTAAAAAAATATCTGTAAGGACAGTGTGTGTCTCTACTTTCTAAGACATTTCCATAAGACACATTGAAACGTCTGGTTCCTGGAAGTTCCTTCAGCACAGTTCAGCTCATTTACTCTTTAATATTTCTGTCCCTGTTACTTGAGCTTTGTCCTCCAGTAGGTGACATTCTGGGGTTGTACTGACTTGTTAGCTTTCTAATGCTCACCTTTGTATGGTGTTTGTTAATACTAGAAACTAATTTGATGGGATATCACAGTTTTATTTCTGTTTTCCAGCTGGGGTACAGTCGATTCTTTCGTACTAGCATTTTCTGTTGAATATGATGGTAAATGTGGCAGCTAACCAGAATTATTCCATTCATATTAGAAAAATCCTCTTCACATTTGTTGAAAATCTGTGCATGTTGATAGAAACTTTAGTTGGAGGATTGTTAACTGTTGGACAGATACTGAGTGTCATGACAAGATGTTGCCTGAACTCCAGGCATGTCTGACTTCGTTGTGCTGGCAGCTGTTGTCTGAGTCCCTGCCATAGGTCAGATAATGAATAAATGAAGGCTTCTTACAAGGGAAGGGTGGGCAAGGAGATGGTTTAAAACTGTATGCTGGACTCAATCATTTCTTGCTGCCTGAAGTGGTGTCATCCTATTTTCTCCAGATGGGGAATAGTTTTAAAGGCTTGAAGAAAAATTAATCTGTTGAAACTGCCAAGATTTATTGTGGCCCAGCACCTTGAAGAGCTTGTGACAGAAGTCTTTGCCCTTAAATTAGGGCATATGATTTAGTCCAGAGTTTTGTTAAAAACACTGCTCTGTTTTCTTGTGGCTATTTCCATGGAGAATATTAAAATACATGTTGTTACTAGGATCTTTCTTGCTTCTGATTCACATCATGAGCTATTTGAACACCAAACCATACATGCTTTGTATGGCTTTGTTTGGCTTTGTTCAGTGTTCATTTGGTTATTTTGCTTATTCCTATTGTACTTTCATGTGTTTTTGACCTTGAATGTAAGGTAGAACTTGTAAGCGTAAAAGTTTGAGAACCAGTTCATGACTTTTCAAGGAGACATTTAAAGAGCATTGAATTACAAATAAATGTTGGTGCTGCTGTTACTGCCTCAAATTCACAGGCCTGGTCAGCTAGGGAAAGAAGTGATGCTAATGCAGAGCTGCTTCCTGAAATCAAGTTATCTGCAGATGTTTTTCATCAGTGTATTCCTTATTCTCAAATTTTACAGTATGTGTAAAACTGAACTGATTGTTCTGATTCATCTTCTGAATAAGGAAAAGGTTTTTAGGTGTTGTAGTGGTGATATGATTAAAGTACTAGATTTTCTGTAGTAGTATGTCTAATTTTCCTGCTTTCATAGATGGTATTTGTTTATTTTTATTTTTTTGAGCCTTGCCTTTTGTAGAGAGTATGGAGACTGTTGGCAGAGTTACAGAGCACGTACCTTACAGTTACAGTTAGCAGGACTAAAGAAATGCAGGTTAAAACATGAAAAGCGGTGAATCAAATGAAAGCACTGCCTCACGTAGCACCTGTCCCCTCTGAAACCCATCAGCAGTTGCTCAGGGAAAGAATAAGAAACAATCCATGAGTTATGTGGAACTCTCTGGTGTATTCTGGTTTTGGAATTTACATGACTTGGAAGCATTGTATAATTGCTGAAACTTGTTTTTTCTAAAAATGTAGTAAACTGATAATTAGAAATGATTGGTGTTTATCATGTTTCTTGTTATTAATATTTTTTCTAATTTCTATTAAAAAGTAAGTAGTCAGATATTTAAAGAAAAATTGCCTGTAGGGGTGTGTGTGTGCACATACGGTGTGTATGTGGTTTGTTCTAGGATAAATTGTGTTAATTCTTCGCAATTTCTTTCTAGCTCCCTTTCCAATCATCAGAGCAGCCTCTCCCCTGCCTCAGTGTTGTCTTCAAGCACATCACATGCAGTAAGTCCTGTTTGTATTTCAACAGATGTTTGGCATATAGTCAGGTGTTAATCTGATGATTAAGACCCTCTCTTAAAGTTCATTGTGTCCCAGTACACCAAGAACTCAAAGAGGTTTATCTCAGGAGAGAAGGAATGCTAGCCCTCTAGTGGTAAAAAGATAGTCGTTACTACTTGTGATTTGTACTAGATCAAGAATTTAATATTTGAGACTGGCCAGTTGTACAGCTGCAGAGAACATTTTTGTGCCAGGAAGAGGAGATGGAGTAAAGAGAATTTCTTGCAGCAAGTGTGTTAAAAATAGAATTGGCTGTCTGAAACATCTTCAAAAGGTGGAGTGTTAGCAATCTACAGTGGAGAGGTTAGCAGGCAAATTGTGGGGTGATGGAACAATATATATCATGACAAATGCTTCATGACAGATTATACTGGAGGTTACAATGTGACATTGTTGTCATGTGAGTAATTTGAGTGAGGCAAATGGTATCAAATACAGTGCTGTAGGTGAGGTTACACAAATGGAAGCCAGACACTGCTTTATTCTGTGGCAGTGTACTTCTGTACAGTCCCAGTTAGAGTGTGCCAATAGGCTTCTGCTCTTTATCCGTGTATTTTTAGTTTGTAGTGCTTCATCCTGACTGAATTCGTAACTTGAAAATTCACATTTAGGCAAATGTCCTTCTTACCTGTTGTGGGAGCTGTTTTAGCTTCTGTGTATTGATGACACTTTTGCAAGTGTGATCAGCTTGTACAGTAAAGGCACTGTATTGTGCTGGATTAAAACCAGGAACTCCTTTATGCTCATGTGTTCCTGTAATGTATCTGATCTGGGGTGGATTACCACGTTGAATTTGTTGTGGGGCATTGCAGTTGTAATATTTTAAATTCCACAAAGTGCATTCAGGAAATGACAATAGCAGAATCTTGTACTCTGGAAAACATTGTCTTCTGGGAGAATATAGTTTAGTTTATATAATAAGAACTAGCTTAAATGAGTAAACAGTCAAAGGGCAAAAAATAATGCAATGGAAGGACATTTGAGTTTTTGCAATACAATTCTGTGATGATATAGCTGCTTATTTTAAACTTTCATGTAATTTTCTTTGAATACTTAAAAATGACAAGCATGCGACTTAGTTGCTTGCTTGGTACATAAATAATGCATATACTATCAAACATTCTCTTGCATGAGCTGCTGTTACTTAAAAGATTTTTTTTCCACAGCATCTTCCACTGTGGTTTATATGCTCTGTGATCCTCATTCTTTTTGTCTCCTTTCTAGCACACTAGTGTTGAGAACACAACTTCGCTCCAGCCCTCAACAACCTTTTCAACTGCTTCAACCTCAGCCACTAGCACCACCTCTTCGGTTGTCAGCATGGCAAGCAGTATGAACACTACAAACAGCCTTGGCCTGAGCGTTACCAGTGTGTCTATACCAGCTGCTACCACACGGGCAGCTCCCTTAGTGTCTTCAGGTTCGCAATATTAACAGATCACATGGATAGACAGAGGACTTCAGTCTGCAGGGCTGTCAGTTGAGCATCTCACCAGCAATAACTACGCTAAGAAATCCACACTCCTGACTAGCATTTTCAGCATGCTTTACTCGCTGGCTTTTAAAATAAAGTTGCTTGCTTTTGTGTATTTGAAGTATTTGTTAGGGTGTGATGTGGCATTTATATAGCACATTCTATGTCCAAAGAGCGTTATAAATAGACACCAGAGCAGTTCTTGCTTCAAGTTTTGGACTAGAAGACTTGTCCAGTTTGTATTCCAGGTTATCATCTGCTCTTGGCTGTCAGTTCACATTAGCTTTCCTTTCAGTCTTCTCTGTGACTGGAATTCATTTGGCAGTATCAAAGTATACTGCAGTGTCCTCATTATCATGTGTCACGTCCCTGCTGCCACATCTGCAGAGAGGAAAAAAGCTGTCTGATATGTGGGTTATTCCACAGCAATAATCACTTCTTCCAAAGCAAACACTGACAGTGAAGGTGGGGAGGCTTCTTCCACTGAAGTGGAAGCAATGCTCTATTTCTCTGTTGCTTTTCTAATCAATGTAATCTGCTAAAAGGAAATTCTGTGGAGGGAAGTGAATGATATAAATATTAAGATCAAACTAAAATGCACGAAAATTTCTCATTTCCTATTCTCACTCTTTGTAAATGAAGCATATGACTGGCCAAAGTGCCTTTTTACCCTTCTGCTTCCTAGCTCTGCTTCATAGAGGCACCTGAGACTGTCTCCATTTTCTTTATTTTCCCAAATGCAATAAGTAACCCACAAAAAGTATACTGGCAATATTTAGTGCTTTCTGGTCTGTTGCTGACAGCAAGGGGGAAATGTGTTGACAGGGCAGAAAATGAAACAATGATTTGCTCTCAGATCAAGACCAATGCCTGTTTTACCTTCAGGAGTGGACCAAGGAAAGAAGTTCCTCTAATTCCTGTAATCCACTCAAAGTAAATGACAAAATTGGACTGTTTTCTGCAGGGACTGTTTCCAATTTGAAGTAGTCTGCTTTCTCTTCCTTTAGATATGGTTCAACTTTTCAGGCTATTTTGAGCATTTTCATCAATTAGCACTAAATTTTTCTGTGTAGTTCTGTTCTTTAAAAGCCATGGAAGTGCAGCTGCCAGGGCTCATGAGCTATGTTGTCTCGGTGCTGAAGCCTTTTTTCTAAAGGCTTGTTAAAGTGTCTGTATTTTGGTTCTACAGGCAAAGCTCCCCCAAATCTGCCCCAAGGTGTACCGCCCTTGTTGCATAACCAGTATATTGTGGGACCTGGAGGACTTCTGCCTGCCTACCCAGTAAGCAATTTAATTGTACCTGTCCTTGTTTACTTAAACCTTGGTGCAAGTGGGCCCTCCAGACCTGCTGCTGTCTATGCCAAGGCACTTGTGTTGTCATGTATTGCACTTGGAATTCTTCTTCCAAATGCTGAAGAAATGCAGTCTATTCTGTGGGAGTTAAATGTGCACGGAAAATTTCAGAATTGGTGTAGCTGCTGTCAAAGCTGAGCATGTCTTCTGTTATGGTTTTTGGTTGTATAAGGTTTTATGCCTTTCCATTAAATTTAGACTTATTCAGGTTTGTGTTACTGGAATAGACTTGCTGTAGTATTGATTGAACTGTGCCACGTGTCCTCATTGTTTGAAAAGTTGCATGGAGATTTTTGATGTCTGACCAGGATCAACATCTCATTACCTAATTTTTGAATTGGAGACTGTTCTAATTGCTTTTCTTGTTACATTGAATGTGAGGGATGAGTTTTAGTTCACTTGTTTACCTACTCGTTATGTCTTTAATCGTCATACTCTTGGAAAGAGTAATTGCAGAAAAGCCTTTTGCTCCTAAATCTGAATGTCCAGTAGATATTTACTAATTCTTGAATGATACATCTGTAAAAACAGTATTGAAGACTGGACAGTCAAGCTCTCTTCAGAGAACTGCTGTCACCTGAAAACAATATTAAAGTGACAAGTCATTTTAAGCTCTACTAGCCTTACAGATCTACAGTGCTTCATGTTTAAAAAAATACAACATATAGACATACACCTTTTAACGTAAGCTTGTCCCAGAGCAAAAAGCTGTGTTGAAAGCCCCAAATATGTCAGCATCAGAGAAAAGTGTTATAATGATGTTGTATTTTTATCTGTCTTCAAGCAGATTTATGGTTATGATGATCTCCAGATGCTTCAATCCAGGCTGCCAATGGTAAGTAAATAGCTTGGTTATTTCATTTTAAGCAAGTTGTCTTCAGTATTGATCCTCTGTCCAACACAAATTGCTTTGCTCAGTGGTGATTAAGAGCTTTTCCTTATGTTCTGTTACTTGAATATCCACAAACAGCTTATTTAGGTGATGCAAATGGGTATGGAGAGATTGTTACATTTTGTCCACCTGCAAACTGTCTTTTCAAAGTCTTTTCAAGTCTATATGAAATCTGAGCATGAGCTTCTCCCTTAACAATGGGTGGGCTTGAACAGCGAGGTGTTGTACATAAATTGACAGCTACTGGGAGCATCTAGCAGGTTGTTGAAGCTATTAAAGCTGGAGTTCTTTGCATGCATTGTGGCAACAAATTCATCAGTAGGTAAGCTGCAGGAGAGGAAGCACACGATTTTCTTACTTATCTGAATCCAGAATATAAATAACACACCAGAGAAACTTGAATCATAGGTAGTTAAATTCACAGGTAACCTCACCCTCAATGCAGAAAGGTGAGGAGTTGTTTCCTCCTACCCCAAAACTCAGGTAAACAGGTCAGAGAGGTTGGTAGTATGCAACTGAGAGAAATTGAAGGATAGATTGATGCACTGTATCCATAAAGGCGAAACTGGAGCAATGAGCAGTGATCTGGAAAGAGTATTGTTGGATGAAGGCTGTAATTAAGCAAGTCAGTACCAAGTTGTCCATGTGGAATCTGAGGGTTAGCCAAATGGAGTACAGGGATGCCCCAGACAAAACCCTGTCTGTCCACTCATTAAAATGAAAGGAAGAGTAGGCCACAAGTGATAATGTAGTTAAGATTTGAAAATGTTCTACAGAAACCACTTAATGATGCAGAAGAACCAGTCTGACAGATAACTGAATTGAGTTAGGAGAAAAAATATGGATGATATCTAATAATAAATACTAAACTGAGGGGGAAGTATTGCCAGAAAAAAATAAAAAGTGAGACCCAAAATAAAGTATCTGGTAATGAAAAACAGGTGGAATATTTACTGTAATGGGCAAATCAAGGCTATGGAAAAAGTACTAGTACTTAGCTTCAGAAGAAGCTTCATACCTGTCAGACAAAGTGGAAAACTGACTGTTCTGTTATTTGTAAGTTGTCCTTATATTCAGCAGAAGACCTTAAATTTAGGTCTAATATAAATAGCACACAATTATTTGGAAATAAGCAATGAATGTTTCTGAAAATCTTTTGTATGAGGATGTCTTAATTTCTAGTAAAAGTTTTTTGAAACCCAAGAAAGTTGCAGTGAGGGCAGATGAAGCCATACTGAGATAAAAGGAAAGACCTAGCTAAATGAAGACCTGGCAGCTTGATACCAGTTTGGGAGAAAGTTATGGGATGGTTGGAAAAATATAGCAGGTGTGTCACACAAATTGAGGTGAAGCTATTAACAAGTAAGAACTACTATAATGAATTAGGAAAATGACAATATTGGTATTAAAGTAAGAACATGCTTGGATCAAAAAAAACCCACAACAAAACAGCCTACTGATAGAACTATGACAGGTCTGTACTGCAAGGAGTGTTAGAAGTAGGTTCATAGTTTTACACCAGACACACTCCCCACAGAACAGAATTGCTGACATGTTTGTGATGATGTGAGTTCATTAAAGACAAAGCAGTGAAACTAGAAACGTGGGAAGGCTCTCCTCAGCAAGCATGGGTGGAAGAAGTGAGGTGAGGGAGCGAATGTTTGAGCTGTAGCCTGGGTTCAGCGCAGGAGAGCAAGAGGTGTGGGATTTGCTGGGCTGAGGTCAGGGTGCATGCCTGGGGCTGCTGTCACACAGAATGTGTGCTATCCGAGCCTGTGTCTTGGCCAGTGGCTGTTGTTTGCAGGGAGTGTGTTTGGGATCTCCTGCCTCACCCTTACTTACATGGGCGTTGTTCCAAGGTTCTTGCTGGAAAGATGGTGTAGTTGGGTTTTCCCCTGCTATTCCCGTAAAGGCAGAGGATGCTGTTAAAGGAGATGCAGTGGGGATCTGGTGCTATAGGCTCTCTTTTGTGAATAGAGAAAAATGAGTTAGAGAAATAAGGTAGCAGAGAAGAGCAGTTGCTGGAAATGATGCAGCAGCTCCTAAGTGATTTTTATGATGGTTCAGGCAGGCTGACTCTGAAGTTGAATGTTGAGTAAGAGACAGTGTCCATGTCAGCTTGGATCTTTGGGGGTAACCCCTGCCTGTGGTTGACAAGGAATGGGGTACCTATGCTGTCATGGTGGTATGAGCACATCAGTGAGGCTGCTCTTGTTTCAGGGCAGCACTGGAATTAGTTCAAAGCAGCTGACCCCAGCTGCCAGCGTGGGCTTGGTGGGGGAGAATAAGGCTCGTACTGGGGATCTGTGTGTGGGGCTGTGAAAGCACATCTGTCTGTAACCATTCCCTGCTGTGCCTGTTAAACATGTGACTTTGATTAAAAAAAAATAAATATATATATATATATATTTTAGAAGTACTATTATTTTCCCTGTTGTCTGTTTACTTCTGTTTCGAAATAAAGTCAGGCAACTAGATGAATACTCAGTCAAGTTGTAGAGTCCGAGTCAGTTCTTCACAGGGGTTGGCAGACTTGAGTGAAGGATCAGAAGTTCTGAGTGAGTGGTGCAGCAAGTACCACAGGTACATGGTGTGCAGCAGGGTGTTGTGGTTGCTGAAGATGCTGAGGTTGTAGGAGATGAGAAGAGCGAGAGTGAGCTGTGCAAGCTTATGGAGGCTGAGAGAAGCAAAAAGGTGCTGGGTGCATGGGGGTGGTAGTTGCAAGGGTGGGGGGGGAGAGAGAGAGTGAGAATCAGGTTTGGTGAGGATGTGTGTGTAAGTAGATTTAGTTCAACCATTGAGTACTAAATCCACTAAATCCCCACCATTAAGTACTGAATATGTGTGATTCTTTAAGACCTCCAAGTCTTAAAGTCGTGACTCAACGACTTTGCTGGGCAGCTTATTCCAATGATGCCCAACCTTTTCAGTCATGAAATTTCTCCTAATCTCCAGTGTAGACCTCCCCTGGTGAACCCTAAGGCCCTTCTCCCTCTTAGTGCTTTGGAGAAGAGCCCTGTTCTCTCTCTTGGCTGGTGGAGTGGTGGGTGTTTCTTGTGGTGTTTGCAGGGAGGGATGTGAAAATGGTGGGGAGAAGGTTCTGGAGATGGTTTGCCATAGATGTTTTTTTTTCTATTTCTTGTTTCCCTTTTGACTTTCTGGGGGATGTTTGTGTCATAGCTTCATTGAAATTTCTCTTTCTGCCCAAGCCTTCTTTCGGTTTCCAATCCCATAGTGTTAGGTTGTCTTCTTTGGACTATTGATGTGTTGCCTGTGGTTTCTGTTGTATGTGTTGATGTTTCTATTTGTCTTTTCCAAGTATTGCGAAGGTTGGTTCTTTGATGGAACCTAAGGGAGGTGTCCAGTGTCACCATTGCTTCGTGGTGGTAGTTTGAGAGGAGATGGCTGTGGGTGTAGGTCCTTGGTCCCTGAATATCTCTGTATGAGGAGCTCGTAGAGGCTTAAGTGTTTGAAGCTGCTGTGAGCGTGTAGGAAAGGTGTTTGCTTTGGGAAGAAGAAGGGGCATTTTGCTTCCTTCTTGTACATGGGGCTGATGTTGCCATTCGCATGCCCTCAGGCACCAAGTCGTGTGGTTGTTGCTTTCTGTTCCTTGTGAGCTGTGGCGCCTGGAGAGAAGGAATAGTGCCCATCAGCTGCGTGTATGGCAAGGGTCTTGTAGTGATGCTCGAGTCCTGTTCCCCTTGTTCTTTCTACCACTTGGGAAGAGGTGAAGGATGAGGCTTCCTGAGATTCTAGAATTGTGGGATGGTTTGTGTTGGAAAGTACCTTAAAGTTCACTCTATCCCAACCCGCTACCATGGTCAGGGGCACCTCCCTCCAGAGAAGGTGCCCAAAACCCCATCCAGCCTAGACTAGAGCAGTCACAGGGATGGGGCATCCCCAGCTTCTTTGGGCAGCCTGTGCCATTGCCTCACCACTGTTACAGTAAAGGATTTCTTTGGAACATGTAATGTAAATTTACTCTCTTTTAGTGGAAAGCCAGTATCTGGTGTTCTTTTCCTCCACCCTCATAGAGTGTGTCCCTCCTCACCTTCCTCAGAGGCCGCCCCTAGTTACGGGATGGCCACTACCAGGTCACGTAGCTGCCATGGCTGCAGGAGTGAGGCTGATGTGGGAGGTCTTTGGCAGGATCTTGCACATTTTTGTCCTATGGGATGTCAGTGGTTTTTGAAGAACGGGAGGACGGGAGCTGTTGTGCAAAACTATTGCCCTGGGAAAGGTATCAGAAGTCAAGACAATACAAACTATTTCTGTCTGCCCTCATGACCTTGAGTGAGTGACCTGCAGGTCCGAGCAGCACAGCAAGCAGCACGGACACAGACAAATGGTGTGCAGAAGGGTGCTGTAGCCCATCGCCAGTGCATCCTGAATGCCGAGTAAGGGTGGCATGGCTTTTCCTTCAGTGCTGCCAGAGCGTGGAGCAGTTGTGGAGGCTCTGGGGAAGAGGATTAGGGGCTGGCTCCAGCATGCTGGAGTAGCCTTCTGGTCGTGACCCATACCAGCTGTGGTGCCAAGAGGGACGGAGAGAAGGGAATAGATGGCCCCATGTTTGTGCCCATGTGTGAGGTTCACTGCGGTCGTTGTGTGTGGAGTTGGGCTGCCCCTTTGGGAGGTTCTGTGCTCTTGAGAAAAGAGCCACTGTTAAAGTTTCTACAAATATGAAGTTAATTTATTTTCAATAAATAATTGAATAAATAGATAAATAGAAGGAAGGGAAGTGTAAGTAAGGGGCTCCTCTTAGCGCATGGTGCGGGTGAGGCGGTGGATGCGCTGGAAGCAGGCGTGAGCCTCGAGGCGGACGTGGTCCCATGCGCAGGGGCTGTAGGTGTGGTTCTGGAGGAAGTGTTGGATGCAGCCGAAGTACTTGTTGATGCTGAGGTGAAGGTTGCGGGGCCCTCGCCTGTGGAGGCGCGTGGCGTCGGCTGGGAAGCATCGCTCGAGGTGGTGGATGTGGTGCTGGAGCTGGTTGAGGAGGTCGTGGCGTGCGGTGTGGAGCCAGTGCGCGGGGGTGCTGGGGCTGCTGAGGGTGTCGAAGAGGTGTTGGAGGAGGTGGAGGGCGGTGTGTGCGGCTTGCTGCGTGTCGTTGGTGTCCAGGAGGGTGTCCGGGAAGGAGCAAGGCGCGTGTTGCTGCGGGCAGGGCTGTGTGGGGCTGGGAGCCATGTCGCGGAGGAGCTGGAGGCTGTCCCAGGTGAAGGTGCTGTCGTGGAGGCGCAGGGGGCTGCAGGAGAAGGCGTTGGCGGGAGGCGTGAGGAGGAGCAGGAGGGCCAGGAGGGCGCTGTAGATGGCTGGTGGTGGTGGGGCTGATGGCCCAGGCATGGTGGCTCTTGGGTTGTGCTGGGCAAGAGCCTGTTGGGGCTGGGTGGTGTTGGTGCTCGGGGTGCTGCCGGGTGTCAAGCTTTATGCAGTGCGGCATCTTCCTTTCCCTTTGTCGCTTTCAGGT
Organism: Aythya marila; assembly: GCF_965140915.1. NCBI lineage: Eukaryota > Metazoa > Chordata > Aves > Anseriformes > Anatidae > Aythya > Aythya marila. The sequence continues at coordinate 8,704,303 of NC_139080.1, read as the reverse complement.
CATTGAGGTGCTTTCGGCTGTAGCTTTTCAGTTTTGGTTGGTTGTGGTTTGAGGGGAAGTGCGTTGTTGGGGTTGCCCTGAGCGCGGTGCGCGAGCTGTAGGTCCTTGGCTCGTGTTTTTGTTGACATGGTGGGTACTCTGTCCTTAGTGTTTGTGTGGGGGATGTGAAAGTGTTGGGGAGAGGGTGCTGGTGCAGCTGTGCTGCGGATGTGCTTTTCTTAGTGTTTCCCTTTTGGCCTTGAGGGAGAGTAGTTGAGCGTTGGCCAAGAGTGCTCTTCCTTCCGAGGTGCACTTTCCCTATGTCATGGCCTAGTGTGAGGTTTGGGTTTTTTCTTCTTGGTCTTCTTTTGCCCGCGTGTTCCGTTTTTCCTTTCAGCTCAGTTGTTCATTGCAGGTTTCGATGTGTTTCTGGAGTCAGGGGTGTTGTGATCTGCTTGGTGCAAGATCTGCCTTGCTGTAGGCAGGAATTGTTGGGGGAGAGGTGTCCCTTGTGTTCCTGTGCTTGGAGTGTCTGTCTGGATGGAGCTTCCCAAAGGCGTCTGTGCCTTGTCCTTGGTTGGATCACCCGTATGTTGGGTTTGTGTTTGTGTTTTTTTTTTTTTTTTTTTTTTAGGATGAGGCGGGAGTTTGTGGTAGCATGTCCTGCAAATGAAAGGACCCCCCAGCATCATGGAGTCATTGAGGTTGGGGAAGACCTCGAAGATCATGTAGCTGAACCCTTAAGCTTGTGTGCTTGTCCAGCAGTATCCCTTGCCATGAAGCCCTGAATGTAGGCGTTTCTTGAAGACCTCGAGGGATGGTAGCTCATCAAGTCCATCTTGAAGTGTGTGCAGAGAGGGCACTGCATTGTCTGTGGTGCTGTGCTTGTGTTGCTGGTTGTATTGGGCTTGTTTTTTGGTCTTTCCCCTTTGTTTTGCTCTTGGTTATTTGTGAAGCAGTAGAAGGGCAAGGAGCTCTTTCCTCTGTCATGGCGTGTAGGCGTTTGTTGGTCCTTGTGGGAAGAAGGCTGTGAAGAAAGCTGTGACTGTGTCAGGAGGCAAGAAGAAGCGTAGAACCATGGTATATGGTGAGTGTGAAGGGGCCCTCCAGGACGGTGTAGTCCAAGTCCTGGGTCCGTGCAGGAGGAGCCCAAAGTGTGTATTTCTGAGAGCCTTGTCCAAGCAGTCCTTGAGCTCCGTGAGCACCTCCCTGTGGAGCGTGTTGCAGTGCCCAGCTACGTTCTCTGTGAAGAAGCTTTTCCGAAGAGGCAGCGTGAGCCTTCCTTGTCCCAGCTCCGTGCCGTTCGCTGGGGTCCTGTGGCTGTCCCCAGAGAGCAGAGCTCAGGGCGTGCCCCTCTGCTCCCCTCGTGAGGGAGCCGCATGCCGGCATGAGGCCTGCTGTTGTTGGCTGAACAAAGTGAGGGACTTGATCCACTGCTCGCACGTCTTGCCCTCTGGACCTCTGCAGGTCTCCGTTTCCCTCGTTTGGAAGTTCTCCAATAGCTTTATGCCCTTGTTTTGTGGTACCCAGAAGTGCAGAGGGTGCTCGAGGTGAGGCTGGCCCAGAGCAGAGTGGGACAATGCCTTCCCTGGCTGGGCCTGGGGCTGCCTAGGAAATGGCTGGCCCTTTTGTCTGCCAGGGCATGCTGCTGGCTCCTCTTGCACTTGGTGTTGACCCAAAGGCTGAGATGTGTTTCTGTGGGGCCGCTGTCCGGCCTGTGTTCCCCCCGTGTGCCCGTGAAGGCAGGGTTGCCCCGTCCCTGGTGCAGCCCAACGCAGCGCTTGGTCTTGGTGCCCGTGAGGTGGTTGGTGAGTGCCCAGCCCTCTGGTTTGCCAAGAGGTGCGTGCGAGGGCTCTGTGTCCTCGCGGGAGTGCGTGCCTCCTGCGAGTGTAGTGTTGTTGGCTAAGTCACTCGTTCTGCCTTTGAGTCCTGCATCCAGGTTGTTCATGAAGGCACTTGAGAGAGCCGTCCCTGAAATGTCGGCCTAGGGCATCCCGTTAGTGACTGGCTGCCAGCCTGCTGTAAGGCCGTTTAGCGTAAGCCTCTGAGGCCGCCTTGTCTGGTGGTTGCTGTCCTCTCGTCCTGTGTACTCGTGGAGCAGTTTGGTGTCCGTTTTGTCCGGAAGGGTACTGTGAGAGGAAGTCTGGAAAGCTCTGCTGAAGTGAGTGACACAGTCACAGAATGTGAGGGATAGAAGGGACCTTGACCGATCATCTAGTCTGTTCCCGCTGCCGGAGCAGGAAGACTGAGATCACGTCGCACAGGAGCGCCTCCAGGCAGGTTGTGAATGTCTCCAGAGAAGGGGACTCCACAGCTCCCGTGGTCAGCCTGTTCCAGTGTTCTGCGAGCCTCACCGTGGAGAAGTTTTGTCTCATATTGACACGGAACGTGAGGTGTAATCTGAATATTCCAGCTTGCACCCGTTGCTCCTTGTCCTATGTGTGGATGTCACAGAGAAGAGCCTGGCTCCATCCTCCTGACACTTGTCCTTCCCGCATTGACAAAGACGAATAAGGTCAGCCCTGAGTGTGCTCCTCTCCAAGCTGAAGAGAGCGAGCTGCCTCAGCCGTTTTTGGTAAGGGAGATGCTCCACTCCCTTCACGGTCCTCGTGGCTCTGTGCTGGACTCTCTCAAGCAGTTCCCTGTCCTTAGTTGAAGTAAGGGTCTGAGAACTGGAGAGAATATTCCAGATGTGTTCTCAGCAGCAGGGCAGAGTAGAGGGGGAGGAGAGCCTCTCTCAACCTGATAAGCACAGCCCTTGTAATACGCCCCAGGATGCCTTTGGCCTTGTTGGCCACAAGCACACAACCCCAAGCTGGCTGGTGGTCATCGTGCTGTCCAGCAGGACCCGCGGGTCCGTTTCCCCTTCGCTGCTCTCCAGCACGACAGTCCCCAAGTTCTGGTGGTGTGTGGAGCTGTGCTTGCCCAGCTGCAGGACTGTCCACCTGCCCTTGTTCTATTTCATTAAATTTCTCCCCAGCAAGGTGAAAAGATGAGGTTGGGTGGTGTGCCTTGGTGAGGGATGTGCGTAATGTTGTCCTGAGAGGAGAAGCTTGAGTGAAAGAGGAGATTCGTGTCGTGCGGCCGTGTTGGCTGTGAGCAGTGAGTGTGTCGTGCCCGCGAGCGTGCCGTGTGCCTGGCCAGGCGCGAAGGCCACGTTGCTCCCTGGCCGTGTGGGTCGGGGTAGGAGAGCGGGCAGCGGGCTGTGGAGGGGCTTGTTGTCTGAGGAGCGGAGCGCTGGGTTTTGGGTGTTGTTGGTGAGGGCGTCAGTGGCGTTGGCGGAGGGAGAGGTTTGCGGTCGCTGAAGCTGCGGAGGTTGTAGGAGAGGAGGAGAGCGAGAGCGAGCTGTGCCTGCTGTGCTGACGGAGGCTGGGAGAAGGAGAGAGGTGCTGAGTGTGTGGGGGTGGTGGCTGCGAGGGCGTGGGGGGAGAGAGAGAGGGAGAGGGCCTGTTGGCAGAGGTGTCCCGGTCTGGGCCGGGCCGGGAGAGGAGTGAGCGAGAGGAGTTTGGTTGGTGGGGTTCTCCCGAGACGGTTGAGTGGAAGTGCCTGAGCACTCGAGGGCTAAGCAGAAGCGTAAGGCTGGAGCTGAGGGCATTGTCCAGATGCCCCCGGGCCAGAGAGAGGGCTGCCGTAGGACTGGGCAGGTTCTTAGAAAAGGTCTTTATTTGGTTTGCATAAATAGTTACTAATAAATAGATGAGAATCATGGTTGAAATAAATAGTTAAATAAGGAGGGGGTGGGTGGTGGTGGCCACTGGGCTCTGGTCAGTTCTTGTCAGCGTCCCTGTGTGGTGGGCGAAGGGAGGCATGAGGGCAGAGGTTTGCGTGTGGGGCTCCTCTTAGCGCATGGTGCGGGTGAGGCGGTGGATGCGCTGGAAGCAGGCGTGAGCCTCGAGGCGGACGTGGTCCCATGCGCAGGGGCTGTAGGTGTGGTTCTGGAGGAAGTGTTGGATGCAGCCGAAGTACTTGTTGATGCTGAGGTGAAGGTTGCGGGGCCCTCGCCTGTGGAGGCGCGTGGCGTCGGCTGGGAAGCATCGCTCGAGGTGGTGGATGTGGTGCTGGAGCTGGTTGAGGAGGTCGTGGCGTGCGGTGTGGAGCCAGTGCGCGGGGGTGCTGGGGCTGCTGAGGGTGTCGAAGAGGTGTTGGAGGAGGTGGAGGGCGGTGTGTGCGGCTTGCTGCGTGTCGTTGGTGTCCAGGAGGGTGTCCGGGAAGGAGCAAGGCGCGTGTTGCTGCGGGCAGGGCTGTGTGGGGCTGGGAGCCATGTCGCGGAGGAGCTGGAGGCTGTCCCAGGTGAAGGTGCTGTCGTGGAGGCGCAGGGGGCTGCAGGAGAAGGCGTTGGCGGGAGGCGTGAGGAGGAGCAGGAGGGCCAGGAGGGCGCTGTAGATGGCTGGTGGTGGTGGGGCTGATGGCCCAGGCATGGTGGCTCTTGGGTTGTGCTGGGCAAGAGCCTGTTGGGGCTGGGTGGTGTTGGTGCTCGGGGTGCTGCCGGGTGTCAAGCTTTATGCAGTGCGGCATCTTCCTTTCCCTTTGTCGCTTTCAGGTCATTGAGGTGCTTTCGGCTGTAGCTTTTCAGTTTTGGTTGGTTGTGGTTTGAGGGGAAGTGCGTTGTTGGGGTTGCCCTGAGCGCGGTGCGCGAGCTGTAGGTCCTTGGCTCGTGTTTTTGTTGACATGGTGGGTACTCTGTCCTTAGTGTTTGTGTGGGGGATGTGAAAGTGTTGGGGAGAGGGTGCTGGTGCAGCTGTGCTGCGGATGTGCTTTTCTTAGTGTTTCCCTTTTGGCCTTGAGGGAGAGTAGTTGAGCGTTGGCCAAGAGTGCTCTTCCTTCCGAGGTGCACTTTCCCTATGTCATGGCCTAGTGTGAGGTTTGGGTTTTTTCTTCTTGGTCTTCTTTTGCCCGCGTGTTCCGTTTTTCCTTTCAGCTCAGTTGTTCATTGCAGGTTTCGATGTGTTTCTGGAGTCAGGGGTGTTGTGATCTGCTTGGTGCAAGATCTGCCTTGCTGTAGGCAGGAATTGTTGGGGGAGAGGTGTCCCTTGTGTTCCTGTGCTTGGAGTGTCTGTCTGGATGGAGCTTCCCAAAGGCGTCTGTGCCTTGTCCTTGGTTGGATCACCCGTATGTTGGGTTTGTGTTTGTGTTTTTTTTTTTTTTTTTTTTTAGGATGAGGCGGGAGTTTGTGGTAGCATGTCCTGCAAATGAAAGGACCCCCCAGCATCATGGAGTCATTGAGGTTGGGGAAGACCTCGAAGATCATGTAGCTGAACCCTTAAGCTTGTGTGCTTGTCCAGCAGTATCCCTTGCCATGAAGCCCTGAATGTAGGCGTTTCTTGAAGACCTCGAGGGATGGTAGCTCATCAAGTCCATCTTGAAGTGTGTGCAGAGAGGGCACTGCATTGTCTGTGGTGCTGTGCTTGTGTTGCTGGTTGTATTGGGCTTGTTTTTTGGTCTTTCCCCTTTGTTTTGCTCTTGGTTATTTGTGAAGCAGTAGAAGGGCAAGGAGCTCTTTCCTCTGTCATGGCGTGTAGGCGTTTGTTGGTCCTTGTGGGAAGAAGGCTGTGAAGAAAGCTGTGACTGTGTCAGGAGGCAAGAAGAAGCGTAGAACCATGGTATATGGTGAGTGTGAAGGGGCCCTCCAGGACGGTGTAGTCCAAGTCCTGGGTCCGTGCAGGAGGAGCCCAAAGTGTGTATTTCTGAGAGCCTTGTCCAAGCAGTCCTTGAGCTCCGTGAGCACCTCCCTGTGGAGCGTGTTGCAGTGCCCAGCTACGTTCTCTGTGAAGAAGCTTTTCCGAAGAGGCAGCGTGAGCCTTCCTTGTCCCAGCTCCGTGCCGTTCGCTGGGGTCCTGTGGCTGTCCCCAGAGAGCAGAGCTCAGGGCGTGCCCCTCTGCTCCCCTCGTGAGGGAGCCGCATGCCGGCATGAGGCCTGCTGTTGTTGGCTGAACAAAGTGAGGGACTTGATCCACTGCTCGCACGTCTTGCCCTCTGGACCTCTGCAGGTCTCCGTTTCCCTCGTTTGGAAGTTCTCCAATAGCTTTATGCCCTTGTTTTGTGGTACCCAGAAGTGCAGAGGGTGCTCGAGGTGAGGCTGGCCCAGAGCAGAGTGGGACAATGCCTTCCCTGGCTGGGCCTGGGGCTGCCTAGGAAATGGCTGGCCCTTTTGTCTGCCAGGGCATGCTGCTGGCTCCTCTTGCACTTGGTGTTGACCCAAAGGCTGAGATGTGTTTCTGTGGGGCCGCTGTCCGGCCTGTGTTCCCCCCGTGTGCCCGTGAAGGCAGGGTTGCCCCGTCCCTGGTGCAGCCCAACGCAGCGCTTGGTCTTGGTGCCCGTGAGGTGGTTGGTGAGTGCCCAGCCCTCTGGTTTGCCAAGAGGTGCGTGCGAGGGCTCTGTGTCCTCGCGGGAGTGCGTGCCTCCTGCGAGTGTAGTGTTGTTGGCTAAGTCACTCGTTCTGCCTTTGAGTCCTGCATCCAGGTTGTTCATGAAGGCACTTGAGAGAGCCGTCCCTGAAATGTCGGCCTAGGGCATCCCGTTAGTGACTGGCTGCCAGCCTGCTGTAAGGCCGTTTAGCGTAAGCCTCTGAGGCCGCCTTGTCTGGTGGTTGCTGTCCTCTCGTCCTGTGTACTCGTGGAGCAGTTTGGTGTCCGTTTTGTCCGGAAGGGTACTGTGAGAGGAAGTCTGGAAAGCTCTGCTGAAGTGAGTGACACAGTCACAGAATGTGAGGGATAGAAGGGACCTTGACCGATCATCTAGTCTGTTCCCGCTGCCGGAGCAGGAAGACTGAGATCACGTCGCACAGGAGCGCCTCCAGGCAGGTTGTGAATGTCTCCAGAGAAGGGGACTCCACAGCTCCCGTGGTCAGCCTGTTCCAGTGTTCTGCGAGCCTCACCGTGGAGAAGTTTTGTCTCATATTGACACGGAACGTGAGGTGTAATCTGAATATTCCAGCTTGCACCCGTTGCTCCTTGTCCTATGTGTGGATGTCACAGAGAAGAGCCTGGCTCCATCCTCCTGACACTTGTCCTTCCCGCATTGACAAAGACGAATAAGGTCAGCCCTGAGTGTGCTCCTCTCCAAGCTGAAGAGAGCGAGCTGCCTCAGCCGTTTTTGGTAAGGGAGATGCTCCACTCCCTTCACGGTCCTCGTGGCTCTGTGCTGGACTCTCTCAAGCAGTTCCCTGTCCTTAGTTGAAGTAAGGGTCTGAGAACTGGAGAGAATATTCCAGATGTGTTCTCAGCAGCAGGGCAGAGTAGAGGGGGAGGAGAGCCTCTCTCAACCTGATAAGCACAGCCCTTGTAATACGCCCCAGGATGCCTTTGGCCTTGTTGGCCACAAGCACACAACCCCAAGCTGGCTGGTGGTCATCGTGCTGTCCAGCAGGACCCGCGGGTCCGTTTCCCCTTCGCTGCTCTCCAGCACGACAGTCCCCAAGTTCTGGTGGTGTGTGGAGCTGTGCTTGCCCAGCTGCAGGACTGTCCACCTGCCCTTGTTCTATTTCATTAAATTTCTCCCCAGCAAGGTGAAAAGATGAGGTTGGGTGGTGTGCCTTGGTGAGGGATGTGCGTAATGTTGTCCTGAGAGGAGAAGCTTGAGTGAAAGAGGAGATTCGTGTCGTGCGGCCGTGTTGGCTGTGAGCAGTGAGTGTGTCGTGCCCGCGAGCGTGCCGTGTGCCTGGCCAGGCGCGAAGGCCACGTTGCTCCCTGGCCGTGTGGGTCGGGGTAGGAGAGCGGGCAGCGGGCTGTGGAGGGGCTTGTTGTCTGAGGAGCGGAGCGCTGGGTTTTGGGTGTTGTTGGTGAGGGCGTCAGTGGCGTTGGCGGAGGGAGAGGTTTGCGGTCGCTGAAGCTGCGGAGGTTGTAGGAGAGGAGGAGAGCGAGAGCGAGCTGTGCCTGCTGTGCTGACGGAGGCTGGGAGAAGGAGAGAGGTGCTGAGTGTGTGGGGGTGGTGGCTGCGAGGGCGTGGGGGGAGAGAGAGAGGGAGAGGGCCTGTTGGCAGAGGTGTCCCGGTCTGGGCCGGGCCGGGAGAGGAGTGAGCGAGAGGAGTTTGGTTGGTGGGGTTCTCCCGAGACGGTTGAGTGGAAGTGCCTGAGCACTCGAGGGCTAAGCAGAAGCGTAAGGCTGGAGCTGAGGGCATTGTCCAGATGCCCCCGGGCCAGAGAGAGGGCTGCCATAGGACTGGGCAGGTTCTTAGAAAAGGTCTTTATTTGGTTTGCATAAATAGTTACTAATAAATAGATGAGAATCATGGTTGAAATAAATAGTTAAATAAGGAGGGGGTGGGTGGTGGTGGCCACTGGGCTCTGGTCAGTTCTTGTCAGCGTCCCTGTGTGGTGGGCGAAGGGAGGCATGAGGGCAGAGGTTTGCGTGTGGGGCTCCTCTTAGCGCATGGTGCGGGTGAGGCGGTGGATGCGCTGGAAGCAGGCGTGAGCCTCGAGGCGGACGTGGTCCCATGCGCAGGGGCTGTAGGTGTGGTTCTGGAGGAAGTGTTGGATGCAGCCGAAGTACTTGTTGATGCTGAGGTGAAGGTTGCGGGGCCCTCGCCTGTGGAGGCGCGTGGCGTCGGCTGGGAAGCATCGCTCGAGGTGGTGGATGTGGTGCTGGAGCTGGTTGAGGAGGTCGTGGCGTGCGGTGTGGAGCCAGTGCGCGGGGGTGCTGGGGCTGCTGAGGGTGTCGAAGAGGTGTTGGAGGAGGTGGAGGGCGGTGTGTGCGGCTTGCTGCGTGTCGTTGGTGTCCAGGAGGGTGTCCGGGAAGGAGCAAGGCGCGTGTTGCTGCGGGCAGGGCTGTGTGGGGCTGGGAGCCATGTCGCGGAGGAGCTGGAGGCTGTCCCAGGTGAAGGTGCTGTCGTGGAGGCGCAGGGGGCTGCAGGAGAAGGCGTTGGTGGGAGGCGTGAGGAGGAGCAGGAGGGCCAGGAGGGCGCTGTAGATGGCTGGTGGTGGTGGGGCTGATGGCCCAGGCATGGTGGCTCTTGGGTTGTGCTGGGCAAGAGCCTGTTGGGGCTGGGTGGTGTTGGTGCTCGGGGTGCTGCCGGGTGTCAAGCTTTATGCAGTGCGGCATCTTCCTTTCCCTTTGTCGCTTTCAGGTCATTGAGGTGCTTTCGGCTGTAGCTTTTCAGTTTTGGTTGGTTGTGGTTTGAGGGGAAGTGCGTTGTTGGGGTTGCCCTGAGTGCGGTGCGCGAGCTGTAGGTCCTTGGCTCGTGTTTTTGTTGACATGGTGGGTACTCTGTCCTTAGTGTTTGTGTGGGGGATGTGAAAGTGTTGGGGAGAGGGTGCTGGTGCAGCTGTGCTGCGGATGTGCTTTTCTTAGTGTTTCCCTTTTGGCCTTGAGGGAGAGTAGTTGAGCGTTGGCCAAGAGTGCTCTTCCTTCCGAGGTGCACTTTCCCTATGTCATGGCCTAGTGTGAGGTTTGGGTTTTTTCTTCTTGGTCTTCTTTTGCCCGCGTGTTCCGTTTTTCCTTTCAGCTCAGTTGTTCATTGCAGGTTTCGATGTGTTTCTGGAGTCAGGGGTGTTGTGATCTGCTTGGTGCAAGATCTGCCTTGCTGTAGGCAGGAATTGTTGGGGGAGAGGTGTCCCTTGTGTTCCTGTGCTTGGAGTGTCTGTCTGGATGGAGCTTCCCAAAGGCGTCTGTGCCTTGTCCTTGGTTGGATCACCCGTATGTTGGGTTTGTGTTTGTGTTTTTTTTTTTTTTTTTTTTAGGATGAGGCGGGAGTTTGTGGTAGCATGTCCTGCAAATGAAAGGATCCCCCAGCATCATGGAGTCATTGAGGTTGGGGAAGACCTCGAAGATCATGTAGCTGAACCCTTAAGCTTGTGTGCTTGTCCAGCAGTATCCCTTGCCATGAAGCCCTGAATGTAGGCGTTTCTTGAAGACCTCGAGGGATGGTAGCTCATCAAGTCCATCTTGAAGTGTGTGCAGAGAGGGCACTGCATTGTCTGTGGTGCTGTGCTTGTGTTGCTGGTTGTATTGGGCTTGTTTTTTGGTCTTTCCCCTTTGTTTTGCTCTTGGTTATTTGTGAAGCAGTAGAAGGGCAAGGAGCTCTTTCCTCTGTCATGGCGTGTAGGCGTTTGTTGGTCCTTGTGGGAAGAAGGCTGTGAAGAAAGCTGTGACTGTGTCAGGAGGCAAGAAGAAGCGTAGAACCATGGTATATGGTGAGTGTGAAGGGGCCCTCCAGGACGGTGTAGTCCAAGTCCTGGGTCCGTGCAGGAGGAGCCCAAAGTGTGTATTTCTGAGAGCCTTGTCCAAGCAGTCCTTGAGCTCCGTGAGCACCTCCCTGTGGAGCGTGTTGCAGTGCCCAGCTACGTTCTCTGTGAAGAAGCTTTTCCGAAGAGGCAGCGTGAGCCTTCCTTGTCCCAGCTCCGTGCCGTTCGCTGGGGTCCTGTGGCTGTCCCCAGAGAGCAGAGCTCAGGGCGTGCCCCTCTGCTCCCCTCGTGAGGGAGCCGCATGCCGGCATGAGGCCTGCTGTTGTTGGCTGAACAAAGTGAGGGACTTGATCCACTGCTCGCACGTCTTGCCCTCTGGACCTCTGCAGGTCTCCGTTTCCCTCGTTTGGAAGTTCTCCAATAGCTTTATGCCCTTGTTTTGTGGTACCCAGAAGTGCAGAGGGTGCTCGAGGTGAGGCTGGCCCAGAGCAGAGTGGGACAATGCCTTCCCTGGCTGGGCCTGGGGCTGCCTAGGAAATGGCTGGCCCTTTTGTCTGCCAGGGCATGCTGCTGGCTCCTCTTGCACTTGGTGTTGACCCAAAGGCTGAGATGTGTTTCTGTGGGGCCGCTGTCCGGCCTGTGTTCCCCCCGTGTGCCCGTGAAGGCAGGGTTGCCCCGTCCCTGGTGCAGCCCAACGCAGCGCTTGGTCTTGGTGCCCGTGAGGTGGTTGGTGAGTGCCCAGCCCTCTGGTTTGCCAAGAGGTGCGTGCGAGGGCTCTGTGTCCTCGCGGGAGTGCGTGCCTCCTGCGAGTGTAGTGTTGTTGGCTAAGTCACTCGTTCTGCCTTTGAGTCCTGCATCCAGGTTGTTCATGAAGGCACTTGAGAGAGCCGTCCCTGAAATGTCGGCCTAGGGCATCCCGTTAGTGACTGGCTGCCAGCCTGCTGTAAGGCCGTTTAGCGTAAGCCTCTGAGGCCGCCTTGTCTGGTGGTTGCTGTCCTCTCGTCCTGTGTACTCGTGGAGCAGTTTGGTGTCCGTTTTGTCCGGAAGGGTACTGTGAGAGGAAGTCTGGAAAGCTCTGCTGAAGTGAGTGACACAGTCACAGAATGTGAGGGATAGAAGGGACCTTGACCGATCATCTAGTCTGTTCCCGCTGCCGGAGCAGGAAGACTGAGATCACGTCGCACAGGAGCGCCTCCAGGCAGGTTGTGAATGTCTCCAGAGAAGGGGACTCCACAGCTCCCGTGGTCAGCCTGTTCCAGTGTTCTGCGAGCCTCACCGTGGAGAAGTTTTGTCTCATATTGACACGGAACGTGAGGTGTAATCTGAATATTCCAGCTTGCACCCGTTGCTCCTTGTCCTATGTGTGGATGTCACAGAGAAGAGCCTGGCTCCATCCTCCTGACACTTGTCCTTCCCGCATTGACAAAGACGAATAAGGTCAGCCCTGAGTGTGCTCCTCTCCAAGCTGAAGAGAGCGAGCTGCCTCAGCCGTTTTTGGTAAGGGAGATGCTCCACTCCCTTCACGGTCCTCGTGGCTCTGTGCTGGACTCTCTCAAGCAGTTCCCTGTCCTTAGTTGAAGTAAGGGTCTGAGAACTGGAGAGAATATTCCAGATGTGTTCTCAGCAGCAGGGCAGAGTAGAGGGGGAGGAGAGCCTCTCTCAACCTGATAAGCACAGCCCTTGTAATACGCCCCAGGATGCCTTTGGCCTTGTTGGCCACAAGCACACAACCCCAAGCTGGCTGGTGGTCATCGTGCTGTCCAGCAGGACCCGCGGGTCCGTTTCCCCTTCGCTGCTCTCCAGCACGACAGTCCCCAAGTTCTGGTGGTGTGTGGAGCTGTGCTTGCCCAGCTGCAGGACTGTCCACCTGCCCTTGTTCTATTTCATTAAATTTCTCCCCAGCAAGGTGAAAAGATGAGGTTGGGTGGTGTGCCTTGGTGAGGGATGTGCGTAATGTTGTCCTGAGAGGAGAAGCTTGAGTGAAAGAGGAGATTCGTGTCGTGCGGCCGTGTTGGCTGTGAGCAGTGAGTGTGTCGTGCCCGCGAGCGTGCCGTGTGCCTGGCCAGGCGCGAAGGCCACGTTGCTCCCTGGCCGTGTGGGTCGGGGTAGGAGAGCGGGCAGCGGGCTGTGGAGGGGCTTGTTGTCTGAGGAGCGGAGCGCTGGGTTTTGGGTGTTGTTGGTGAGGGCGTCAGTGGCGTTGGCGGAGGGAGAGGTTTGCGGTCGCTGAAGCTGCGGAGGTTGTAGGAGAGGAGGAGAGCGAGAGCGAGCTGTGCCTGCTGTGCTGACGGAGGCTGGGAGAAGGAGAGAGGTGCTGAGTGTGTGGGGGTGGTGGCTGCGAGGGCGTGGGGGGAGAGAGAGAGGGAGAGGGCCTGTTGGCAGAGGTGTCCCGGTCTGGGCCGGGCCGGGAGAGGAGTGAGCGAGAGGAGTTTGGTTGGTGGGGTTCTCCCGAGACGGTTGAGTGGAAGTGCCTGAGCACTCGAGGGCTAAGCAGAAGCGTAAGGCTGGAGCTGAGGGCATTGTCCAGATGCCCCCGGGCCAGAGAGAGGGCTGCCGTAGGACTGGGCAGGTTCTTAGAAAAGGTCTTTATTTGGTTTGCATAAATAGTTACTAATAAATAGATGAGAATCATGGTTGAAATAAATAGTTAAATAAGGAGGGGGTGGGTGGTGGTGGCCACTGGGCTCTGGTCAGTTCTTGTCAGCGTCCCTGTGTGGTGGGCGAAGGGAGGCATGAGGGCAGAGGTTTGCGTGTGGGGCTCCTCTTAGCGCATGGTGCGGGTGAGGCGGTGGATGCGCTGGAAGCAGGCGTGAGCCTCGAGGCGGACGTGGTCCCATGCGCAGGGGCTGTAGGTGTGGTTCTGGAGGAAGTGTTGGATGCAGCCGAAGTACTTGTTGATGCTGAGGTGAAGGTTGCGGGGCCCTCGCCTGTGGAGGCGCGTGGCGTCGGCTGGGAAGCATCGCTCGAGGTGGTGGATGTGGTGCTGGAGCTGGTTGAGGAGGTCGTGGCGTGCGGTGTGGAGCCAGTGCGCGGGGGTGCTGGGGCTGCTGAGGGTGTCGAAGAGGTGTTGGAGGAGGTGGAGGGCGGTGTGTGCGGCTTGCTGCGTGTCGTTGGTGTCCAGGAGGGTGTCCGGGAAGGAGCAAGGCGCGTGTTGCTGCGGGCAGGGCTGTGTGGGGCTGGGAGCCATGTCGCGGAGGAGCTGGAGGCTGTCCCAGGTGAAGGTGCTGTCGTGGAGGCGCAGGGGGCTGCAGGAGAAGGCGTTGGCGGGAGGCGTGAGGAGGAGCAGGAGGGCCAGGAGGGCGCTGTAGATGGCTGGTGGTGGTGGGGCTGATGGCCCAGGCATGGTGGCTCTTGGGTTGTGCTGGGCAAGAGCCTGTTGGGGCTGGGTGGTGTTGGTGCTCGGGGTGCTGCCGGGTGTCAAGCTTTATGCAGTGCGGCATCTTCCTTTCCCTTTGTCGCTTTCAGGTCATTGAGGTGCTTTCGGCTGTAGCTTTTCAGTTTTGGTTGGTTGTGGTTTGAGGGGAAGTGCGTTGTTGGGGTTGCCCTGAGTGCGGTGCGCGAGCTGTAGGTCCTTGGCTCGTGTTTTTGTTGACATGGTGGGTACTCTGTCCTTAGTGTTTGTGTGGGGGATGTGAAAGTGTTGGGGAGAGGGTGCTGGTGCAGCTGTGCTGCGGATGTGCTTTTCTTAGTGTTTCCCTTTTGGCCTTGAGGGAGAGTAGTTGAGCGTTGGCCAAGAGTGCTCTTCCTTCCGAGGTGCACTTTCCCTATGTCATGGCCTAGTGTGAGGTTTGGGTTTTTTCTTCTTGGTCTTCTTTTGCCCGCGTGTTCCGTTTTTCCTTTCAGCTCAGTTGTTCATTGCAGGTTTCGATGTGTTTCTGGAGTCAGGGGTGTTGTGATCTGCTTGGTGCAAGATCTGCCTTGCTGTAGGCAGGAATTGTTGGGGGAGAGGTGTCCCTTGTGTTCCTGTGCTTGGAGTGTCTGTCTGGATGGAGCTTCCCAAAGGCGTCTGTGCCTTGTCCTTGGTTGGATCACCCGTATGTTGGGTTTGTGTTTGTGTTTTTTTTTTTTTTTTTTTTAGGATGAGGCGGGAGTTTGTGGTAGCATGTCCTGCAAATGAAAGGATCCCCCAGCATCATGGAGTCATTGAGGTTGGGGAAGACCTCGAAGATCATGTAGCTGAACCCTTAAGCTTGTGTGCTTGTCCAGCAGTATCCCTTGCCATGAAGCCCTGAATGTAGGCGTTTCTTGAAGACCTCGAGGGATGGTAGCTCATCAAGTCCATCTTGAAGTGTGTGCAGAGAGGGCACTGCATTGTCTGTGGTGCTGTGCTTGTGTTGCTGGTTGTATTGGGCTTGTTTTTTGGTCTTTCCCCTTTGTTTTGCTCTTGGTTATTTGTGAAGCAGTAGAAGGGCAAGGAGCTCTTTCCTCTGTCATGGCGTGTAGGCGTTTGTTGGTCCTTGTGGGAAGAAGGCTGTGAAGAAAGCTGTGACTGTGTCAGGAGGCAAGAAGAAGCGTAGAACCATGGTATATGGTGAGTGTGAAGGGGCCCTCCAGGACGGTGTAGTCCAAGTCCTGGGTCCGTGCAGGAGGAGCCCAAAGTGTGTATTTCTGAGAGCCTTGTCCAAGCAGTCCTTGAGCTCCGTGAGCACCTCCCTGTGGAGCGTGTTGCAGTGCCCAGCTACGTTCTCTGTGAAGAAGCTTTTCCGAAGAGGCAGCGTGAGCCTTCCTTGTCCCAGCTCCGTGCCGTTCGCTGGGGTCCTGTGGCTGTCCCCAGAGAGCAGAGCTCAGGGCGTGCCCCTCTGCTCCCCTCGTGAGGGAGCCGCATGCCGGCATGAGGCCTGCTGTTGTTGGCTGAACAAAGTGAGGGACTTGATCCACTGCTCGCACGTCTTGCCCTCTGGACCTCTGCAGGTCTCCGTTTCCCTCGTTTGGAAGTTCTCCAATAGCTTTATGCCCTTGTTTTGTGGTACCCAGAAGTGCAGAGGGTGCTCGAGGTGAGGCTGGCCCAGAGCAGAGTGGGACAATGCCTTCCCTGGCTGGGCCTGGGGCTGCCTAGGAAATGGCTGGCCCTTTTGTCTGCCAGGGCATGCTGCTGGCTCCTCTTGCACTTGGTGTTGACCCAAAGGCTGAGATGTGTTTCTGTGGGGCCGCTGTCCGGCCTGTGTTCCCCCCGTGTGCCCGTGAAGGCAGGGTTGCCCCGTCCCTGGTGCAGCCCAACGCAGCGCTTGGTCTTGGTGCCCGTGAGGTGGTTGGTGAGTGCCCAGCCCTCTGGTTTGCCAAGAGGTGCGTGCGAGGGCTCTGTGTCCTCGCGGGAGTGCGTGCCTCCTGCGAGTGTAGTGTTGTTGGCTAAGTCACTCGTTCTGCCTTTGAGTCCTGCATCCAGGTTGTTCATGAAGGCACTTGAGAGAGCCGTCCCTGAAATGTCGGCCTAGGGCATCCCGTTAGTGACTGGCTGCCAGCCTGCTGTAAGGCCGTTTAGCGTAAGCCTCTGAGGCCGCCTTGTCTGGTGGTTGCTGTCCTCTCGTCCTGTGTACTCGTGGAGCAGTTTGGTGTCCGTTTTGTCCGGAAGGGTACTGTGAGAGGAAGTCTGGAAAGCTCTGCTGAAGTGAGTGACACAGTCACAGAATGTGAGGGATAGAAGGGACCTTGACCGATCATCTAGTCTGTTCCCGCTGCCGGAGCAGGAAGACTGAGATCACGTCGCACAGGAGCGCCTCCAGGCAGGTTGTGAATGTCTCCAGAGAAGGGGACTCCACAGCTCCCGTGGTCAGCCTGTTCCAGTGTTCTGCGAGCCTCACCGTGGAGAAGTTTTGTCTCATATTGACACGGAACGTGAGGTGTAATCTGAATATTCCAGCTTGCACCCGTTGCTCCTTGTCCTATGTGTGGATGTCACAGAGAAGAGCCTGGCTCCATCCTCCTGACACTTGTCCTTCCCGCATTGACAAAGACGAATAAGGTCAGCCCTGAGTGTGCTCCTCTCCAAGCTGAAGAGAGCGAGCTGCCTCAGCCGTTTTTGGTAAGGGAGATGCTCCACTCCCTTCACGGTCCTCGTGGCTCTGTGCTGGACTCTCTCAAGCAGTTCCCTGTCCTTAGTTGAAGTAAGGGTCTGAGAACTGGAGAGAATATTCCAGATGTGTTCTCAGCAGCAGGGCAGAGTAGAGGGGGAGGAGAGCCTCTCTCAACCTGATAAGCACAGCCCTTGTAATACGCCCCAGGATGCCTTTGGCCTTGTTGGCCACAAGCACACAACCCCAAGCTGGCTGGTGGTCATCGTGCTGTCCAGCAGGACCCGCGGGTCCGTTTCCCCTTCGCTGCTCTCCAGCACGACAGTCCCCAAGTTCTGGTGGTGTGTGGAGCTGTGCTTGCCCAGCTGCAGGACTGTCCACCTGCCCTTGTTCTATTTCATTAAATTTCTCCCCAGCAAGGTGAAAAGATGAGGTTGGGTGGTGTGCCTTGGTGAGGGATGTGCGTAATGTTGTCCTGAGAGGAGAAGCTTGAGTGAAAGAGGAGATTCGTGTCGTGCGGCCGTGTTGGCTGTGAGCAGTGAGTGTGTCGTGCCCGCGAGCGTGCCGTGTGCCTGGCCAGGCGCGAAGGCCACGTTGCTCCCTGGCCGTGTGGGTCGGGGTAGGAGAGCGGGCAGCGGGCTGTGGAGGGGCTTGTTGTCTGAGGAGCGGAGCGCTGGGTTTTGGGTGTTGTTGGTGAGGGCGTCAGTGGCGTTGG
>NC_139080.1:8176067-8687287 GCF_965140915.1 Aythya marila | reverse complement strand
GGGGTGCTGGGGCTGCTGAGGGTGTCGAAGAGGTGTTGGAGGAGGTGGAGGGCGGTGTGTGCGGCTTGCTGCGTGTCGTTGGTGTCCAGGAGGGTGTCCGGGAAGGAGCAAGGCGCGTGTTGCTGCGGGCAGGGCTGTGTGGGGCTGGGAGCCATGTCGCGGAGGAGCTGGAGGCTGTCCCAGGTGAAGGTGCTGTCGTGGAGGCGCAGGGGGCTGCAGGAGAAGGCGTTGGCGGGAGGCGTGAGGAGGAGCAGGAGGGCCAGGAGGGCGCTGTAGATGGCTGGTGGTGGTGGGGCTGATGGCCCAGGCATGGTGGCTCTTGGGTTGTGCTGGGCAAGAGCCTGTTGGGGCTGGGTGGTGTTGGTGCTCGGGGTGCTGCCGGGTGTCAAGCTTTATGCAGTGCGGCATCTTCCTTTCCCTTTGTCGCTTTCAGGTCATTGAGGTGCTTTCGGCTGTAGCTTTTCAGTTTTGGTTGGTTGTGGTTTGAGGGGAAGTGCGTTGTTGGGGTTGCCCTGAGTGCGGTGCGCGAGCTGTAGGTCCTTGGCTCGTGTTTTTGTTGACATGGTGGGTACTCTGTCCTTAGTGTTTGTGTGGGGGATGTGAAAGTGTTGGGGAGAGGGTGCTGGTGCAGCTGTGCTGCGGATGTGCTTTTCTTAGTGTTTCCCTTTTGGCCTTGAGGGAGAGTAGTTGAGCGTTGGCCAAGAGTGCTCTTCCTTCCGAGGTGCACTTTCCCTATGTCATGGCCTAGTGTGAGGTTTGGGTTTTTTCTTCTTGGTCTTCTTTTGCCCGCGTGTTCCGTTTTTCCTTTCAGCTCAGTTGTTCATTGCAGGTTTCGATGTGTTTTCTGGAGTCAGGGGTGTTGTGATCTGCTTGGTGCAAGATCTGCCTTGCTGTAGGCAGGAATTGTTGGGGGAGAGGTGTCCCTTGTGTTCCTGTGCTTGGAGTGTCTGTCTGGATGGAGCTTCCCAAAGGCGTCTGTGCCTTGTCCTTGGTTGGATCACCCGTATGTTGGGTTTGTGTTTGTGTTTTTTTTTTTTTTTTTTTTAGGATGAGGCGGGAGTTTGTGGTAGCATGTCCTGCAAATGAAAGGATCCCCCAGCATCATGGAGTCATTGAGGTTGGGGAAGACCTCGAAGATCATGTAGCTGAACCCTTAAGCTTGTGTGCTTGTCCAGCAGTATCCCTTGCCATGAAGCCCTGAATGTAGGCGTTTCTTGAAGACCTCGAGGGATGGTAGCTCATCAAGTCCATCTTGAAGTGTGTGCAGAGAGGGCACTGCATTGTCTGTGGTGCTGTGCTTGTGTTGCTGGTTGTATTGGGCTTGTTTTTTGGTCTTTCCCCTTTGTTTTGCTCTTGGTTATTTGTGAAGCAGTAGAAGGGCAAGGAGCTCTTTCCTCTGTCATGGCGTGTAGGCGTTTGTTGGTCCTTGTGGGAAGAAGGCTGTGAAGAAAGCTGTGACTGTGTCAGGAGGCAAGAAGAAGCGTAGAACCATGGTATATGGTGAGTGTGAAGGGGCCCTCCAGGACGGTGTAGTCCAAGTCCTGGGTCCGTGCAGGAGGAGCCCAAAGTGTGTATTTCTGAGAGCCTTGTCCAAGCAGTCCTTGAGCTCCGTGAGCACCTCCCTGTGGAGCGTGTTGCAGTGCCCAGCTACGTTCTCTGTGAAGAAGCTTTTCCGAAGAGGCAGCGTGAGCCTTCCTTGTCCCAGCTCCGTGCCGTTCGCTGGGGTCCTGTGGCTGTCCCCAGAGAGCAGAGCTCAGGGCGTGCCCCTCTGCTCCCCTCGTGAGGGAGCCGCATGCCGGCATGAGGCCTGCTGTTGTTGGCTGAACAAAGTGAGGGACTTGATCCACTGCTCGCACGTCTTGCCCTCTGGACCTCTGCAGGTCTCCGTTTCCCTCGTTTGGAAGTTCTCCAATAGCTTTATGCCCTTGTTTTGTGGTACCCAGAAGTGCAGAGGGTGCTCGAGGTGAGGCTGGCCCAGAGCAGAGTGGGACAATGCCTTCCCTGGCTGGGCCTGGGGCTGCCTAGGAAATGGCTGGCCCTTTTGTCTGCCAGGGCATGCTGCTGGCTCCTCTTGCACTTGGTGTTGACCCAAAGGCTGAGATGTGTTTCTGTGGGGCCGCTGTCCGGCCTGTGTTCCCCCCGTGTGCCCGTGAAGGCAGGGTTGCCCCGTCCCTGGTGCAGCCCAACGCAGCGCTTGGTCTTGGTGCCCGTGAGGTGGTTGGTGAGTGCCCAGCCCTCTGGTTTGCCAAGAGGTGCGTGCGAGGGCTCTGTGTCCTCGCGGGAGTGCGTGCCTCCTGCGAGTGTAGTGTTGTTGGCTAAGTCACTCGTTCTGCCTTTGAGTCCTGCATCCAGGTTGTTCATGAAGGCACTTGAGAGAGCCGTCCCTGAAATGTCGGCCTAGGGCATCCCGTTAGTGACTGGCTGCCAGCCTGCTGTAAGGCCGTTTAGCGTAAGCCTCTGAGGCCGCCTTGTCTGGTGGTTGCTGTCCTCTCGTCCTGTGTACTCGTGGAGCAGTTTGGTGTCCGTTTTGTCCGGAAGGGTACTGTGAGAGGAAGTCTGGAAAGCTCTGCTGAAGTGAGTGACACAGTCACAGAATGTGAGGGATAGAAGGGACCTTGACCGATCATCTAGTCTGTTCCCGCTGCCGGAGCAGGAAGACTGAGATCACGTCGCACAGGAGCGCCTCCAGGCAGGTTGTGAATGTCTCCAGAGAAGGGGACTCCACAGCTCCCGTGGTCAGCCTGTTCCAGTGTTCTGCGAGCCTCACCGTGGAGAAGTTTTGTCTCATATTGACACGGAACGTGAGGTGTAATCTGAATATTCCAGCTTGCACCCGTTGCTCCTTGTCCTATGTGTGGATGTCACAGAGAAGAGCCTGGCTCCATCCTCCTGACACTTGTCCTTCCCGCATTGACAAAGACGAATAAGGTCAGCCCTGAGTGTGCTCCTCTCCAAGCTGAAGAGAGCGAGCTGCCTCAGCCGTTTTTGGTAAGGGAGATGCTCCACTCCCTTCACGGTCCTCGTGGCTCTGTGCTGGACTCTCTCAAGCAGTTCCCTGTCCTTAGTTGAAGTAAGGGTCTGAGAACTGGAGAGAATATTCCAGATGTGTTCTCAGCAGCAGGGCAGAGTAGAGGGGGAGGAGAGCCTCTCTCAACCTGATAAGCACAGCCCTTGTAATACGCCCCAGGATGCCTTTGGCCTTGTTGGCCACAAGCACACAACCCCAAGCTGGCTGGTGGTCATCGTGCTGTCCAGCAGGACCCGCGGGTCCGTTTCCCCTTCGCTGCTCTCCAGCACGACAGTCCCCAAGTTCTGGTGGTGTGTGGAGCTGTGCTTGCCCAGCTGCAGGACTGTCCACCTGCCCTTGTTCTATTTCATTAAATTTCTCCCCAGCAAGGTGAAAAGATGAGGTTGGGTGGTGTGCCTTGGTGAGGGATGTGCGTAATGTTGTCCTGAGAGGAGAAGCTTGAGTGAAAGAGGAGATTCGTGTCGTGCGGCCGTGTTGGCTGTGAGCAGTGAGTGTGTCGTGCCCGCGAGCGTGCCGTGTGCCTGGCCAGGCGCGAAGGCCACGTTGCTCCCTGGCCGTGTGGGTCGGGGTAGGAGAGCGGGCAGCGGGCTGTGGAGGGGCTTGTTGTCTGAGGAGCGGAGCGCTGGGTTTTGGGTGTTGTTGGTGAGGGCGTCAGTGGCGTTGGCGGAGGGAGAGGTTTGCGGTCGCTGAAGCTGCGGAGGTTGTAGGAGAGGAGGAGAGCGAGAGCGAGCTGTGCCTGCTGTGCTGACGGAGGCTGGGAGAAGGAGAGAGGTGCTGAGTGTGTGGGGGTGGTGGCTGCGAGGGCGTGGGGGGAGAGAGAGAGGGAGAGGGCCTGTTGGCAGAGGTGTCCCGGTCTGGGCCGGGCCGGGAGAGGAGTGAGCGAGAGGAGTTTGGTTGGTGGGGTTCTCCCGAGACGGTTGAGTGGAAGTGCCTGAGCACTCGAGGGCTAAGCAGAAGCGTAAGGCTGGAGCTGAGGGCATTGTCCAGATGCCCCCGGGCCAGAGAGAGGGCTGCCGTAGGACTGGGCAGGTTCTTAGAAAAGGTCTTTATTTGGTTTGCATAAATAGTTACTAATAAATAGATGAGAATCATGGTTGAAATAAATAGTTAAATAAGGAGGGGGTGGGTGGTGGTGGCCACTGGGCTCTGGTCAGTTCTTGTCAGCGTCCCTGTGTGGTGGGCGAAGGGAGGCATGAGGGCAGAGGTTTGCGTGTGGGGCTCCTCTTAGCGCATGGTGCGGGTGAGGCGGTGGATGCGCTGGAAGCAGGCGTGAGCCTCGAGGCGGACGTGGTCCCATGCGCAGGGGCTGTAGGTGTGGTTCTGGAGGAAGTGTTGGATGCAGCCGAAGTACTTGTTGATGCTGAGGTGAAGGTTGCGGGGCCCTCGCCTGTGGAGGCGCGTGGCGTCGGCTGGGAAGCATCGCTCGAGGTGGTGGATGTGGTGCTGGAGCTGGTTGAGGAGGTCGTGGCGTGCGGTGTGGAGCCAGTGCGCGGGGGTGCTGGGGCTGCTGAGGGTGTCGAAGAGGTGTTGGAGGAGGTGGAGGGCGGTGTGTGCGGCTTGCTGCGTGTCGTTGGTGTCCAGGAGGGTGTCCGGGAAGGAGCAAGGCGCGTGTTGCTGCGGGCAGGGCTGTGTGGGGCTGGGAGCCATGTCGCGGAGGAGCTGGAGGCTGTCCCAGGTGAAGGTGCTGTCGTGGAGGCGCAGGGGGCTGCAGGAGAAGGCGTTGGTGGGAGGCGTGAGGAGGAGCAGGAGGGCCAGGAGGGCGCTGTAGATGGCTGGTGGTGGTGGGGCTGATGGCCCAGGCATGGTGGCTCTTGGGTTGTGCTGGGCAAGAGCCTGTTGGGGCTGGGTGGTGTTGGTGCTCGGGGTGCTGCCGGGTGTCAAGCTTTATGCAGTGCGGCATCTTCCTTTCCCTTTGTCGCTTTCAGGTCATTGAGGTGCTTTCGGCTGTAGCTTTTCAGTTTTGGTTGGTTGTGGTTTGAGGGGAAGTGCGTTGTTGGGGTTGCCCTGAGTGCGGTGCGCGAGCTGTAGGTCCTTGGCTCGTGTTTTTGTTGACATGGTGGGTACTCTGTCCTTAGTGTTTGTGTGGGGGATGTGAAAGTGTTGGGGAGAGGGTGCTGGTGCAGCTGTGCTGCGGATGTGCTTTTCTTAGTGTTTCCCTTTTGGCCTTGAGGGAGAGTAGTTGAGCGTTGGCCAAGAGTGCTCTTCCTTCCGAGGTGCACTTTCCCTATGTCATGGCCTAGTGTGAGGTTTGGGTTTTTTCTTCTTGGTCTTCTTTTGCCCGCGTGTTCCGTTTTTCCTTTCAGCTCAGTTGTTCATTGCAGGTTTCGATGTGTTTCTGGAGTCAGGGGTGTTGTGATCTGCTTGGTGCAAGATCTGCCTTGCTGTAGGCAGGAATTGTTGGGGGAGAGGTGTCCCTTGTGTTCCTGTGCTTGGAGTGTCTGTCTGGATGGAGCTTCCCAAAGGCGTCTGTGCCTTGTCCTTGGTTGGATCACCCGTATGTTGGGTTTGTGTTTGTGTTTTTTTTTTTTTTTTTTTTAGGATGAGGCGGGAGTTTGTGGTAGCATGTCCTGCAAATGAAAGGATCCCCCAGCATCATGGAGTCATTGAGGTTGGGGAAGACCTCGAAGATCATGTAGCTGAACCCTTAAGCTTGTGTGCTTGTCCAGCAGTATCCCTTGCCATGAAGCCCTGAATGTAGGCGTTTCTTGAAGACCTCGAGGGATGGTAGCTCATCAAGTCCATCTTGAAGTGTGTGCAGAGAGGGCACTGCATTGTCTGTGGTGCTGTGCTTGTGTTGCTGGTTGTATTGGGCTTGTTTTTTGGTCTTTCCCCTTTGTTTTGCTCTTGGTTATTTGTGAAGCAGTAGAAGGGCAAGGAGCTCTTTCCTCTGTCATGGCGTGTAGGCGTTTGTTGGTCCTTGTGGGAAGAAGGCTGTGAAGAAAGCTGTGACTGTGTCAGGAGGCAAGAAGAAGCGTAGAACCATGGTATATGGTGAGTGTGAAGGGGCCCTCCAGGACGGTGTAGTCCAAGTCCTGGGTCCGTGCAGGAGGAGCCCAAAGTGTGTATTTCTGAGAGCCTTGTCCAAGCAGTCCTTGAGCTCCGTGAGCACCTCCCTGTGGAGCGTGTTGCAGTGCCCAGCTACGTTCTCTGTGAAGAAGCTTTTCCGAAGAGGCAGCGTGAGCCTTCCTTGTCCCAGCTCCGTGCCGTTCGCTGGGGTCCTGTGGCTGTCCCCAGAGAGCAGAGCTCAGGGCGTGCCCCTCTGCTCCCCTCGTGAGGGAGCCGCATGCCGGCATGAGGCCTGCTGTTGTTGGCTGAACAAAGTGAGGGACTTGATCCACTGCTCGCACGTCTTGCCCTCTGGACCTCTGCAGGTCTCCGTTTCCCTCGTTTGGAAGTTCTCCAATAGCTTTATGCCCTTGTTTTGTGGTACCCAGAAGTGCAGAGGGTGCTCGAGGTGAGGCTGGCCCAGAGCAGAGTGGGACAATGCCTTCCCTGGCTGGGCCTGGGGCTGCCTAGGAAATGGCTGGCCCTTTTGTCTGCCAGGGCATGCTGCTGGCTCCTCTTGCACTTGGTGTTGACCCAAAGGCTGAGATGTGTTTCTGTGGGGCCGCTGTCCGGCCTGTGTTCCCCCCGTGTGCCCGTGAAGGCAGGGTTGCCCCGTCCCTGGTGCAGCCCAACGCAGCGCTTGGTCTTGGTGCCCGTGAGGTGGTTGGTGAGTGCCCAGCCCTCTGGTTTGCCAAGAGGTGCGTGCGAGGGCTCTGTGTCCTCGCGGGAGTGCGTGCCTCCTGCGAGTGTAGTGTTGTTGGCTAAGTCACTCGTTCTGCCTTTGAGTCCTGCATCCAGGTTGTTCATGAAGGCACTTGAGAGAGCCGTCCCTGAAATGTCGGCCTAGGGCATCCCGTTAGTGACTGGCTGCCAGCCTGCTGTAAGGCCGTTTAGCGTAAGCCTCTGAGGCCGCCTTGTCTGGTGGTTGCTGTCCTCTCGTCCTGTGTACTCGTGGAGCAGTTTGGTGTCCGTTTTGTCCGGAAGGGTACTGTGAGAGGAAGTCTGGAAAGCTCTGCTGAAGTGAGTGACACAGTCACAGAATGTGAGGGATAGAAGGGACCTTGACCGATCATCTAGTCTGTTCCCGCTGCCGGAGCAGGAAGACTGAGATCACGTCGCACAGGAGCGCCTCCAGGCAGGTTGTGAATGTCTCCAGAGAAGGGGACTCCACAGCTCCCGTGGTCAGCCTGTTCCAGTGTTCTGCGAGCCTCACCGTGGAGAAGTTTTGTCTCATATTGACACGGAACGTGAGGTGTAATCTGAATATTCCAGCTTGCACCCGTTGCTCCTTGTCCTATGTGTGGATGTCACAGAGAAGAGCCTGGCTCCATCCTCCTGACACTTGTCCTTCCCGCATTGACAAAGACGAATAAGGTCAGCCCTGAGTGTGCTCCTCTCCAAGCTGAAGAGAGCGAGCTGCCTCAGCCGTTTTTGGTAAGGGAGATGCTCCACTCCCTTCACGGTCCTCGTGGCTCTGTGCTGGACTCTCTCAAGCAGTTCCCTGTCCTTAGTTGAAGTAAGGGTCTGAGAACTGGAGAGAATATTCCAGATGTGTTCTCAGCAGCAGGGCAGAGTAGAGGGGGAGGAGAGCCTCTCTCAACCTGATAAGCACAGCCCTTGTAATACGCCCCAGGATGCCTTTGGCCTTGTTGGCCACAAGCACACAACCCCAAGCTGGCTGGTGGTCATCGTGCTGTCCAGCAGGACCCGCGGGTCCGTTTCCCCTTCGCTGCTCTCCAGCACGACAGTCCCCAAGTTCTGGTGGTGTGTGGAGCTGTGCTTGCCCAGCTGCAGGACTGTCCACCTGCCCTTGTTCTATTTCATTAAATTTCTCCCCAGCAAGGTGAAAAGATGAGGTTGGGTGGTGTGCCTTGGTGAGGGATGTGCGTAATGTTGTCCTGAGAGGAGAAGCTTGAGTGAAAGAGGAGATTCGTGTCGTGCGGCCGTGTTGGCTGTGAGCAGTGAGTGTGTCGTGCCCGCGAGCGTGCCGTGTGCCTGGCCAGGCGCGAAGGCCACGTTGCTCCCTGGCCGTGTGGGTCGGGGTAGGAGAGCGGGCAGCGGGCTGTGGAGGGGCTTGTTGTCTGAGGAGCGGAGCGCTGGGTTTTGGGTGTTGTTGGTGAGGGCGTCAGTGGCGTTGGCGGAGGGAGAGGTTTGCGGTCGCTGAAGCTGCGGAGGTTGTAGGAGAGGAGGAGAGCGAGAGCGAGCTGTGCCTGCTGTGCTGACGGAGGCTGGGAGAAGGAGAGAGGTGCTGAGTGTGTGGGGGTGGTGGCTGCGAGGGCGTGGGGGGAGAGAGAGAGGGAGAGGGCCTGTTGGCAGAGGTGTCCCGGTCTGGGCCGGGCCGGGAGAGGAGTGAGCGAGAGGAGTTTGGTTGGTGGGGTTCTCCCGAGACGGTTGAGTGGAAGTGCCTGAGCACTCGAGGGCTAAGCAGAAGCGTAAGGCTGGAGCTGAGGGCATTGTCCAGATGCCCCCGGGCCAGAGAGAGGGCTGCCGTAGGACTGGGCAGGTTCTTAGAAAAGGTCTTTATTTGGTTTGCATAAATAGTTACTAATAAATAGATGAGAATCATGGTTGAAATAAATAGTTAAATAAGGAGGGGGTGGGTGGTGGTGGCCACTGGGCTCTGGTCAGTTCTTGTCAGCGTCCCTGTGTGGTGGGCGAAGGGAGGCATGAGGGCAGAGGTTTGCGTGTGGGGCTCCTCTTAGCGCATGGTGCGGGTGAGGCGGTGGATGCGCTGGAAGCAGGCGTGAGCCTCGAGGCGGACGTGGTCCCATGCGCAGGGGCTGTAGGTGTGGTTCTGGAGGAAGTGTTGGATGCAGCCGAAGTACTTGTTGATGCTGAGGTGAAGGTTGCGGGGCCCTCGCCTGTGGAGGCGCGTGGCGTCGGCTGGGAAGCATCGCTCGAGGTGGTGGATGTGGTGCTGGAGCTGGTTGAGGAGGTCGTGGCGTGCGGTGTGGAGCCAGTGCGCGGGGGTGCTGGGGCTGCTGAGGGTGTCGAAGAGGTGTTGGAGGAGGTGGAGGGCGGTGTGTGCGGCTTGCTGCGTGTCGTTGGTGTCCAGGAGGGTGTCCGGGAAGGAGCAAGGCGCGTGTTGCTGCGGGCAGGGCTGTGTGGGGCTGGGAGCCATGTCGCGGAGGAGCTGGAGGCTGTCCCAGGTGAAGGTGCTGTCGTGGAGGCGCAGGGGGCTGCAGGAGAAGGCGTTGGCGGGAGGCGTGAGGAGGAGCAGGAGGGCCAGGAGGGCGCTGTAGATGGCTGGTGGTGGTGGGGCTGATGGCCCAGGCATGGTGGCTCTTGGGTTGTGCTGGGCAAGAGCCTGTTGGGGCTGGGTGGTGTTGGTGCTCGGGGTGCTGCCGGGTGTCAAGCTTTATGCAGTGCGGCATCTTCCTTTCCCTTTGTCGCTTTCAGGTCATTGAGGTGCTTTCGGCTGTAGCTTTTCAGTTTTGGTTGGTTGTGGTTTGAGGGGAAGTGCGTTGTTGGGGTTGCCCTGAGCGCGGTGCGCGAGCTGTAGGTCCTTGGCTCGTGTTTTTGTTGACATGGTGGGTACTCTGTCCTTAGTGTTTGTGTGGGGGATGTGAAAGTGTTGGGGAGAGGGTGCTGGTGCAGCTGTGCTGCGGATGTGCTTTTCTTAGTGTTTCCCTTTTGGCCTTGAGGGAGAGTAGTTGAGCGTTGGCCAAGAGTGCTCTTCCTTCCGAGGTGCACTTTCCCTATGTCATGGCCTAGTGTGAGGTTTGGGTTTTTTCTTCTTGGTCTTCTTTTGCCCGTGTGTTCCGTTTTTCCTTTCAGCTCAGTTGTTCATTGCAGGTTTCGATGTGTTTCTGGAGTCAGGGGTGTTGTGATCTGCTTGGTGCAAGATCTGCCTTGCTGTAGGCAGGAATTGTTGGGGGAGAGGTGTCCCTTGTGTTCCTGTGCTTGGAGTGTCTGTCTGGATGGAGCTTCCCAAAGGCGTCTGTGCCTTGTCCTTGGTTGGATCACCCGTATGTTGGGTTTGTGTTTGTGTTTTTTTTTTTTTTTTTTAGGATGAGGCGGGAGTTTGTGGTAGCATGTCCTGCAAATGAAAGGATCCCCCAGCATCATGGAGTCATTGAGGTTGGGGAAGACCTCG
The DNA here is from genome assembly GCF_965140915.1 of Aythya marila. Lineage (NCBI taxonomy): Eukaryota > Metazoa > Chordata > Aves > Anseriformes > Anatidae > Aythya > Aythya marila. Next base: position 8,677,118 of record NC_139080.1, on the reverse strand, counting down.
AAGATCATGTAGCTGAACCCTTAAGCTTGTGTGCTTGTCCAGCAGTATCCCTTGCCATGAAGCCCTGAATGTAGGCGTTTCTTGAAGACCTCGAGGGATGGTAGCTCATCAAGTCCATCTTGAAGTGTGTGCAGAGAGGGCACTGCATTGTCTGTGGTGCTGTGCTTGTGTTGCTGGTTGTATTGGGCTTGTTTTTTGGTCTTTCCCCTTTGTTTTGCTCTTGGTTATTTGTGAAGCAGTAGAAGGGCAAGGAGCTCTTTCCTCTGTCATGGCGTGTAGGCGTTTGTTGGTCCTTGTGGGAAGAAGGCTGTGAAGAAAGCTGTGACTGTGTCAGGAGGCAAGAAGAAGCGTAGAACCATGGTATATGGTGAGTGTGAAGGGGCCCTCCAGGACGGTGTAGTCCAAGTCCTGGGTCCGTGCAGGAGGAGCCCAAAGTGTGTATTTCTGAGAGCCTTGTCCAAGCAGTCCTTGAGCTCCGTGAGCACCTCCCTGTGGAGCGTGTTGCAGTGCCCAGCTACGTTCTCTGTGAAGAAGCTTTTCCGAAGAGGCAGCGTGAGCCTTCCTTGTCCCAGCTCCGTGCCGTTCGCTGGGGTCCTGTGGCTGTCCCCAGAGAGCAGAGCTCAGGGCGTGCCCCTCTGCTCCCCTCGTGAGGGAGCCGCATGCCGGCATGAGGCCTGCTGTTGTTGGCTGAACAAAGTGAGGGACTTGATCCACTGCTCGCACGTCTTGCCCTCTGGACCTCTGCAGGTCTCCGTTTCCCTCGTTTGGAAGTTCTCCAATAGCTTTATGCCCTTGTTTTGTGGTACCCAGAAGTGCAGAGGGTGCTCGAGGTGAGGCTGGCCCAGAGCAGAGTGGGACAATGCCTTCCCTGGCTGGGCCTGGGGCTGCCTAGGAAATGGCTGGCCCTTTTGTCTGCCAGGGCATGCTGCTGGCTCCTCTTGCACTTGGTGTTGACCCAAAGGCTGAGATGTGTTTCTGTGGGGCCGCTGTCCGGCCTGTGTTCCCCCCGTGTGCCCGTGAAGGCAGGGTTGCCCCGTCCCTGGTGCAGCCCAACGCAGCGCTTGGTCTTGGTGCCCGTGAGGTGGTTGGTGAGTGCCCAGCCCTCTGGTTTGCCAAGAGGTGCGTGCGAGGGCTCTGTGTCCTCGCGGGAGTGCGTGCCTCCTGCGAGTGTAGTGTTGTTGGCTAAGTCACTCGTTCTGCCTTTGAGTCCTGCATCCAGGTTGTTCATGAAGGCACTTGAGAGAGCCGTCCCTGAAATGTCGGCCTAGGGCATCCCGTTAGTGACTGGCTGCCAGCCTGCTGTAAGGCCGTTTAGCGTAAGCCTCTGAGGCCGCCTTGTCTGGTGGTTGCTGTCCTCTCGTCCTGTGTACTCGTGGAGCAGTTTGGTGTCCGTTTTGTCCGGAAGGGTACTGTGAGAGGAAGTCTGGAAAGCTCTGCTGAAGTGAGTGACACAGTCACAGAATGTGAGGGATAGAAGGGACCTTGACCGATCATCTAGTCTGTTCCCGCTGCCGGAGCAGGAAGACTGAGATCACGTCGCACAGGAGCGCCTCCAGGCAGGTTGTGAATGTCTCCAGAGAAGGGGACTCCACAGCTCCCGTGGTCAGCCTGTTCCAGTGTTCTGCGAGCCTCACCGTGGAGAAGTTTTGTCTCATATTGACACGGAACGTGAGGTGTAATCTGAATATTCCAGCTTGCACCCGTTGCTCCTTGTCCTATGTGTGGATGTCACAGAGAAGAGCCTGGCTCCATCCTCCTGACACTTGTCCTTCCCGCATTGACAAAGACGAATAAGGTCAGCCCTGAGTGTGCTCCTCTCCAAGCTGAAGAGAGCGAGCTGCCTCAGCCGTTTTTGGTAAGGGAGATGCTCCACTCCCTTCACGGTCCTCGTGGCTCTGTGCTGGACTCTCTCAAGCAGTTCCCTGTCCTTAGTTGAAGTAAGGGTCTGAGAACTGGAGAGAATATTCCAGATGTGTTCTCAGCAGCAGGGCAGAGTAGAGGGGGAGGAGAGCCTCTCTCAACCTGATAAGCACAGCCCTTGTAATACGCCCCAGGATGCCTTTGGCCTTGTTGGCCACAAGCACACAACCCCAAGCTGGCTGGTGGTCATCGTGCTGTCCAGCAGGACCCGCGGGTCCGTTTCCCCTTCGCTGCTCTCCAGCACGACAGTCCCCAAGTTCTGGTGGTGTGTGGAGCTGTGCTTGCCCAGCTGCAGGACTGTCCACCTGCCCTTGTTCTATTTCATTAAATTTCTCCCCAGCAAGGTGAAAAGATGAGGTTGGGTGGTGTGCCTTGGTGAGGGATGTGCGTAATGTTGTCCTGAGAGGAGAAGCTTGAGTGAAAGAGGAGATTCGTGTCGTGCGGCCGTGTTGGCTGTGAGCAGTGAGTGTGTCGTGCCCGCGAGCGTGCCGTGTGCCTGGCCAGGCGCGAAGGCCACGTTGCTCCCTGGCCGTGTGGGTCGGGGTAGGAGAGCGGGCAGCGGGCTGTGGAGGGGCTTGTTGTCTGAGGAGCGGAGCGCTGGGTTTTGGGTGTTGTTGGTGAGGGCGTCAGTGGCGTTGGCGGAGGGAGAGGTTTGCGGTCGCTGAAGCTGCGGAGGTTGTAGGAGAGGAGGAGAGCGAGAGCGAGCTGTGCCTGCTGTGCTGACGGAGGCTGGGAGAAGGAGAGAGGTGCTGAGTGTGTGGGGGTGGTGGCTGCGAGGGCGTGGGGGGAGAGAGAGAGGGAGAGGGCCTGTTGGCAGAGGTGTCCCGGTCTGGGCCGGGCCGGGAGAGGAGTGAGCGAGAGGAGTTTGGTTGGTGGGGTTCTCCCGAGACGGTTGAGTGGAAGTGCCTGAGCACTCGAGGGCTAAGCAGAAGCGTAAGGCTGGAGCTGAGGGCATTGTCCAGATGCCCCCGGGCCAGAGAGAGGGCTGCCGTAGGACTGGGCAGGTTCTTAGAAAAGGTCTTTATTTGGTTTGCATAAATAGTTACTAATAAATAGATGAGAATCATGGTTGAAATAAATAGTTAAATAAGGAGGGGGTGGGTGGTGGTGGCCACTGGGCTCTGGTCAGTTCTTGTCAGCGTCCCTGTGTGGTGGGCGAAGGGAGGCATGAGGGCAGAGGTTTGCGTGTGGGGCTCCTCTTAGCGCATGGTGCGGGTGAGGCGGTGGATGCGCTGGAAGCAGGCGTGAGCCTCGAGGCGGACGTGGTCCCACGCGCAGGGGCTGTAGGTGTGGTTCTGGAGGAAGTGTTGGATGCAGCCGAAGTACTTGTTGATGCTGAGGTGAAGGTTGCGGGGCCCTCGCCTGTGGAGGCGCGTGGCGTCGGCTGGGAAGCATCGCTCGAGGTGGTGGATGTGGTGCTGGAGCTGGTTGAGGAGGTCGTGGCGTGCGGTGTGGAGCCAGTGCGCGGGGGTGCTGGGGCTGCTGAGGGTGTCGAAGAGGTGTTGGAGGAGGTGGAGGGCGGTGTGTGCGGCTTGCTGCGTGTCGTTGGTGTCCAGGAGGGTGTCCGGGAAGGAGCAAGGCGCGTGTTGCTGCGGGCAGGGCTGTGTGGGGCTGGGAGCCATGTCGCGGAGGAGCTGGAGGCTGTCCCAGGTGAAGGTGCTGTCGTGGAGGCGCAGGGGGCTGCAGGAGAAGGCGTTGGCGGGAGGCGTGAGGAGGAGCAGGAGGGCCAGGAGGGCGCTGTAGATGGCTGGTGGTGGTGGGGCTGATGGCCCAGGCATGGTGGCTCTTGGGTTGTGCTGGGCAAGAGCCTGTTGGGGCTGGGTGGTGTTGGTGCTCGGGGTGCTGCCGGGTGTCAAGCTTTATGCAGTGCGGCATCTTCCTTTCCCTTTGTCGCTTTCAGGTCATTGAGGTGCTTTCGGCTGTAGCTTTTCAGTTTTGGTTGGTTGTGGTTTGAGGGGAAGTGCGTTGTTGGGGTTGCCCTGAGCGCGGTGCGCGAGCTGTAGGTCCTTGGCTCGTGTTTTTGTTGACATGGTGGGTACTCTGTCCTTAGTGTTTGTGTGGGGGATGTGAAAGTGTTGGGGAGAGGGTGCTGGTGCAGCTGTGCTGCGGATGTGCTTTTCTTAGTGTTTCCCTTTTGGCCTTGAGGGAGAGTAGTTGAGCGTTGGCCAAGAGTGCTCTTCCTTCCGAGGTGCACTTTCCCTATGTCATGGCCTAGTGTGAGGTTTGGGTTTTTTCTTCTTGGTCTTCTTTTGCCCGCGTGTTCCGTTTTTCCTTTCAGCTCAGTTGTTCATTGCAGGTTTCGATGTGTTTCTGGAGTCAGGGGTGTTGTGATCTGCTTGGTGCAAGATCTGCCTTGCTGTAGGCAGGAATTGTTGGGGGAGAGGTGTCCCTTGTGTTCCTGTGCTTGGAGTGTCTGTCTGGATGGAGCTTCCCAAAGGCGTCTGTGCCTTGTCCTTGGTTGGATCACCCGTATGTTGGGTTTGTGTTTGTGTTTTTTTTTTTTTTTTTTTTAGGATGAGGCGGGAGTTTGTGGTAGCATGTCCTGCAAATGAAAGGATCCCCCAGCATCATGGAGTCATTGAGGTTGGGGAAGACCTCGAAGATCATGTAGCTGAACCCTTAAGCTTGTGTGCTTGTCCAGCAGTATCCCTTGCCATGAAGCCCTGAATGTAGGCGTTTCTTGAAGACCTCGAGGGATGGTAGCTCATCAAGTCCATCTTGAAGTGTGTGCAGAGAGGGCACTGCATTGTCTGTGGTGCTGTGCTTGTGTTGCTGGTTGTATTGGGCTTGTTTTTTGGTCTTTCCCCTTTGTTTTGCTCTTGGTTATTTGTGAAGCAGTAGAAGGGCAAGGAGCTCTTTCCTCTGTCATGGCGTGTAGGCGTTTGTTGGTCCTTGTGGGAAGAAGGCTGTGAAGAAAGCTGTGACTGTGTCAGGAGGCAAGAAGAAGCGTAGAACCATGGTATATGGTGAGTGTGAAGGGGCCCTCCAGGACGGTGTAGTCCAAGTCCTGGGTCCGTGCAGGAGGAGCCCAAAGTGTGTATTTCTGAGAGCCTTGTCCAAGCAGTCCTTGAGCTCCGTGAGCACCTCCCTGTGGAGCGTGTTGCAGTGCCCAGCTACGTTCTCTGTGAAGAAGCTTTTCCGAAGAGGCAGCGTGAGCCTTCCTTGTCCCAGCTCCGTGCCGTTCGCTGGGGTCCTGTGGCTGTCCCCAGAGAGCAGAGCTCAGGGCGTGCCCCTCTGCTCCCCTCGTGAGGGAGCCGCATGCCGGCATGAGGCCTGCTGTTGTTGGCTGAACAAAGTGAGGGACTTGATCCACTGCTCGCACGTCTTGCCCTCTGGACCTCTGCAGGTCTCCGTTTCCCTCGTTTGGAAGTTCTCCAATAGCTTTATGCCCTTGTTTTGTGGTACCCAGAAGTGCAGAGGGTGCTCGAGGTGAGGCTGGCCCAGAGCAGAGTGGGACAATGCCTTCCCTGGCTGGGCCTGGGGCTGCCTAGGAAATGGCTGGCCCTTTTGTCTGCCAGGGCATGCTGCTGGCTCCTCTTGCACTTGGTGTTGACCCAAAGGCTGAGATGTGTTTCTGTGGGGCCGCTGTCCGGCCTGTGTTCCCCCCGTGTGCCCGTGAAGGCAGGGTTGCCCCGTCCCTGGTGCAGCCCAACGCAGCGCTTGGTCTTGGTGCCCGTGAGGTGGTTGGTGAGTGCCCAGCCCTCTGGTTTGCCAAGAGGTGCGTGCGAGGGCTCTGTGTCCTCGCGGGAGTGCGTGCCTCCTGCGAGTGTAGTGTTGTTGGCTAAGTCACTCGTTCTGCCTTTGAGTCCTGCATCCAGGTTGTTCATGAAGGCACTTGAGAGAGCCGTCCCTGAAATGTCGGCCTAGGGCATCCCGTTAGTGACTGGCTGCCAGCCTGCTGTAAGGCCGTTTAGCGTAAGCCTCTGAGGCCGCCTTGTCTGGTGGTTGCTGTCCTCTCGTCCTGTGTACTCGTGGAGCAGTTTGGTGTCCGTTTTGTCCGGAAGGGTACTGTGAGAGGAAGTCTGGAAAGCTCTGCTGAAGTGAGTGACACAGTCACAGAATGTGAGGGATAGAAGGGACCTTGACCGATCATCTAGTCTGTTCCCGCTGCCGGAGCAGGAAGACTGAGATCACGTCGCACAGGAGCGCCTCCAGGCAGGTTGTGAATGTCTCCAGAGAAGGGGACTCCACAGCTCCCGTGGTCAGCCTGTTCCAGTGTTCTGCGAGCCTCACCGTGGAGAAGTTTTGTCTCATATTGACACGGAACGTGAGGTGTAATCTGAATATTCCAGCTTGCACCCGTTGCTCCTTGTCCTATGTGTGGATGTCACAGAGAAGAGCCTGGCTCCATCCTCCTGACACTTGTCCTTCCCGCATTGACAAAGACGAATAAGGTCAGCCCTGAGTGTGCTCCTCTCCAAGCTGAAGAGAGCGAGCTGCCTCAGCCGTTTTTGGTAAGGGAGATGCTCCACTCCCTTCACGGTCCTCGTGGCTCTGTGCTGGACTCTCTCAAGCAGTTCCCTGTCCTTAGTTGAAGTAAGGGTCTGAGAACTGGAGAGAATATTCCAGATGTGTTCTCAGCAGCAGGGCAGAGTAGAGGGGGAGGAGAGCCTCTCTCAACCTGATAAGCACAGCCCTTGTAATACGCCCCAGGATGCCTTTGGCCTTGTTGGCCACAAGCACACAACCCCAAGCTGGCTGGTGGTCATCGTGCTGTCCAGCAGGACCCGCGGGTCCGTTTCCCCTTCGCTGCTCTCCAGCACGACAGTCCCCAAGTTCTGGTGGTGTGTGGAGCTGTGCTTGCCCAGCTGCAGGACTGTCCACCTGCCCTTGTTCTATTTCATTAAATTTCTCCCCAGCAAGGTGAAAAGATGAGGTTGGGTGGTGTGCCTTGGTGAGGGATGTGCGTAATGTTGTCCTGAGAGGAGAAGCTTGAGTGAAAGAGGAGATTCGTGTCGTGCGGCCGTGTTGGCTGTGAGCAGTGAGTGTGTCGTGCCCGCGAGCGTGCCGTGTGCCTGGCCAGGCGCGAAGGCCACGTTGCTCCCTGGCCGTGTGGGTCGGGGTAGGAGAGCGGGCAGCGGGCTGTGGAGGGGCTTGTTGTCTGAGGAGCGGAGCGCTGGGTTTTGGGTGTTGTTGGTGAGGGCGTCAGTGGCGTTGGCGGAGGGAGAGGTTTGCGGTCGCTGAAGCTGCGGAGGTTGTAGGAGAGGAGGAGAGCGAGAGCGAGCTGTGCCTGCTGTGCTGACGGAGGCTGGGAGAAGGAGAGAGGTGCTGAGTGTGTGGGGGTGGTGGCTGCGAGGGCGTGGGGGGAGAGAGAGAGGGAGAGGGCCTGTTGGCAGAGGTGTCCCGGTCTGGGCCGGGCCGGGAGAGGAGTGAGCGAGAGGAGTTTGGTTGGTGGGGTTCTCCCGAGACGGTTGAGTGGAAGTGCCTGAGCACTCGAGGGCTAAGCAGAAGCGTAAGGCTGGAGCTGAGGGCATTGTCCAGATGCCCCCGGGCCAGAGAGAGGGCTGCCGTAGGACTGGGCAGGTTCTTAGAAAAGGTCTTTATTTGGTTTGCATAAATAGTTACTAATAAATAGATGAGAATCATGGTTGAAATAAATAGTTAAATAAGGAGGGGGTGGGTGGTGGTGGCCACTGGGCTCTGGTCAGTTCTTGTCAGCGTCCCTGTGTGGTGGGCGAAGGGAGGCATGAGGGCAGAGGTTTGCGTGTGGGGCTCCTCTTAGCGCATGGTGCGGGTGAGGCGGTGGATGCGCTGGAAGCAGGCGTGAGCCTCGAGGCGGACGTGGTCCCACGCGCAGGGGCTGTAGGTGTGGTTCTGGAGGAAGTGTTGGATGCAGCCGAAGTACTTGTTGATGCTGAGGTGAAGGTTGCGGGGCCCTCGCCTGTGGAGGCGCGTGGCGTCGGCTGGGAAGCATCGCTCGAGGTGGTGGATGTGGTGCTGGAGCTGGTTGAGGAGGTCGTGGCGTGCGGTGTGGAGCCAGTGCGCGGGGGTGCTGGGGCTGCTGAGGGTGTCGAAGAGGTGTTGGAGGAGGTGGAGGGCGGTGTGTGCGGCTTGCTGCGTGTCGTTGGTGTCCAGGAGGGTGTCCGGGAAGGAGCAAGGCGCGTGTTGCTGCGGGCAGGGCTGTGTGGGGCTGGGAGCCATGTCGCGGAGGAGCTGGAGGCTGTCCCAGGTGAAGGTGCTGTCGTGGAGGCGCAGGGGGCCGCAGGAGAAGGCGTTGGCGGGAGGCGTGAGGAGGAGCAGGAGGGCCAGGAGGGCGCTGTAGATGGCTGGTGGTGGTGGGGCTGATGGCCCAGGCATGGTGGCTCTTGGGTTGTGCTGGGCAAGAGCCTGTTGGGGCTGGGTGGTGTTGGTGCTCGGGGTGCTGCCGGGTGTCGAGCTTTATGCAGTGCTGCATCTTCCTTTCCCTTCATCACTTTCAGGTCTTCGAGGTTTTTGGCTGTGGTTTTCAGTTTGGCTTGGTTGTGGTTTGAGGGGAAATGCCTTGGTGGGTTTGGCCCTGAGTGCGGTGCGCAAGCTGTAGGTCCTTGGCTCATGTTGTGGTGGATATTTTTTGGCGTATTTGGAGGCGGGGAAGTGAAAGTGGTTTCGAGAAAGTTGTGGGGAAAGGTGTGCCACAGATGTTGTGTTTGTTTCCTATTTCTGGTTTCCATTTTGTTTTAAACAAGCATCTTTGCACCAGAGCTACACTGAAATTTCTCTTTCTGCACAAGTCTTGTTTCGCTTTGCAATGCCATAGTGTTAGGTTGCCTTCTTTGTACCACTAATGTGTTTCCTCTGGATTCCCTTGTATGTGTTGATGTTTCTGTGTCTTTTTTAAGTATTGTGAAGTTTGGTTCTTCAATGGAACCTAAGGGAGTTGTCTGGTGTAACCATTGCTTTGTGGTGGTAGTTTGAGAGGAGATTTCTGAGAAAGCTGCAGCTACCGTGAGTCCTTTACTCAGTCTCGTCTTCTGTGGACTGAACAAAGGTTGTTGGTGGTATGGTGTGTAGGGAAGTGTGTTGGTGAGTTTCCCCTGAGCCTGGGACAGGTTTTGGAGGTCCTTGGCTTATTTTTTATTTATTTATTTATTTATTTTTGCGAGGTGGTGGTTAATCTGTCCTTAGCGTTTGTGTGGGGGATGTGAAAGTGGTGGGGAGAGGGTGTCCAGGGAGCTTTGTCTGAGAACTTTTTATGGCTTCCCTTTTTTCCTGTGTGGTATGTCTTATTTCCGGTAAAGTTTCCCAACCATATAAAGCATTTATTTTTTTCATTTTTGAAATGGTGGTAGTTTTTGCGGCTTTTCTTTGAGTTTCGTTTTTTGGCTCTTTTTTTGGTAGTAATTCGTCATTGCTTTTTACGTTTTGTAGTACTTTGAAAATGATACTGGCAGCATGCCTAGGCAGCCAGGAAGACCAGTGGCATCCTGGCTTGTGTCAGGAATAGGATGGCCAGCAGGACCAGGGAGGTGATCATCCCCCTGTACTCGAGGTGCAGCCTCAACAGAACAGAGTACTGTGTTTAGCTTTGGGGCCCTCACTACAAGAAAGACATCAAGGCCCTGGAGCGTGCCCAGAGAAGGGCTACGAAGCTGGTGAAGGGCCTGGACCACAAGTGTCAATGAGGAGTGACTGAGGGAACTGGGGGTGTTTCTTCTCGAGAAGAGGAGGCTCAGGGCAGAGCTTATGGCTCTCTATAGCTACCTGAAAGGAAGTTGTGGGGAGCTGCAGGTTGGCCTCTTCCCATAGACAACTAGTGATGGAAGAGGGAATAGCCTCAAGTTGTGCCAGGGAAGGTTTAGGTTGGAAATTCTGAGACTTTTCCTCTCTGAAATAGTGGTCAGGTGTTGAACGGGGTTTCCCAGGGAGGTGGTGTCATCACTGTCCCTGGGGGTGTTTAAGGAAAGGTTGGATGTGATGCTTAGGGTGAGGGTTTAGTGGGTGACGTTGGGGACAGGGGGTTGGTTAGAGAGATGATCTTGGAGGTCTCTTCTAGCCTTAATGATTCTGTGATTCTATGAATCTCTGGAGCTCTCGAGCATGGCTTGTCCTGAAGGTAGTGGCTTTTGTTTGTAGGTTTGAGTGAGTTTGACTGATGGAGTGCTTGCAGTGTTTTGTTTTGCCTTTCTTCTCTTTGAACACTTTTAAACTTCCTGAGGAGTCTCTTTTGAGGTCTTTCGTGTTCAGTGATGGAGTGTCAGGCAAGAATATTTCAGTATAGTTTTGCTGCTTTTGTCAGTTGAGCAAATTTTCAGTAAAAGTGTCTCAGTGTGCTGTGTGAAAGAAAGGTCTTATCATTAGCAATTGCATTTTTTCAATTTTAGGTTTTCTTGCCTGGTAAATACATTTTCCTTGTAATCATCTTGTACTGTAGGAACTTCTCTGTTTCTCTGTTTCCGTGTTTTTTAATGACTCAGTGCATCATTTCATGTTTTGAAATTCTTGTATGATGTATTTTGGAATAAGTCTTTTGAGATGCTGAGGGTAGTTTCCCTCAGTTTCCCGAGGGAGTTATTGAACGAAACTTTTGAGCATCTCTAGGGATGGACATTCTGTGACCTCCCTGATCCCTTTTTTGGTATTTTATCACATTAATGATAAAGATAATACTTATCTTTCAGTTTTGTAAGTTTGAAAGTCATTTGTGAATTTCCTGCGTTTCTCTCGTGTTTTGTTCTTAAGAGGAGGGTTGCTCTCTGCAGCTACCTCACAAGACAGAGTCAGTCAGGTCCCCCTTTCTGGGATTGCAGGATTAGGAGTAACATGAGGAGGATTATGGTATGACCGGGAGCTGGAGGCTGCTGTGGGAGGGCTTGTGCTGTGTGCCTGAGTACATTTGTTCCTTCACTTCTCAGTTGCAAGCGACATCTCTGTTTGCTGTTGCCCAGAGCAGTATCTTTGCAGTAATGATACGTTGGAGGTGGTGTGACAGCATTGAGAACGGCCTCTTTCCCCTCTCCAGGAGGAGCCTGGAGGTACCGGGCATTGTTGTTTTCTTGCCCTAGCTTACTTGTTGGGGTAAAGCAGCTGGGGCAGTGTTTTTTGGGGTGGTGGTCAAGGTAAAGGAGCAGCTGGTGGTGTGTGGGATGCTGTGCTGTTCTGTGCTGACTGGGTTGGACTGTCACGGGTGGTGGTGTTGAAGGATGCTGCTGTTTGCTTACTAAGGTTGTGTTGGGATGAAGAAGTGCAAGACCGTGGTGGCAGTAGGAGAACAATGAGCAGTTCCTGAGCATCTGTTTTTTTTTTTTTTTTTTTTTTTTTGTGTGTGTGTGTCTCTTTTTGATATTCCTGTGTGTTGTTGGTTAGCGCTGAGGTGCAGCTTTTTGCCCAGACCTCCACAGGCCTTGTTTAGTCCCCCCTCTCCTCTGTGACGTACGCTTTGTCCCTGCCTCCCTCTTTAGCCCCAGGCAGCCCCGTGGCATCGCCAGAAGGTTGGTCATGATGGGGTGTTGGTCTTGGGGTGCACATGTGTAGTGGGTTTACGTGGCAAGGTTTTGGTAGCAGGGGGCCATAGGGGTGGTTTCTGTGAGAAAGATCTAGAAGCTGCCCCATGTTTGGGAAGGGCCCCATTGTTTTCCAGAGCTGAGCCAATAAGCGATGTTGTTTTGCGCCTCTGTGAGAGCATATTTAAGACGGGAAAAAACGCTGCGCCACACAGCAGCTGGGAGAGTGAAGGGAGTGAGGAACAGCCTTTCAGGTGCCAAGGTCAGTGTAGAAGGAGGGGGAGAGGTGCTCCAGGCGCCGGAGCAGAAGTCCCCTGCGGCCTGTGGTGAGGACCGTGGTGAAGCAGGCTGTGCCCCTGCAGCCCATGGAGTACCACGGTGGAGCAGGGTTCCACGCTGCAGCCCGTGGAGGAGACCACGGTGGAGCAGGTGGCCCTGCACCGACGGAGGCTGCCGCCTGTGGAAGACCCCTGCCGGAGCAGATACCGGGCCGGACCCGTAGCCCGTGGAGAGGAGCCCACGCAGGAGCAGGTGACCTGGCAGGAGCTGCTGCCCGTAGGGGAGCCAGGTTGGAGCAGTTTTCTCCTGAGGGATGGATCCCTGGTACGGACCCATATCTGGAGCAGTTCTGGAAGAGCTGCTACCTGTGGGAAGCCCACGCTGGGTCAGTTCATCAAGGACTGCATCCCGTGGGTGGGACCCCACAGCACAGGGGACGAGAGTGACCGAGAAGGAGCGGCAGAGAAGAAGTGCTGTAGACTGACCATAACCCCCATTCCCCCGTTCCCCTGCGCCGCTCGGGGGGAGGAGGTGGAAGAGGGTGGATGGGGGGGAAGGTGCTTTTGGTTTCTTTCCTTTGTTTCTCACTTCTCTAGCTTGTTAGTAATGAGCAATAAATCTTACTATCTTCTTATGCTGAGTCTGTTTTGCCCGTTACAATAATTATTGCGTGATTTTCTTGTCCTTATCTCAACCCTTGAGCCCTTTTTACATATTTTCTCCCCATTCCTCTTTGAGGAGGGGGAGTGAGAGAGCGGCTGTGGTGGAGCTCGGCTGCCCACTCGAGCGGAACCACGACAACATGAAGGTGGCTTTCACACCGTGGCAGTGGGAGAGGACTGGGAAGGGAGCAGGTGGGTGGTGGCAGACGAGGAGTGTGTGATGCAGGCGCCATGTTTCCAGGGCAGGCATGCACCATTAGGTCTGGTGTTGGTGGGAGATTGCCCATGGGCTTGGTGGGCTTGGGAGAGGCGCTGCTCCCCGACAGGCCTGTGGTAGCAGTTAGCAGCCCAGAGCCCTCAACCAGTGACAGAGGCCGTCAGTGGGACAGGCTGCAGGAAGCAAGGCTCTGCTGGCCTCAGGGAGCCCGACTCTGCCTGTGGCGCCTATGAAAGATGACCACCACTTCTTGTCTTTTTTATAAAATATAAAATCTTTATTTCCAGAAAAAGAGTGAATAAATACTAAGTGCAAATAAATAAGGATGAATAAATAAAAAAGGGGGATAAATAAACAAAGGCATGATAAATAAAGTTCTGCAATAAATAGTCATTGACATGTCCAAGTCCGCAAAAAGTGCCCATCGACGCCTTCCCCTTCCGTCAGGAGAGGCTGCAGTCCAGATAGGCAACACAGCCCCACGGGTAATAAATTCATGTATCCCCATCGCCTCACGGCCGTCCCCTGGGTGTGCGACATAGGTGTGTCTTCCCCCTCCCCTAGCAGTGAAGTGTCCATGGTGCACGCCACACGGCTGGATACACTGTCTCGCAGCCAGGACCAGGCCTGGCCTCAGCGCAGTCACGGCTGTTTCCCTGACACCATGGGCTTGTGGCTGGAGGAGGGCTGAGCAGTGCTGAGCCGACCCCGTCTGTGCTGCAGCTGGTGCCTCTTGCTCGGCGTCCACTGGCGTTGGCTGGGGACAGTCATAAGGTGCAGATGGCTTCTGAAGAGGCTGGGAGATGCTTGGCTCTTCATCCGCCGTATCAGCGTGTCCAGGCGCTGGAAGCAGGCGCGAGCCTCGAGGCGGACGTGGTCCCACGCACAGGGGCTGTAGTTGTGGCTCTGGAGAAAGTGTTGGATGCTCCTGAAGTACTTGTTGATGCTGAGGTGAAGGTTGCGGGGCCCTCGCCTGTGGAGGCGCGTGGCGTCGGCTGGGAAGCAGCGCTCGAGGTGGTAGATGTAGTGGTTGAGCTGGTTGAGGAGGTCATTGCGTGCAGCATCGAGCCAGTGCACAGGGATGCTTGGACTGCTGAGGATGTTGAAGAGGTGTTGGAGGAGGTGGAGGGCGGTGTGTGCGGCTTGCTGCGTGTCGTTGGTGTCCAGGAGGGTGTCCGGGAAGGAGCAAGGCGCGTGTTGCTGCGGGCAGGGCTGTGTGGGGCTGGGAGCCATGTCGCGGAGGAGCTGGAGGCTGTCCCAGGTGAAGGTGCTGTCGTGGAGGCGCAGGGGGCCGCAGGAGAAGGCGTTGGCGGGAGGCGTGAGGAGGAGCAGGAGGGCCAGGAGGGCGCTGTAGATGGCTGGTGGTGGTGGGGCTGATGGCCCAGGCATGGTGGCTCTTGGGTTGTGCTGGGCAAGAGCCTGTTGGGGCTGGGTGGTGTTGGTGCTCGGGGTGCTGCCGGGTGTCGAGCTTTATGCAGTGCTGCATCTTCCTTTCCCTTCATCACTTTCAGGTCTTCGAGGTTTTTGGCTGTGGTTTTCAGTTTGGCTTGGTTGTGGTTTGAGGGGAAATGCCTTGGTGGGTTTGGCCCTGAGTGCGGTGCGCAAGCTGTAGGTCCTTGGCTCATGTTGTGGTGGATATTTTTTGGCGTATTTGGAGGCGGGGAAGTGAAAGTGGTTTCGAGAAAGTTGTGGGGAAAGGTGTGCCACAGATGTTGTGTTTGTTTCCTATTTCTGGTTTCCATTTTGTTTTAAACAAGCATCTTTGCACCAGAGCTACACTGAAATTTCTCTTTCTGCACAAGTCTTGTTTCGCTTTGCAATGCCATAGTGTTAGGTTGCCTTCTTTGTACCACTAATGTGTTTCCTCTGGATTCCCTTGTATGTGTTGATGTTTCTGTGTCTTTTTTAAGTATTGTGAAGTTTGGTTCTTCAATGGAACCTAAGGGAGTTGTCTGGTGTAACCATTGCTTTGTGGTGGTAGTTTGAGAGGAGATTTCTGAGAAAGCTGCAGCTACCGTGAGTCCTTTACTCAGTCTCGTCTTCTGTGGACTGAACAAAGGTTGTTGGTGGTATGGTGTGTAGGGAAGTGTGTTGGTGAGTTTCCCCTGAGCCTGGGACAGGTTTTGGAGGTCCTTGGCTTATTTTTTATTTATTTATTTATTTATTTTTGCGAGGTGGTGGTTAATCTGTCCTTAGCGTTTGTGTGGGGGATGTGAAAGTGGTGGGGAGAGGGTGTCCAGGGAGCTTTGTCTGAGAACTTTTTATGGCTTCCCTTTTTTCCTGTGTGGTATGTCTTATTTCCGGTAAAGTTTCCCAACCATATAAAGCATTTATTTTTTTCATTTTTGAAATGGTGGTAGTTTTTGCGGCTTTTCTTTGAGTTTCGTTTTTTGGCTCTTTTTTTGGTAGTAATTCGTCATTGCTTTTTACGTTTTGTAGTACTTTGAAAATGATACTGGCAGCATGCCTAGGCAGCCAGGAAGACCAGTGGCATCCTGGCTTGTGTCAGGAATAGGATGGCCAGCAGGACCAGGGAGGTGATCATCCCCCTGTACTCGAGGTGCAGCCTCAACAGAACAGAGTACTGTGTTTAGCTTTGGGGCCCTCACTACAAGAAAGACATCAAGGCCCTGGAGCGTGCCCAGAGAAGGGCTACGAAGCTGGTGAAGGGCCTGGACCACAAGTGTTAATGAGGAGTGACTGAGGGAACTGGGGGTGTTTCTTCTCGAGAAGAGGAGGCTCAGGGCAGAGCTTATGGCTCTCTATAGCTACCTGAAAGGAAGTTGTGGGGAGCTGCAGGTTGGCCTCTTCCCATAGACAACTAGTGATGGAAGAGGGAATAGCCTCAAGTTGTGCCAGGGAAGGTTTAGGTTGGAAATTCTGAGACTTTTCCTCTCTGAAATAGTGGTCAGGTGTTGAACGGGGTTTCCCAGGGAGGTGGTGTCATCACTGTCCCTGGGGGTGTTTAAGGAAAGGTTGGATGTGATGCTTAGGGTGAGGGTTTAGTGGGTGACGTTGGGGACAGGGGGTTGGTTAGAGAGATGATCTTGGAGGTCTCTTCTAGCCTTAATGATTCTGTGATTCTATGAATCTCTGGAGCTCTCGAGCATGGCTTGTCCTGAAGGTAGTGGCTTTTGTTTGTAGGTTTGAGTGAGTTTGACTGATGGAGTGCTTGCAGTGTTTTGTTTTGCCTTTCTTCTCTTTGAACACTTTTAAACTTCCTGAGGAGTCTCTTTTGAGGTCTTTCGTGTTCAGTGATGGAGTGTCAGGCAAGAATATTTCAGTATAGTTTTGCTGCTTTTGTCAGTTGAGCAAATTTTCAGTAAAAGTGTCTCAGTGTGCTGTGTGAAAGAAAGGTCTTATCATTAGCAATTGCATTTTTTCAATTTTAGGTTTTCTTGCCTGGTAAATACATTTTCCTTGTAATCATCTTGTACTGTAGGAACTTCTCTGTTTCTCTGTTTCCGTGTTTTTTAATGACTCAGTGCATCATTTCATGTTTTGAAATTCTTGTATGATGTATTTTGGAATAAGTCTTTTGAGATGCTGAGGGTAGTTTCCCTCAGTTTCCCGAGGGAGTTATTGAACGAAACTTTTGAGCATCTCTAGGGATGGACATTCTGTGACCTCCCTGATCCCTTTTTTGGTATTTTATCACATTAATGATAAAGATAATACTTATCTTTCAGTTTTGTAAGTTTGAAAGTCATTTGTGAATTTCCTGCGTTTCTCTCGTGTTTTGTTCTTAAGAGGAGGGTTGCTCTCTGCAGCTACCTCACAAGACAGAGTCAGTCAGGTCCCCCTTTCTGGGATTGCAGGATTAGGAGTAACATGAGGAGGATTATGGTATGACCGGGAGCTGGAGGCTGCTGTGGGAGGGCTTGTGCTGTGTGCCTGAGTACATTTGTTCCTTCACTTCTCAGTTGCAAGCGACATCTCTGTTTGCTGTTGCCCAGAGCAGTATCTTTGCAGTAATGATACGTTGGAGGTGGTGTGACAGCATTGAGAACGGCCTCTTTCCCCTCTCCAGGAGGAGCCTGGAGGTACCGGGCATTGTTGTTTTCTTGCCCTAGCTTACTTGTTGGGGTAAAGCAGCTGGGGCAGTGTTTTTTGGGGTGGTGGTCAAGGTAAAGGAGCAGCTGGTGGTGTGTGGGATGCTGTGCTGTTCTGTGCTGACTGGGTTGGACTGTCACGGGTGGTGGTGTTGAAGGATGCTGCTGTTTGCTTACTAAGGTTGTGTTGGGATGAAGAAGTGCAAGACCGTGGTGGCAGTAGGAGAACAATGAGCAGTTCCTGAGCATCTGTTTTTTTTTTTTTTTTTTTTTTTTTTTTTTTTTTTTGTGTGTGTGTGTGTGTCTCTTTTTGATATTCCTGTGTGTTGTTGGTTAGCGCTGAGGTGCAGCTTTTTGCCCAGACCTCCACAGGCCTTGTTTAGTCCCCCCTCTCCTCTGTGACGTACGCTTTGTCCCTGCCTCCCTCTTTAGCCCCAGGCAGCACCGTGGCATCGCCAGAAGGTTGGTCATGATGGGGTGTTGGTCTTGGGGTGCACATGTGTAGTGGGTTTACGTGGCAAGGTTTTGGTAGCAGGGGGCCATAGGGGTGGTTTCTGTGAGAAAGATCTAGAAGCTGCCCCATGTTTGGGAAGGGCCCCATTGTTTTCCAGAGCTGAGCCAATAAGCGATGTTGTTTTGCGCCTCTGTGAGAGCATATTTAAGACGGGAAAAAACGCTGCGCCACACAGCAGCTGGGAGAGTGAAGGGAGTGAGGAACAGCCTTTCAGGTGCCAAGGTCAGTGTAGAAGGAGGGGGAGAGGTGCTCCAGGCGCCGGAGCAGAAGTCCCCTGCGGCCTGTGGTGAGGACCGTGGTGAAGCAGGCTGTGCCCCTGCAGCCCATGGAGTACCACGGTGGAGCAGGGTTCCACGCTGCAGCCCGTGGAGGAGACCACGGTGGAGCAGGTGGCCCTGCACCGACGGAGGCTGCCGCCTGTGGAAGACCCCTGCCGGAGCAGATACCGGGCCGGACCCGTAGCCCGTGGAGAGGAGCCCACGCAGGAGCAGGTGACCTGGCAGGAGCTGCTGCCCGTAGGGGAGCCAGGTTGGAGCAGTTTTCTCCTGAGGGATGGATCCCTGGTACGGACCCATATCTGGAGCAGTTCTGGAAGAGCTGCTACCTGTGGGAAGCCCACGCTGGGTCAGTTCATCAAGGACTGCATCCCGTGGGTGGGACCCCACAGCACAGGGGACGAGAGTGACCGAGAAGGAGCGGCAGAGAAGAAGTGCTGTAGACTGACCATAACCCCCATTCCCCCGTTCCCCTGCGCCGCTCGGGGGGAGGAGGTGGAAGAGGGTGGATGGGGGGGAAGGTGCTTTTGGTTTCTTTCCTTTGTTTCTCACTTCTCTAGCTTGTTAGTAATGAGCAATAAATCTTACTATCTTCTTATGCTGAGTCTGTTTTGCCCGTTACAATAATTATTGCGTGATTTTCTTGTCCTTATCTCAACCCTTGAGCCCTTTTTACATATTTTCTCCCCATTCCTCTTTGAGGAGGGGGAGTGAGAGAGCGGCTGTGGTGGAGCTCGACTGCCCACTCGAGCGGAACCACGACAACATGAAGGTGGCTTTCACACCGTGGCAGTGGGAGAGGACTGGGAAGGGAGCAGGTGGGTGGTGGCAGACGAGGAGTGTGTGATGCAGGCGCCATGTTTCCAGGGCAGGCATGCACCATTAGGTCTGGTGTTGGTGGGAGATTGCCCATGGGCTTGGTGGGCTTGGGAGAGGCGCTGCTCCCCGACAGGCCTGTGGTAGCAGTTAGCAGCCCAGAGCCCTCAACCAGTGACAGAGGCCGTCAGTGGGACAGGCTGCAGGAAGCAAGGCTCTGCTGGCCTCAGGGAGCCCGACTCTGCCTGTGGCGCCTATGAAAGATGACCACCACTTCTTGTCTTTTTTATAAAATATAAAATCTTTATTTCCAGAAAAAGAGTGAATAAATACTAAGTGCAAATAAATAAGGATGAATAAATAAAAAAGGGGGATAAATAAACAAAGGCATGATAAATAAAGTTCTGCAATAAATAGTCATTGACATGTCCAAGTCCGCAAAAAGTGCCCATCGACGCCTTCCCCTTCCGTCAGGAGAGGCTGCAGTCCAGATAGGCAACACAGCCCCACGGGTAATAAATTCATGTATCCCCATCGCCTCACGGCCGTCCCCTGGGTGTGCGACATAGGTGTGTCTTCCCCCTCCCCTAGCAGTGAAGTGTCCATGGTGCACGCCACACGGCTGGATACACTGTCTCGCAGCCAGGACCAGGCCTGGCCTCAGCGCAGTCACGGCTGTTTCCCTGACACCATGGGCTTGTGGCTGGAGGAGGGCTGAGCAGTGCTGAGCCGACCCCGTCTGTGCTGCAGCTGGTGCCTCTTGCTCGGCGTCCACTGGCGTTGGCTGGGGACAGTCATAAGGTGCAGATGGCTTCTGAAGAGGCTGGGAGATGCTTGGCTCTTCATCCGCCGTATCAGCGTGTCCAGGCGCTGGAAGCAGGCGCGAGCCTCGAGGCGGACGTGGTCCCACGCACAGGGGCTGTAGTTGTGGCTCTGGAGAAAGTGTTGGATGCTCCTGAAGTACTTGTTGATGCTGAGGTGAAGGTTGCGGGGCCCTCGCCTGTGGAGGCGCGTGGCGTCGGCTGGGAAGCAGCGCTCGAGGTGGTAGATGTAGTGGTTGAGCTGGTTGAGGAGGTCATTGCGTGCAGCATCGAGCCAGTGCACAGGGATGCTTGGACTGCTGAGGATGTTGAAGAGGTGTTGGAGGAGGTGGAGGGCGGTGTGTGCGGCTTGCTCTGTGTTGTCGGTGTCCAGAAGGATGTCCGGGAAGGGAAAAAATGCGTGTTGCTGCGGGCAGGGCTGTGTGGGGCTGGGAGCCATGTCGCGGAGGAGCTGGAGGCTGTCCCAGGTGAAGGTGCTGTCGTGGAGGCGCAGGGGGCCGCAGGAGAAGGCGTTGGCGGGAGGCGTGAGGAGGAGCAGGAGGGCCAGGAGGGCGCTGTAGATGGCTGGTGGTGGTGGGGCTGATGGCCCAGGCATGGTGGCTCTTGGGTTGTGCTGGGCAAGAGCCTGTTGGGGCTGGGTGGTGTTGGTGCTCGGGGTGCTGCCGGGTGTCGAGCTTTATGCAGTGCTGCATCTTCCTTTCCCTTCATCACTTTCAGGTCTTCGAGGTTTTTGGCTGTGGTTTTCAGTTTGGCTTGGTTGTGGTTTGAGGGGAAATGCCTTGGTGGGTTTGGCCCTGAGTGCGGTGCGCAAGCTGTAGGTCCTTGGCTCATGTTGTGGTGGATATTTTTTGGCGTATTTGGAGGCGGGGAAGTGAAAGTGGTTTCGAGAAAGTTGTGGGGAAAGGTGTGCCACAGATGTTGTGTTTGTTTCCTATTTCTGGTTTCCATTTTGTTTTAAACAAGCATCTTTGCACCAGAGCTACACTGAAATTTCTCTTTCTGCACAAGTCTTGTTTCGCTTTGCAATGCCATAGTGTTAGGTTGCCTTCTTTGTACCACTAATGTGTTTCCTCTGGATTCCCTTGTATGTGTTGATGTTTCTGTGTCTTTTTTAAGTATTGTGAAGTTTGGTTCTTCAGTGGAACCTAAGGGAGTTGTCTGGTGTAACCATTGCTTTGTGGTGGTAGTTTGAGAGGAGATTTCTGAGAAAGCTGCAGCTACCGTGAGTCCTTTACTCAGTCTCGTCTTCTGTGGACTGAACAAAGGTTGTTGGTGGTATGGTGTGTAGGGAAGTGTGTTGGTGAGTTTCCCCTGAGCCTGGGACAGGTTTTGGAGGTCCTTGGCTTATTTTTTATTTATTTATTTATTTATTTTTGCGAGGTGGTGGTTAATCTGTCCTTAGCGTTTGTGTGGGGGATGTGAAAGTGGTGGGGAGAGGGTGTCCAGGGAGCTTTGTCTGAGAACTTTTTATGGCTTCCCTTTTTTCCTGTGTGGTATGTCTTATTTCCGGTAAAGTTTCCCAACCATATAAAGCATTTATTTTTTTCATTTTTGAAATGGTGGTAGTTTTTGCGGCTTTTCTTTGAGTTTCGTTTTTTGGCTCTTTTTTTGGTAGTAATTCGTCATTGCTTTTTACGTTTTGTAGTACTTTGAAAATGATACTGGCAGCATGCCTAGGCAGCCAGGAAGACCAGTGGCATCCTGGCTTGTGTCAGGAATAGGATGGCCAGCAGGACCAGGGAGGTGATCATCCCCCTGTACTCGAGGTGCAGCCTCAACAGAACAGAGTACTGTGTTTAGCTTTGGGGCCCTCACTACAAGAAAGACATCAAGGCCCTGGAGCGTGCCCAGAGAAGGGCTACGAAGCTGGTGAAGGGCCTGGACCACAAGTGTTAATGAGGAGTGACTGAGGGAACTGGGGGTGTTTCTTCTCGAGAAGAGGAGGCTCAGGGCAGAGCTTATGGCTCTCTATAGCTACCTGAAAGGAAGTTGTGGGGAGCTGCAGGTTGGCCTCTTCCCATAGACAACTAGTGATGGAAGAGGGAATAGCCTCAAGTTGTGCCAGGGAAGGTTTAGGTTGGAAATTCTGAGACTTTTCCTCTCTGAAATAGGGGTCAGGTGTTGAACGGGGTTTCCCAGGGAGGTGGTGTCATCACTGTCCCTGGGGGTGTTTAAGGAAAGGTTGGATGTGATGCTTAGGGTGAGGGTTTAGTGGGTGACGTTGGGGACAGGGGGTTGGTTAGAGAGATGATCTTGGAGGTCTCTTCTAGCCTTAATGATTCTGTGATTCTATGAATCTCTGGAGCTCTCGAGCATGGCTTGTCCTGAAGGTAGTGGCTTTTGTTTGTAGGT
The DNA here is from genome assembly GCF_965140915.1 of Aythya marila. Classification (NCBI taxonomy): domain Eukaryota; kingdom Metazoa; phylum Chordata; class Aves; order Anseriformes; family Anatidae; genus Aythya; species Aythya marila. The sequence goes on along the minus strand of NC_139080.1, from coordinate 8,655,791 downwards.
TTGAGTGAGTTTGACTGATGGAGTGCTTGCAGTGTTTTGTTTTGCCTTTCTTCTCTTTGAACACTTTTAAACTTCCTGAGGAGTCTCTTTTGAGGTCTTTCGTGTTCAGTGATGGAGTGTCAGGCAAGAATATTTCAGTATAGTTTTGCTGCTTTTGTCAGTTGAGCAAATTTTCAGTAAAAGTGTCTCAGTGTGCTGTGTGAAAGAAAGGTCTTATCATTAGCAATTGCATTTTTTCAATTTTAGGTTTTCTTGCCTGGTAAATACATTTTCCTTGTAATCATCTTGTACTGTAGGAACTTCTCTGTTTCTCTGTTTCCGTGTTTTTTAATGACTCAGTGCATCATTTCATGTTTTGAAATTCTTGTATGATGTATTTTGGAATAAGTCTTTTGAGATGCTGAGGGTAGTTTCCCTCAGTTTCCCGAGGGAGTTATTGAACGAAACTTTTGAGCATCTCTAGGGATGGACATTCTGTGACCTCCCTGATCCCTTTTTTGGTATTTTATCACATTAATGATAAAGATAATACTTATCTTTCAGTTCTGTAAGTTTGAAAGTCATTTGTGAATTTCCTGCGTTTCTCTCGTGTTTTGTTCTTAAGAGGAGGGTTGCTCTCTGCAGCTACCTCACAAGACAGAGTCAGTCAGGTCCCCCTTTCTGGGATTGCAGGATTAGGAGTAACATGAGGAGGATTATGGTATGACCGGGAGCTGGAGGCTGCTGTGGGAGGGCTTGTGCTGTGTGCCTGAGTACATTTGTTCCTTCACTTCTCAGTTGCAAGCGACATCTCTGTTTGCTGTTGCCCAGAGCAGTATCTTTGCAGTAATGATACGTTGGAGGTGGTGTGACAGCATTGAGAACGGCCTCTTTCCCCTCTCCAGGAGGAGCCTGGAGGTACCGGGCATTGTTGTTTTCTTGCCCTAGCTTACTTGTTGGGGTAAAGCAGCTGGGGCAGTGTTTTTTGGGGTGGTGGTCAAGGTAAAGGAGCAGCTGGTGGTGTGTGGGATGCTGTGCTGTTCTGTGCTGACTGGGTTGGACTGTCACGGGTGGTGGTGTTGAAGGATGCTGCTGTTTGCTTACTAAGGTTGTGTTGGGATGAAGAAGTGCAAGACCGTGGTGGCAGTAGGAGAACAACGAGCAGTTCCTGAGCATCTGTTTTTTTTTTTTTTTTTTTTTTTTTTTTTTTTTTTGTGTGTGTGTGTGTCTCTTTTTGATATTCCTGTGTGTTGTTGGTTAGCGCTGAGGTGCAGCTTTTTGCCCAGACCTCCACAGGCCTTGTTTAGTCCCCCCTCTCCTCTGTGACGTACGCTTTGTCCCTGCCTCCCTCTTTAGCCCCAGGCAGCACCGTGGCATCGCCAGAAGGTTGGTCATGATGGGGTGTTGGTCTTGGGGTGCACATGTGTAGTGGGTTTACGTGGCAAGGTTTTGGTAGCAGGGGGCCATAGGGGTGGTTTCTGTGAGAAAGATCTAGAAGCTGCCCCATGTTTGGGAAGGGCCCCATTGTTTTCCAGAGCTGAGCCAATAAGCGATGTTGTTTTGCGCCTCTGTGAGAGCATATTTAAGACGGGAAAAAACGCTGCGCCACACAGCAGCTGGGAGAGTGAAGGGAGTGAGGAACAGCCTTTCAGGTGCCAAGGTCAGTGTAGAAGGAGGGGGAGAGGTGCTCCAGGCGCCGGAGCAGAAGTCCCCTGCGGCCTGTGGTGAGGACCGTGGTGAAGCAGGCTGTGCCCCTGCAGCCCATGGAGTACCACGGTGGAGCAGGGTTCCACGCTGCAGCCCGTGGAGGAGACCACGGTGGAGCAGGTGGCCCTGCACCGACGGAGGCTGCCGCCTGTGGAAGACCCCTGCCGGAGCAGATACCGGGCCGGACCCGTAGCCCGTGGAGAGGAGCCCACGCAGGAGCAGGTGACCTGGCAGGAGCTGCTGCCCGTAGGGGAGCCAGGTTGGAGCAGTTTTCTCCTGAGGGATGGATCCCTGGTACGGACCCATATCTGGAGCAGTTCTGGAAGAGCTGCTACCTGTGGGAAGCCCACGCTGGGTCAGTTCATCAAGGACTGCATCCCGTGGGTGGGACCCCACAGCACAGGGGACGAGAGTGACCGAGAAGGAGCGGCAGAGAAGAAGTGCTGTAGACTGACCATAACCCCCATTCCCCCGTTCCCCTGCGCCGCTCGGGGGGAGGAGGTGGAAGAGGGTGGATGGGGGGGAAGGTGCTTTTGGTTTCTTTCCTTTGTTTCTCACTTCTCTAGCTTGTTAGTAATGAGCAATAAATCTTACTATCTTCTTATGCTGAGTCTGTTTTGCCCGTTACAATAATTATTGCGTGATTTTCTTGTCCTTATCTCAACCCTTGAGCCCTTTTTACATATTTTCTCCCCATTCCTCTTTGAGGAGGGGGAGTGAGAGAGCGGCTGTGGTGGAGCTCGGCTGCCCACTCGAGCGGAACCACGACAACATGAAGGTGGCTTTCACACCGTGGCAGTGGGAGAGGACTGGGAAGGGAGCAGGTGGGTGGTGGCAGACGAGGAGTGTGTGATGCAGGCGCCATGTTTCCAGGGCAGGCATGCACCATTAGGTCTGGTGTTGGTGGGAGATTGCCCATGGGCTTGGTGGGCTTGGGAGAGGCGCTGCTCCCCGACAGGCCTGTGGTAGCAGTTAGCAGCCCAGAGCCCTCAACCAGTGACAGAGGCCGTCAGTGGGACAGGCTGCAGGAAGCAAGGCTCTGCTGGCCTCAGGGAGCCCGACTCTGCCTGTGGCGCCTATGAAAGATGACCACCACTTCTTGTCTTTTTTATAAAATATAAAATCTTTATTTCCAGAAAAAGAGTGAATAAATACTAAGTGCAAATAAATAAGGATGAATAAATAAAAAAGGGGGATAAATAAACAAAGGCATGATAAATAAAGTTCTGCAATAAATAGTCATTGACATGTCCAAGTCCGCAAAAAGTGCCCATCGACGCCTTCCCCTTCCGTCAGGAGAGGCTGCAGTCCAGATAGGCAACACAGCCCCACGGGTAATAAATTCATGTATCCCCATCGCCTCACGGCCGTCCCCTGGGTGTGCGACATAGGTGTGTCTTCCCCCTCCCCTAGCAGTGAAGTGTCCATGGTGCACGCCACACGGCTGGATACACTGTCTCGCAGCCAGGACCAGGCCTGGCCTCAGCGCAGTCACGGCTGTTTCCCTGACACCATGGGCTTGTGGCTGGAGGAGGGCTGAGCAGTGCTGAGCCGACCCCGTCTGTGCTGCAGCTGGTGCCTCTTGCTCGGCGTCCACTGGCGTTGGCTGGGGACAGTCATAAGGTGCAGATGGCTTCTGAAGAGGCTGGGAGATGCTTGGCTCTTCATCCGCCGTATCAGCGTGTCCAGGCGCTGGAAGCAGGCGCGAGCCTCGAGGCGGACGTGGTCCCACGCACAGGGGCTGTAGTTGTGGCTCTGGAGAAAGTGTTGGATGCTCCTGAAGTACTTGTTGATGCTGAGGTGAAGGTTGCGGGGCCCTCGCCTGTGGAGGCGCGTGGCGTCGGCTGGGAAGCAGCGCTCGAGGTGGTAGATGTAGTGGTTGAGCTGGTTGAGGAGGTCATTGCGTGCAGCATCGAGCCAGTGCACAGGGATGCTTGGACTGCTGAGGATGTTGAAGAGGTGTTGGAGGAGGTGGAGGGCGGTGTGTGCGGCTTGCTGCGTGTCGTTGGTGTCCAGGAGGGTGTCCGGGAAGGAGCAAGGCGCGTGTTGCTGCGGGCAGGGCTGTGTGGGGCTGGGAGCCATGTCGCGGAGGAGCTGGAGGCTGTCCCAGGTGAAGGTGCTGTCGTGGAGGCGCAGGGGGCCGCAGGAGAAGGCGTTGGCGGGAGGCGTGAGGAGGAGCAGGAGGGCCAGGAGGGCGCTGTAGATGGCTGGTGGTGGTGGGGCTGATGGCCCAGGCATGGTGGCTCTTGGGTTGTGCTGGGCAAGAGCCTGTTGGGGCTGGGTGGTGTTGGTGCTCGGGGTGCTGCCGGGTGTCGAGCTTTATGCAGTGCTGCATCTTCCTTTCCCTTCATCACTTTCAGGTCTTCGAGGTTTTTGGCTGTGGTTTTCAGTTTGGCTTGGTTGTGGTTTGAGGGGAAATGCCTTGGTGGGTTTGGCCCTGAGTGCGGTGCGCAAGCTGTAGGTCCTTGGCTCATGTTGTGGTGGATATTTTTTGGCGTATTTGGAGGCGGGGAAGTGAAAGTGGTTTCGAGAAAGTTGTGGGGAAAGGTGTGCCACAGATGTTGTGTTTGTTTCCTATTTCTGGTTTCCATTTTGTTTTAAACAAGCATCTTTGCACCAGAGCTACACTGAAATTTCTCTTTCTGCACAAGTCTTGTTTCGCTTTGCAATGCCATAGTGTTAGGTTGCCTTCTTTGTACCACTAATGTGTTTCCTCTGGATTCCCTTGTATGTGTTGATGTTTCTGTGTCTTTTTTAAGTATTGTGAAGTTTGGTTCTTCAATGGAACCTAAGGGAGTTGTCTGGTGTAACCATTGCTTTGTGGTGGTAGTTTGAGAGGAGATTTCTGAGAAAGCTGCAGCTACCGTGAGTCCTTTACTCAGTCTCGTCTTCTGTGGACTGAACAAAGGTTGTTGGTGGTATGGTGTGTAGGGAAGTGTGTTGGTGAGTTTCCCCTGAGCCTGGGACAGGTTTTGGAGGTCCTTGGCTTATTTTTTATTTATTTATTTATTTATTTTTGCGAGGTGGTGGTTAATCTGTCCTTAGCGTTTGTGTGGGGGATGTGAAAGTGGTGGGGAGAGGGTGTCCAGGGAGCTTTGTCTGAGAACTTTTTATGGCTTCCCTTTTTTCCTGTGTGGTATGTCTTATTTCCGGTAAAGTTTCCCAACCATATAAAGCATTTATTTTTTTCATTTTTGAAATGGTGGTAGTTTTTGCGGCTTTTCTTTGAGTTTCGTTTTTTGGCTCTTTTTTTGGTAGTAATTCGTCATTGCTTTTTACGTTTTGTAGTACTTTGAAAATGATACTGGCAGCATGCCTAGGCAGCCAGGAAGACCAGTGGCATCCTGGCTTGTGTCAGGAATAGGATGGCCAGCAGGACCAGGGAGGTGATCATCCCCCTGTACTCGAGGTGCAGCCTCAACAGAACAGAGTACTGTGTTTAGCTTTGGGGCCCTCACTACAAGAAAGACATCAAGGCCCTGGAGCGTGCCCAGAGAAGGGCTACGAAGCTGGTGAAGGGCCTGGACCACAAGTGTTAATGAGGAGTGACTGAGGGAACTGGGGGTGTTTCTTCTCGAGAAGAGGAGGCTCAGGGCAGAGCTTATGGCTCTCTATAGCTACCTGAAAGGAAGTTGTGGGGAGCTGCAGGTTGGCCTCTTCCCATAGACAACTAGTGATGGAAGAGGGAATAGCCTCAAGTTGTGCCAGGGAAGGTTTAGGTTGGAAATTCTGAGACTTTTCCTCTCTGAAATAGTGGTCAGGTGTTGAACGGGGTTTCCCAGGGAGGTGGTGTCATCACTGTCCCTGGGGGTGTTTAAGGAAAGGTTGGATGTGATGCTTAGGGTGAGGGTTTAGTGGGTGACGTTGGGGACAGGGGGTTGGTTAGAGAGATGATCTTGGAGGTCTCTTCTAGCCTTAATGATTCTGTGATTCTATGAATCTCTGGAGCTCTCGAGCATGGCTTGTCCTGAAGGTAGTGGCTTTTGTTTGTAGGTTTGAGTGAGTTTGACTGATGGAGTGCTTGCAGTGTTTTGTTTTGCCTTTCTTCTCTTTGAACACTTTTAAACTTCCTGAGGAGTCTCTTTTGAGGTCTTTCGTGTTCAGTGATGGAGTGTCAGGCAAGAATATTTCAGTATAGTTTTGCTGCTTTTGTCAGTTGAGCAAATTTTCAGTAAAAGTGTCTCAGTGTGCTGTGTGAAAGAAAGGTCTTATCATTAGCAATTGCATTTTTTCAATTTTAGGTTTTCTTGCCTGGTAAATACATTTTCCTTGTAATCATCTTGTACTGTAGGAACTTCTCTGTTTCTCTGTTTCCGTGTTTTTTAATGACTCAGTGCATCATTTCATGTTTTGAAATTCTTGTATGATGTATTTTGGAATAAGTCTTTTGAGATGCTGAGGGTAGTTTCCCTCAGTTTCCCGAGGGAGTTATTGAACGAAACTTTTGAGCATCTCTAGGGATGGACATTCTGTGACCTCCCTGATCCCTTTTTTGGTATTTTATCACATTAATGATAAAGATAATACTTATCTTTCAGTTTTGTAAGTTTGAAAGTCATTTGTGAATTTCCTGCGTTTCTCTCGTGTTTTGTTCTTAAGAGGAGGGTTGCTCTCTGCAGCTACCTCACAAGACAGAGTCAGTCAGGTCCCCCTTTCTGGGATTGCAGGATTAGGAGTAACATGAGGAGGATTATGGTATGACCGGGAGCTGGAGGCTGCTGTGGGAGGGCTTGTGCTGTGTGCCTGAGTACATTTGTTCCTTCACTTCTCAGTTGCAAGCGACATCTCTGTTTGCTGTTGCCCAGAGCAGTATCTTTGCAGTAATGATACGTTGGAGGTGGTGTGACAGCATTGAGAACGGCCTCTTTCCCCTCTCCAGGAGGAGCCTGGAGGTACCGGGCATTGTTGTTTTCTTGCCCTAGCTTACTTGTTGGGGTAAAGCAGCTGGGGCAGTGTTTTTTGGGGTGGTGGTCAAGGTAAAGGAGCAGCTGGTGGTGTGTGGGATGCTGTGCTGTTCTGTGCTGACTGGGTTGGACTGTCACGGGTGGTGGTGTTGAAGGATGCTGCTGTTTGCTTACTAAGGTTGTGTTGGGATGAAGAAGTGCAAGACCGTGGTGGCAGTAGGAGAACAACGAGCAGTTCCTGAGCATCTGTTTTTTTTTTTTTTTTTTTTTTTTTTTTTTTTTTGTGTGTGTGTGTGTCTCTTTTTGATATTCCTGTGTGTTGTTGGTTAGCGCTGAGGTGCAGCTTTTTGCCCAGACCTCCACAGGCCTTGTTTAGTCCCCCCTCTCCTCTGTGACGTACGCTTTGTCCCTGCCTCCCTCTTTAGCCCCAGGCAGCACCGTGGCATCGCCAGAAGGTTGGTCATGATGGGGTGTTGGTCTTGGGGTGCACATGTGTAGTGGGTTTACGTGGCAAGGTTTTGGTAGCAGGGGGCCATAGGGGTGGTTTCTGTGAGAAAGATCTAGAAGCTGCCCCATGTTTGGGAAGGGCCCCATTGTCTTCCAGAGCTGAGCCAATAAGCGATGTTGTTTTGCGCCTCTGTGAGAGCATATTTAAGACGGGAAAAAACGCTGCGCCACACAGCAGCTGGGAGAGTGAAGGGAGTGAGGAACAGCCTTTCAGGTGCCAAGGTCAGTGTAGAAGGAGGGGGAGAGGTGCTCCAGGCGCCGGAGCAGAAGTCCCCTGCGGCCTGTGGTGAGGACCGTGGTGAAGCAGGCTGTGCCCCTGCAGCCCATGGAGTACCACGGTGGAGCAGGGTTCCACGCTGCAGCCCGTGGAGGAGACCACGGTGGAGCAGGTGGCCCTGCACCGACGGAGGCTGCCGCCTGTGGAAGACCCCTGCCGGAGCAGATACCGGGCCGGACCCGTAGCCCGTGGAGAGGAGCCCACGCAGGAGCAGGTGACCTGGCAGGAGCTGCTGCCCGTAGGGGAGCCAGGTTGGAGCAGTTTTCTCCTGAGGGATGGATCCCTGGTACGGACCCATATCTGGAGCAGTTCTGGAAGAGCTGCTACCTGTGGGAAGCCCACGCTGGGTCAGTTCATCAAGGACTGCATCCCGTGGGTGGGACCCCACAGCACAGGGGACGAGAGTGACCGAGAAGGAGCGGCAGAGAAGAAGTGCTGTAGACTGACCATAACCCCCATTCCCCCGTTCCCCTGCGCCGCTCGGGGGGAGGAGGTGGAAGAGGGTGGATGGGGGGGAAGGTGCTTTTGGTTTCTTTCCTTTGTTTCTCACTTCTCTAGCTTGTTAGTAATGAGCAATAAATCTTACTATCTTCTTATGCTGAGTCTGTTTTGCCCGTTACAATAATTATTGCGTGATTTTCTTGTCCTTATCTCAACCCTTGAGCCCTTTTTACATATTTTCTCCCCATTCCTCTTTGAAGAGGGGGAGTGAGAGAGCGGCTGTGGTGGAGCTCGGCTGCCCACTCGAGCGGAACCACGACAACATGAAGGTGGCTTTCACACCGTGGCAGTGGGAGAGGACTGGGAAGGGAGCAGGTGGGTGGTGGCAGACGAGGAGTGTGTGATGCAGGCGCCATGTTTCCAGGGCAGGCATGCACCATTAGGTCTGGTGTTGGTGGGAGATTGCCCATGGGCTTGGTGGGCTTGGGAGAGGCGCTGCTCCCCGACAGGCCTGTGGTAGCAGTTAGCAGCCCAGAGCCCTCAACCAGTGACAGAGGCCGTCAGTGGGACAGGCTGCAGGAAGCAAGGCTCTGCTGGCCTCAGGGAGCCCGACTCTGCCTGTGGCGCCTATGAAAGATGACCACCACTTCTTGTCTTTTTTATAAAATATAAAATCTTTATTTCCAGAAAAAGAGTGAATAAATACTAAGTGCAAATAAATAAGGATGAATAAATAAAAAAGGGGGATAAATAAACAAAGGCATGATAAATAAAGTTCTGCAATAAATAGTCATTGACATGTCCAAGTCCGCAAAAAGTGCCCATCGACGCCTTCCCCTTCCGTCAGGAGAGGCTGCAGTCCAGATAGGCAACACAGCCCCACGGGTAATAAATTCATGTATCCCCATCGCCTCACGGCCGTCCCCTGGGTGTGCGACATAGGTGTGTCTTCCCCCTCCCCTAGCAGTGAAGTGTCCATGGTGCACGCCACACGGCTGGATACACTGTCTCGCAGCCAGGACCAGGCCTGGCCTCAGCGCAGTCACGGCTGTTTCCCTGACACCATGGGCTTGTGGCTGGAGGAGGGCTGAGCAGTGCTGAGCCGACCCCGTCTGTGCTGCAGCTGGTGCCTCTTGCTCGGCGTCCACTGGCGTTGGCTGGGGACAGTCATAAGGTGCAGATGGCTTCTGAAGAGGCTGGGAGATGCTTGGCTCTTCATCCGCCGTATCAGCGTGTCCAGGCGCTGGAAGCAGGCGCGAGCCTCGAGGCGGACGTGGTCCCACGCACAGGGGCTGTAGTTGTGGCTCTGGAGAAAGTGTTGGATGCTCCTGAAGTACTTGTTGATGCTGAGGTGAAGGTTGCGGGGCCCTCGCCTGTGGAGGCGCGTGGCGTCGGCTGGGAAGCATCGCTCGAGGTGGTAGATGTAGTGGTTGAGCTGGTTGAGGAGGTCATTGCGTGCAGCATCGAGCCAGTGCACAGGGATGCTTGGACTGCTGAGGATGTTGAAGAGGTGTTGGAGGAGGTGGAGGGCGGTGTGTGCGGCTTGCTCTGTGTTGTCGGTGTCCAGAAGGATGTCCGGGAAGGGAAAAAATGCGTGTTGATGGAGGCAAGGCTCTGTAGGGCTGGGAGCCATCTTGCGGAGGAGCTGGAGGCTGTCCCAGGTGAAGGCGCTGTCGTGGAGGCGCAGGGGGTTGCAGGAGAAGGCGTTGGTGGGAGGCGTGAGGAGGAGCAGGAGGGCCAGGAGGGCGCTGTAGATGGCTGGTGGTGGTGGGGCTGATGGCCCAGGCATGGTGGCTCTTGGGTTGTGCTGGGCAAGAGCCTGTAGGGGCTCCGTGGTGGTGCAGGTGCTTGTAATGGTCAGGGTGCTGCTGTGTGTTGAGCTTTATGCAGCACTGCATCTTTCCTTTCATCATCATCATCCAAAGAGAATTCCCCTGTTTCCGTTTTCAGTTTTGCTTTCTGTTTGCCTTTTTCCTTGTCTTCTGTGGAGCCAGGCAAGGTGTCCCCTCGTTCAGCAGGCAGGGGGCAGCACACATGTTTCCCAGCGCTTCTGTAGGGGTGTTGGGGTGCCCTGGTTTCAGGTCAGCCTGTTTGTGGGCCAGTGTGGCTGTGTGGGTGATATGAAAGTGCTGTGGCAGAGGCCTTTGAGGCAGCCGTGCTGCAGAAGTGTTTTAGGGTTCCCTTTTTTTGTGTTCATGGACTGTTTTGCTTGGGTTTTATTTTCAGGTTTCCTTGCCTACCCAAATCAATTTTGCTTATATAATGCTCTGATACTCTTTGTATTTCTGTTTATGTACGTTTCTCTTTATTTGCATTGTGTTGGTTTTTTTTTTTTTTTTTTTTTTTTTAAGGATTTCAAGTAGTCTTTTTTCCTGCTTTTTCTATAACATCTTTGTTGATACAGAAGGTTTGCTGGTAAAACAGGTTTTCCTTTTGTAAAAATCTTGTTGAATATCCGTGCTTGTGACCATCCTATGCCCCCCAGTGTTTGTTCTCAGTGTGTGAAACTTTCTGGATAAATGCCTGAATATCAGAAATGTTTTGCTGTTGGCTGTTCATTTGTTCATTCTGGTTCTTCCATTTTTTTTATATGTTGTGTTTTGAATTTTACACAGGATTTTGTACTAAGAATTTTATCAGACTAGGTGGGAATGATGGTGTTTGAGGTGCCAGTCTGTTCACATCTAGAAAGTGAAAGTGGGCAGAGGTCCAGGAGCAGTTGTCGTCATGGTCTGGCAGCTTCTGGTAGCAAGAGGCACTGATCCTACCAGAATTGGGGTTTCCTTTTTTTCGTTTTTTTCTTTTTGGGCATACTTTTAAAAATTCAAGTCCATTTCTTCATGTGTATGTTGGTACTGTAAATTCTGACTTGGTGTTATTTGGGTACGTCACCTTGTCTGCTGCTGCCTTGTAGCTTGCCTGTATGGTAGCGGTCTTGAGTGGTGGTGGTGGTGGGACTTGATCCTCAGCTGCTGCCTGTGTTGCCTTGTGTGCTGCTTGGTGAAGCTTAAACCTGTAACGCCAGGTCACTTCTTGTTCTTCAGTCCTTTCACACCGTTTGAATCTATTCCTGATACTTCCATTTTGATTTTGAGCATGTTGTTTCATGCGCATTCTGTAGTGCAGGAAATACTTACGTTTGAAGAACAGAGCATCTTTTCTGATTTTTTTTTTGGGGTGGGCATGAATTTCAAATGTAACTAGATTTTACTCCCATTTTTCTATGACTTCTGTGTGTGTCTGCATGCATGGGTGGAATAGGCATTTGTGGCCCTGACAGGATGACTGCTGCGCTTCCCTCCATCAATGAGGCAGTGGGAATAAGTGCAACCCTTAGACCGTCTTCTTGTGTGAATTTGATTATACTTTGTGCAATTTTTATAGGGAAAAATGCTAGCATGTCTGTTATTTGTGGCATTTTTCTTGGCAGGAGAAGGAAGTGCTATTGATCTGCTAAGACTTTCAACAGCTTTCAACAGGGAAGTGATTGTGTTTTGTTAAGAGACTCCTGCTGGAGTTGATAAGACAAAATTACTTGAGAAAGAAAGGATCACACACAATTTCTAGGTTGGAAGAGACCTCAAGATCATCAAGTCCAACCTCTGACCTAACACTAACAGTCCCCACTAAACCATATCCCTAAGTTGGCCCAGTTTTCTTTCAAGTTTGTTCCCTTTTTCTAGGTAATGCTTTTTATTTTAGAGAACAGGGCATGGTACAAGACCTTTAGACTACATCCACGTTATTTTCATGGCCCTGTCCTGACTCCAAGTCTCTGGCACCCTGCAGGGTCTGTTGTTCTTCCAGGTGCAGTCTTGCTGGAAGATGACAGCTCTAAGCTGAGGGTTGGGTGAGAAGAGCTTTTAGTCATTTCCTTTGAGCAGAGGTGGATGCTCAGTGGGAACTGACCTTCTTCTACACCCTTAGATGTATCAGCAGGCGAAGCAGAAGCTGCCATTCCAACATAAAGTGATTGCAGACGATATTAAGTGTCCATAAAGTAGGTTTAGTTTGAAATTGAGGATCCTGGTAAATCTTGAGCTCTGTTGGAAGCTTGGGCAGAAGCTGACCTTAGTAGCTTCCGTTGTTCCTTGCTTTTAAAATTCTTGTTTTTATAAATCAGGTATAAGAGCTGTTCAGCTCTGTTATGGTTACAACTGTTAATAAATGATGTCATCTCTGTTTAAGGATTACTACGGAATTACATTCCCTGCTCCTGCAACCTTGACAGGCAGAGATGGGAGCCTTGCTAACAACCCGTACTCAGGTGAGTGCTATTTAAAGACAAGGACGGTAAGTGAGATGTGTTGGTTTCTAAAGGCAGGTCATCCTGCTGTTACTGATAGAGAGAGCAGTCTTTTTTCCCTTCTGTAGGCAATTTAAATCCACCAATCTGAAAATAAGTAAATAAAAACAAGCTTCTCCCTATCAACTTTGACATGAATTTTTATTCATGGTTTTGATTGGGAATATGACCTCTTCTGGGATTAAGCTGGATAGTCTTTGAGAACAAGTGCAAAATTGTTAAAAATGTAAATCTTAGTGTCATGTAGTGCTTTTCCCAAGCACATACAGGTGCTTAGAAGATAGCTGATAGTTTAATTGGTCTTTTCCTTGAAATTCACCTGGCTGGCTTTCCTTTTTGGCACTGGAATAAACCCTTTTAAGACCCTTTTAGAGCCCCTTCAGCAGCAACCCATGTTTTGTTATTGCTATTTTAGCACTTGTATGTTCCCACCAGGAGCTGCCTCTAGCAGGTTTTCCCCTGCCCTCCTCAGGTCTAATGGACTTCGCTCCTAAAAAGCACGTGGTCTAAGAAACTCTTCCTCATTCTTGTTCTTCAGTTATCAATGTGCAAAGACGACAGTAATGCCATACAACATATTCAACAAAAGCTTTTCTTCCACTGCCATCTGATTACAGCTTAAAACTGTAGCCATAAATTATGATCCCTATAATGCAGTTACCAAATGTTGTCACTCCTCTTGGCAACCGACAAAGAGGAGTACTGGTCAGGAATGAGATAGATGTGATGTGTTACCTCCTTTAAAATAAAAAAATTAAAAAACAAACAAACCAACACATATGAACAAGCTGCTCTGTAGGCTGCCAGAAAAATGCAAGTGTTTTGGAGTTTTCTGCTTCATAGTCACTTCTCTTGGGAGGCTGATTTTGGGTTAATAACCAATTTCCCTTCCTACTTCTTCAATAAGGTGGTCCACGATGCAAGCCTTGCTTTCCTGGCCTTCAGCTACTGTCTCCAGAACTTTGGTGGTGTGAGGAACCGGACATCTAACTAGTCATGCTTCACAAATAAACAGACATTGACAAAAATATGCCCATCACTGCCTGTAAATCTTAACTTGCTCTCAGCCCATGAAGCTTGGCTAATCAGTTTAACCTCCAGGAGAGTCACATTTTAACCCAACAACCATTTGCACTTTGGCTAATTACCATAGTTCTGCTTTTAGCATATTTTATTGCAATGGTTTGATAGTAATCAATCTGCTTGGTGTGCATGAGATGGGTAAGTATCGGCATCTCCATTCTGTCAATGGATTAGCCGTGGCACAGAGCTCTGTGCCATGAGCAATATCCCTGTGGCCCTCAGGAATAGAGACCAGGAGAGTTGTCATGAAAACCCGCAGCCTTCCAAGTGCAGGGTGTGCTCTTTGTTAGTTCGTGTGTACTCAGAGGATCCTTGTGGAGAAGCTTGGATCCCTTCCTGATCAGTCTTTTCCTTCCCAGGTGACGTAACAAAATTTGGCCGTGGGGATTCCGCCTCCCCTGCTCCTGCTACCACGCTCGCCCAGCCGCAGCAGAACCAGACACAGACTCACCACACGACTCAGCAGCCCTTCCTCAACCCGACCCTGCCGCCGGGATACAGCTACACCGGGCTCCCTTACTACGCCGGGGTGCCAGGTGTACCCAGCGCATTCCAGTACGGGCCAACCATGTTTGTAAGTGTGACAGCTTCAACTGTAACCCTTGCTTCGTGCTCCTCTGATTTTGCTCTCTCCACAAAACCTGGCCTACGTCTTCCCCATCCTGCAGAGGATCTCATTGTGCAAGCCTGAGAAAATACCTCTGCTGTCCCTTCCACAAGAGGGAAATGTGAAAGGCCAGAACTCATGGGCACAGGTTACTGTAAATGGGCTGCAGCTCATGGATTTGTAGTGTTCCTGAAAGCCCTTAGGAGCTTCTGCAGAGTCAAAGGGAGACCCAAAGCTGAGTTGGCAAGGTGACCCCAAGAAGCTGTAGAGCAGCACTGGTAGTCTCAGCAGAAGGTTATTTGGGAACGGGTGATGCTCCTGGCCAGAAGGGTAGATAAGTCTGTTTTAGGGCACTGTAGGGACTACGTTTTATGAAACAGCCTCAGGCAGGAGCTGGTTTTGTTTGATTCTGGGGTTGCACTGGGGTTGCTTGCTTTTGGTTTAAGGCAAAGAACTTGCTTTTTGCAGTCAGTATGAAAGAAAAAGGCAGCCTGAGATGTGATTGCATTGCAGCGGGAAAAAAGGCCACATGAAAGGGCAGCTCTAGCAGGAAACCTGTGGCTTGCACAGAGCTGTGAGTGCCACCTCCCCTGCGATCCCAGTGCTCCCAGCTCCCAGTTATTTCCCGTGTGAGCTGGAGGTGCCTTCCCCACTAGATGGCAGACGGACCTTGCTTTTTGTGCGCTGCTCCCTGGTTAACAGTGGCTTTTGTTATCCATCCTCCTTTGTCCAGGTACCTCCGGCATCTGCTAAGCAGCACGGAGTCAATCTGAACACTGCGTCCACTCCTTTCCAGCAGGCGAGTGGCTATGGGCAGCACGGCTATGGAGCAGGTATGCTCGTCACTGTGCTTTTCACTGGAGTGTCTGCAGAGCTGCTTGCACACTGTAACACCTTGTCTTGTACACACCGGCAGGCTATGATGACTTAACGCAGGGAACGGCAGCTGGAGATTACAGCAAAGGAGGCTACAGTGGGTCATCTCAAGCACAAAACAAATCTGCTGGCACTGGACCTGGGAAAGGTAACACATGAGACTTGAGGTTTACTCCTGAGAGGGATTCAGCAGGGCAAACTCCCAGCATTGCCAGTGCTGTGCAGTCAACACAGCAGCCAGCTGTAAACAGGGTCAAGATCCAAGCTGTTTCTCCATCTCCCGTATACAAAATGCTTTTTTTAATGGCCCAAGTGTTCCCTCTAAACCTAACGGCTGAACATCGCGTAAGGGTTTGTGTGGCTGATGTGCAGTTTTGTCCTCGATTACACGTGGGAGAAGTAGTGAGCTGTTTTCCCTGCCAGAGTTGGCTTGGGTGAAGAGTAAGTGGGTCTTGAAGCAGTGGGACGCTACTGCCGAAATGGTCCTCTGCCAAACGCTGACTGGATTTTGAGTGGTAGGCCCCTGAGATAGCCGTGCATTCAGAGCAAGCAGGGCAGTTCATGTGTCTCAGGGCTGTTGTTGCAGCTGCTGTCGCCACGCTCTGTAACTCGTGTTGGTTTGTGCCTGGAAATGTTTCCTCTGTGACTGTGAAGGCTAAGGAATGTACACGGCTCATGTGAAAGCTTAATTCTGCATATGCTGGTTAGACCTGAGAAATGTATACTGAACTGCTTAGCACTAACTAGCTCATCCTTGGGCTTAAGCAAATACCAAGCATTTGTTGTGTGTTTGAAACGCCCCCAGGACAAGTCAGGATGTCAGTCTTCAACCAGGAGCTTATCATGCTCTCCTCTGTGGCCTGCAAAAAGGAGAGATCTCCTGGGAAGGATAAAATCAACTAGGAAGGGTACAGCCTTAGAGCAGTGCAAACCCAGTGAGTCCAGGCACCTGATTCAGTGGCCAAAGGAACCACTGCTTTTAACCTGATCCAAGTGTTCAGATCCAGTCCTTGTAAGCCTACAAATGAGTGGCTAATTGAGAGTGCCTTTGCTGGTAAGTGGCTGTTTCTGGGCCTTTTGTGGCACCAGCTGATCCAGGTGGAAGCCAGCCTGAGCCAGTGATACTAATTCTGCAGGGGCGGAGGAGCAGTGCAGGCCTCACCCTGCTGCATGATGCGAAAGGACAAGGGCACAAGCATGTAGCAGCTGCTGAGGCTCATTGCTCAGCACACTACTGGAAAGCTCTTGAATGCTGTGATAGAGCCAAATGCATCTCTAATCCTGGGGGAAAGCTGGCTTTCTGCAAGCCTAAAGCGTTCAGCGCAGCCAGCTGCTGCCCAATGAGGTGCATTTGAATCCCAGCCATAATCTGTGCACAGTGGACATGGGTGATTTATCCCAGTGGGCTGGTTGCCTGCTCTGCAGCAGGAGCAGGGAGCTGAGCCCTTCCTCCTGCTCCTGGCTGGAGTGCTGTGGGTCTGAGAGCACCGAGCAGGAGGGCACATGGGGCAGTGGCTGCAGGTGCCTCCACTGAGGCACCAGGAGCAAAGCAAGCGCAGGGTTCGAGCTGGTTGCTGCTTGGCTTTCTCATTGTCAGTACTTTTTTGTTTTCCAGGTGTTTCTGTGACCTCAAGTAACACAGGTGTGCCTGATATCAGTGGCTCAGTCTATAACAAGACTCAGGTGAGGAACGCTGGACCCTCCTCCCTGGTGGCTCCCTGCTTATGGGTGGCTTGGTGGGACTCTGCCAGAGCCCTGGCAGCTGGGGACAGTTCCCAGGCAGCTTGGTCTCGGGATCGGCAGGCTTTGGCATTTCTTATGCTGGCTCTGCTTGCTGGAGAGGACTCTCGCCCTCTGTCCTGCTGCCTCTGCCATGTCCACGCCTGGCCAAAGCTGCTGGCACAGACACAGAGCTCCCTGCACTGTCACACGCTGCCTCACGCATGCTGTGGGTGCAAGTAAAACAGGATAGCACAGTCAAAATTGCCACCAAAGCAGACGAGTGAAGAGGATGTTAGCTTTTCTCAGAGACGTCAGCCAGCAGTGCCCACCCCTGTACCTGAGGGTCTCTCCCGTGGGTGCCAGCACCACTCTGCTCCACCTCTGGCTCTTGCCCTGCGTACAGGTTCCCAGGGAGGGCAGGAAGCACTTGATGAGCTGTGCAGTGGGGTGACAGCCTGCTCCTTTCCCCATCCTTGTATCCTCCCTCTGTCAGGGCAGTCAGACCCAGTGTGTGTCAGGCTGTGCCCCGTGCCCAGGAGTAGGACACCAGCCCTTGAATATGTGCGTAATATTAGGGGCAGAGCTTTGGTTGAGGGGAACAAAACCTTAGTGCAGCTTCTTCCTGCATTTTTGTTGGGGTGCCTAGAGTAGGTCAAACAATTCAGCCTGAACCCCTGAGAGGTCTGATGGACTGATTTCAGGCAGCTGCTGCCACCCTATGTCCCACTAAGCAAAAAGAGGTCAGAGGAAGAAAAAAGGAACACAGTAGCCACAGAAATTAAATTAAAAAGTCTCAGGCATTAGTGCAGAAATGAGGGTGAGGAGTTGAACTCAATCTGAAGTGCCCCCAGGTATTTGGTCTGACTTGGCTTGCTCACGGGGCTGATGAGAGGTGCAGGGATCTGTGTTCAGGCCACTCTTGTTCTTGTTTGGTCACCGTGGGGCTGCTCCTGCTGGCCTCTGACACTGTCCCCGTTGCCTCTCGTGCAGACGTTTGACAAGCAGGGATTCCATGCTGGCACACCGCCTCCTTTCAGCCTGCCCTCTGCTCTTGGATCTACTGGGCCCCTGAACCCTGGTGCTGCCCCGGGTTATGCTCCAGCCCCTTTTCTCCACATCCTGCCTGCACATCAGCAGCCTCATTCCCAGATGCTGCATCACCATCTTCAGCAAGATGGGCAGGTGAGTCGGCCCCTGCCGAAACGTTCCCTGGAAAAGCAGCGTTCTGCTTTGGAGTCCAGAAATAGGCAATGACTGCTGCCTCTGAACGCTTGACATCCTTGGCTGCTGCAGTCTCCGTTCACCTTGAGAATGCTCCTCCACTTCCCACGGCCCTGCTGTTCTCCTCACGGCCTCCTGCCTTTGAGGTTTTACAGTGCAGAGACACTGATGCTGAGGGAGAGGAAACATTTTTGGGGGGGGCAGCAGGTGTTGTTGCTTCCCAGCTCTGTCACCTCCTTGTGTTCCCACTCCAGCCCTCAGCTATCAGCCTCTGCAGTGAGGGGGTGACAGCATCGGGGTGGTGGCACCTGGCTGGGACCTTGAGGGCTGGGTGGGATGAATGGTGTGTGCCTGCGCTCCTGCTTTGTGTTGTGGTGGCTGTTGGGGTGCGAGCCGTGGAGATGTTGGGGCTCGGAGTTGTTGGGGCGCAGCAAAAATGGATCCACTGTGCTGTGTCTGTGGGCTCCCCTCCAGATGATGTACCCCTGGGGGCACGCATGCACTGCTGACTGCTGTCTCTTCCTGTTCTGATTTCTAGGGTGGATCTGGTCAGCGCAACCAGCCCAGCACCATGCAGCAAAAGTCTCAGGCTACCAAAACCGCCTATGGCACTTCTCCATACTGGACAAACTAAATCCGAAACCGGGGAGGGGGGAGAGAATGAAAGGAGAGGAGAGGAAAAAAAAAAAAAAAAAGAAAGAAAGAAAAACAGAAAAGCCGAAGCCCATTCCTGGAATTATTAGGAGAAGTAACTGCTCAGCCAAACGTCTGTGCGGGGAGAACTGCAGCCAGCCAGCCATCCTCTGTGTGACTCGCCCGCTTCCTCTTTGAGTTGCTGTTGTATGTAATATATTTATGTATGTATTTGTAAATGTAATAGAGCCTAAATGTGGTTTTCTGCATCTTGCAGCCTGTTTTATTTTCTTTGTAGGAAAACTAATTATTCATTTCCCATCTGTACCCGGGCATCCTTCCTTTTTTAAGCTCTATGGGCTTTATAACTCTGTCAAAGACAAACTGCGTCATTTTTTTTCGGAGCTAGAGCCCATTTACTTAACGCAGTTCTGAATTCAGGCAAAGAAGGAGGCCTAGCCCCCCCCAAAAAAGAATCAAGATGTCCTGATGGTTTGATTTCTGCCCCCACCCCCAGTATAGCTGTTACTTTAAAGGAAAAAAAAAATGAAAAAATAATGTTTTGTGGGCCTTCCCCTTTCTTTCATCTCCCCCTCTTCCTCCTGCTGTGGAAGGTGAACTCATGGGCAGTTTGGTCAGTGTGGCCCTGAGCTGCAGCCTCACCTTTTTATTTTCCAATTTTTAAATAAATAATAAATAAAAAAACAGACAGGGTTTTTTTGTTTTGGTTTTGTTTCTCAAGGAAGAGACTGTGGATGGCTCAGTGTGTCCTGGAACCTCTTTTTGCATCATTAGAGGCAAAAAAAACAACAACTGTGTAGCGGTTTAAATAAAAATATAAGCTGTGTCTCGTACCTCTTTTTGCCCTGAGCCACCCTGCCCAGGATTGCCAGAGCTGACGGATGGAAACTTCACCTGTCCCTCCCCCCCCCTTTTTTTAAAACCAAGACCAGGGCGGCAACTCCTGGTTCTTCTCGTCCTCCACCAGTGCGGTGAATGTTTTAGGAGTTTCATTTCTTTTTAGCCCTTCCTCCACGTAATAAAGGTCTGAGCATATCACTGGTGTTTGTCTGCATTTTCAAAGGCTCCAGGAGCAGTTCTGCTTTTACGGCCTGTCCTTTTCCCCCTGCAGTGAAGGAAGCAAAGCTTACAGCGGGAGGCACTGAATAATGCAGCAAGGGTGGGTGAGAGAGGGATCTGCGGCATGGGGTGGGTCAGGAGGGGTCACAGCTTTGCCCCGTGCTTTGCCCGTGAGGCAGAGCTGCTGCCGTGTGCGAGCACTGCAAGGTCAGGGCTGAGGGCTCCCGAGGGACAGCTCCTGCCCCCTGCTTGTCCTTCAGTGCCTGGTATGGTTCCTGGCAGCGGCGCAGGCAGTGACTGCGAAGCTGTATTTGGCCACGGAGTGTTTTTGCACTGCTGCCCTGGTGATGGTTGAAGACAAACAAGGAAAAAAAAAAAACACTTTTTCCTATGATAACCACTTTTCCTTCCTTAGAGCCACACTTCTGCCAGCTGCCAGGCCCTGCAGCACCCTGTTGTATTGGAAGCAGTCAGTTTGCACACCCAGCCCTTCACGTACTGCTAGCAGCGTGCCAAGAACGGCACGGGAAGCCTTCTGCCTGCCCTGGGCTTTACAACAGCGGCCTACCCCTTGCCGCCTGCTGCTGCAAATGCTACTGGGGACTGTGGCCTTGCTCTCAGCCTGGGCTCATCCCCACCACCTTCCACAGCCTTGCCTCCTTCACATCATTACTGCATGGGTGGCACTAGTTTTTCTGTCCCTACAGCCTTCCATGACACTTGAGACCATCACAGAACAGCTCAGGAGCTGTTATTCATAACTCCAAACAACCCAAGCAAATAAAACAGCTCCATTACCAGGGACATAACAGTACAGGGATATTTTCATTTCACATTTTTTTTTATTAGTAGACAGATGTGCAGAAAAGACAAAATATAACTACTGAAGGGGAAGACAACACAAAAAAAAATGCATCAGTTAATTCTTTCTGGTAAATTATACTGAAGAAAAAAGGAAAACATCTGGGATATTAGCTAAGAAAACTACTAAGAAATCTAGTGTACCCTGCTGGTTTCAGAATGGTTGAAAACTGCATTTGAAGGAGGCTGTAGTTGCAAATGTAAACGCTAATATTGGCTGAGAGAGTGGCGAGGGGGTTAAGAAAAACCAGAATACACAGATCAGGTAAACATTTTTTTTCCTCAATCTCTTAAATAGTTTCAAAAACCTCAAACTTCAGTTTGTATCTCAGAAAAAGGAAACCAGCAAGTCAACAAGCAATGACACTGCAAGGAGCAGTGGGGAAGAGAAATTAGTCTGGTTAATGTAGGAGCTCTCAAAATAGGTCGCCTTTTTTTTTTTTTTTTTTTTTTTTCTTTTTTCTTTTTTGTCTTTAGAAAAGGGTAACAGAAGAGTCATGATAACGCATCTTACAACACCAAGCTTGAAAATACAAGTCACTGGAGAGTATACAGTGAAAACGGTCAAAAGTACACGGGAGATCCTGAAAGATGCAGTATCCTCATTTCAAACCAGGTCATCAGCAGGGCCCTGGCCACACCGCTCCCCGTCCCGCACCGCCGGCTGCCTTCCCTGCAAGACGCAAGCAGCCGGGGCCGGGGGCAGCCCCCAGACCACCACGGCGCTGTCAGTGGGATGGGGAGGACGAGCAGCGGCCTCACTAAAGTATCCCCCAGCACGGGGCAGGAGAGGTCCCACTGCCCCAGTAACACGCAAGCAGGACACCCAGGGAGCACTAAGGGATGAGGAGCCACCACTGGGGCTGCCTTTTGTCCCCCCAGCGGGGAGGGACGTGGAGCAGAGCCCACCCTGGAGGCACCCAGGTGCTGGTGGCTAGCCTCCCCTCCCTGCTCGCTCTCAGCCTGCTCTGGGGCCACATCCCCAAATCCCACAGCCCCCAGGCCTCCGTTTCCTCCCTCCTCCCCCCTCCAGCTGGTGCCGTACCATGAAAACCCCTGAGATACACGAAGTGGGGGCACTATTAAGTGCCCAAGCCAGCAGCTCTCATCAGGGTGACTTCCTCTGTACCGCCAGGAGGGGAGGGCCTCACCCCACAGGGCCAGCAGCTCCTGGCAGCCCCAGGGCTCAGCGGGCGAAGGCAGGGCTGGCTGCTGCTCGAAATCCCATCCTAAAGGTGAATTCAGGCCACTGCACCACAGCCAAACAAGAAGAGCACATTGCAAAGGGGTCAGGGAGCTGAGGAAGAGAGTTCTGCAGAAGAGAGCATGCAGGATGCCCCTGCCCGTGAGGGAGGGCTGCGAGCTCTGCCAAGAGCAACCAAGAACATGCAGGTGCACCGGCTGAAGCATGCTGCTGAGAAGCCTGGCAAACCCTGGAGGATTTTTGCTGCACTTCTGGGGCTCCCAGGGAGGCAGGGGGGAGAGCCGTGCATCCCCAATTCCCCTCTGCCCACTGCCACAACCACAGCAGCCTCTGCAGGCACCAGGACAGCTTACCCACACCTGACCTACACAAGCACGAGAAAAAAAGCTCAGGCTAGCACTGGACTGGGGACACAGGAAGCACAGGCTGCTCGCAAGCACTGGGGCAGGAGGCTATCAGTCTTTCCCCACACCAAAGACAAGTTTGGGATGAGCGCTGGCCGCAGCAGCTGGCCACAGGGGCAGCAGGACAGACGTCCGCCCTCCCTCTGGAGAGGGGCAGCTGTCAGCAGCACAGCTAACCTGGACTGCTTCAACCCCAACTTAGCCTGAAAAAAAAAATAAATAGCAACCCAGGGCTCAGTTGCACAGACGTGAAGTGTTACGTGTTTATTTTAGGGTTCATATCACAAGCCTTTTTCAGAGACAAAGCTGATTGTGCCCGCTGGGGCTCCAGGGGCCAGCTATTTCCTAACTTGAGCAGGCTGAAAAGGAATACTGTACCTTTCAGTAACATCCCATCAAGCTCAACACACAGTAGCTTTACACTCTCCGCCCCACACCTTAAAAAGGAAAAGCCACCACCACAAGGCTAAACGAATGTACACACGCTATTATTGTAAATGGAGCAGCTAAACCTTGGCAATTTGCTTTGTGTGGATTTTTTTTTCTTCCCAGTAAATGCAGCACTTGAGCTCCCAAAAACCCAGCTTCCAATGGGTTTGTTCCAGCTTTAAATACATTAAACATCTCAATGCAAGACTGTATTGAATTCAAGAACCTAAACGCGAGCAAACCTGTTTCGCTGTGAGCGTTTCGTAGAGAAGTGAAAAGGGGAGTTTCTTTTTTAAAAAGAAATCATAATACAGTGATGAAAGGGTTAAGAATGCAAGAATTCAGACATTCTGTGGAGGGTCTCTAAGAGGTCCATAAAAAAGGAGCAAACAGATCCATACAACAGGAGACAGCAGGAGACAAAAGTTTTTTGATCCCCCCCCCACACTTTTTTTGCTGGACTGCTGCTAGGTTACCGCTGCTCCCTTCTGGCCTGAGTCGGCAGGGCAGTACAGGGGCATAGAGGGAGCAGGTCACGACTCCTCATTGCCAGAATCATCGTCATCGTAACAGTCGGCGTCCTCCTCCTCCTCGTCTTCGTCGTCAATGTCGTCATCGTACAAGTCGTCATAAAGCAAATCCGAACTGTTGTCATTGGAAGGCACTTTAGTTTTGATGCAGTACTCTGCCAGCGTAGTGGGGACCTTCACGCCATCCTTCTCTGCCTCGGCTTTGGTAGCCAAAACCTGTTTCCTGCGGGAGGACGACAGAGCAGTGTGACCGGGGCTCTCAGCCTCCCAAACCCTGCTCTCCCGGCAGCCTGGAGAGCTGTTTCAGCCACCGCCCACGTCTGGCTGAAGCACCACAAAGCAGCACCAGCAACAGATTTAGTTCCCGTAGCCCCAGGTTTGGGAGTACTCCAAGGTTGTTTGTGGCATCCACGCTGCCAGCGACATACGAAGTCGGTTATTGCACCAGGCCCTGCCAGGGCTCAGAGCAGGGTTTGTTATGTGAACCGCACAGGGGCTGTTCAGGGATTTCCCACAGCTACCTACCACCACCAAAGACCAGCCCGGCATGCCCCAGGCTGGCATTGCCCTGAGCATCTGGCACTGCTCAGTGCCCCCAGGGGAGCAGGCAGAGCCGTAACCCCGCTGCTGCCTGGGGCCGAAGGGACATGAGCACTCTGCAGCACCCCAGGGTGGGCTGCGAGCTGCCTCCTGCTCTGCTTTGGAGTAAGGCCAGCTCTGCTGAAGCCAGCCGAGCTGCCAGGGACAAAGATAACCTCCAGCAAGGCTCTTTGCCCAGCTCAGGTCAGCAACCACCCTGCTTAGCTCCACCCATGGCTCTGCTCCACGTGCCCAGCCAACCGAGTCAATGCAGATGTAGTTGTTGTGTTTTTTTTTTTGACAAGCGAGTGTGACGGCAGCCACTCTGAGGTGGAAGCTGCTCATTTGTGGTTCCAAGGCACCCTGGCTCAAGTTCATATCGTCTTCCAACAGCAACTGATGAACCATGAGATTCTGAGCAAGGGACCATCAAGACTGAGCAGTGCTCCCAGGTAATCAGACCCCAAGCTTTGCAAACACTTGCCAAATCCTGCTGATATTCCTTCAGATTGGAGGGACAAGATTATGATTCATGAGTGCATTAAGCACGGAATTAGTAGGATGCAGTCAGTTTGAATCACATCCCAAGCAATGCAAGCAGTGCTCAAAGGCAAGTGGGGACTTCAAGTGGGATTTACTAGCTGCCAATAGGTTTTGCAGAGCATCGTGCCAGATTAGTCTGAGAAAAGAACAATTCAAAGACATATCAGCCTGGCCCTTCTGCTCCAGAAGTCTGCACCAATTCTGTGCTGAAAAATCTAGAGACCAGAAACCTGGACTTGGAATAAATCTGTAGGATTCATTTCTAAAGAAGCAACCAGAGTGAGAGGCTGATTTCAGCAAGTTCTGCAAGCAGTCTGTTTTGCAGGATTCGGAGAAAGAAGGCTGGTAGCACAGCCTCACACAGAACAGAACTTACCTTATGATTTCAGCATACTCCTTGTCTTTTCCTTTACTGTCCCTCCATTTCCTGAACATGACTGATGCATCCACATTGGCAGGAGAGAATGTGTTGGGCTCATTAAGCAGAGAGATTACACTCAGTAAGATAGTCCTGAAAAAGGTAACCACAACAGCAGGGTTAGGGCTAAAGCATTCATGGGTCCTGGATGCTGACAGCTTTTTTTTTTTTTCTTTTTTTAATTAAGGCAAGGCATCAGAAAAGCATCAGAATGCGTTGTTTAAAGTCAAAACCTAAGCTAAGCACAACCGACCAACATCTGGAGTGAAAGCAGGTATTTACGAACTTCAGTCCATGACTGGCAGTGTGGGGAAGTACAAACCTCAGGGACCTGACTACAGACAGCAACGTGCTCCAGAAAATCTAGAGGGGAGAAACTCTTTAGTACAAAGAAAGATATTCAGGTGGTCCCAGCACCTCCCCAGGCTGGGCTGTGGGACATTTCTGGCTTGGAAGTGGTTTTGCACCGATTCAGCACAGCGCAGAGATTGCTCCAGCTGCCTTGCCCAGGGGTTCCCACAGACTGACCTGCAGAGGCCTTTCCTTTGCTGCCTGACACGTGAGCTTGTGTTCTAGCTAGAAGAGAGAACAAGTGTGGGGAGGGAACACAGAGCCAGCAGCACTCTGGCACCTGGCCCACCACTGCTGCTCACGTCCCTGTGGCGGCGGTGGCTGGCAGAGCTCAGCTCAGACCGACTCAGCTCATCCACGCCTCCTGGGGATGGTGCAGGGTTGGAAACACGCCTGGTGAGACTGCTCCCCAGCAGAAAGCCGGCCTCTCTGCCTGTCCCGCTGGGGAGCAAAGGGGACTGCAGCGACCCAAGGCCCTCTGATACCCAACAAGTGCAGAGGTTGGAGCCGTGGCCAGGTGTCACCTCTGCTCAGCTACCACAACAGCTGCACCCTCCTGGGGTGCAAAATGCTGGCAAAAGCTTTCAATGGAATTGGAAGGAAAGACCAGAGGCGAGTGATAGGTCCTGGAATACAGCTGTACACAGCCACTGCCCTGCAGAACTGATTAAAGGAGCCTACAGCCCCCTCTGCACTCACATTGATTTAGAGGTGCACTCAGAGCGGTGTGTGCTGAGCACATCTAACTGATCGCTTAACTGGGATACAGTGCCAGGAAATGCTCGGTCATTTGGATGCTTCGCTTCTTGAAAGGTTTTGAAATGAAATGCTTACGTCTGGCCAGCCTGCTCAGCACGGCTATCAGGAGAGCCTCCCACGATTTGCTTTCCAAAGGACATAATTCAGTAGGAAGAGAATGACAGCTCTGGAAAAAACTGCCTGGCCAGACTGGAATGATGGGCAGGAGAGTGCCCATCTTCCACTTCATCTCAAGGATTTATTCAAAGGCCTTTGATTCTTCCCAGCCAGGCTGCGAAGCCAAAAAGTTAGCTCCAGCAGCGCTGCAGCGGTTTTGCTTAGAGCGAGCAAAACCTGGGGAAGGCCCAGGACAGGAATTAGTAGCCGGATTTAGCATCTGCTCTACCCATCTTCAAACAAAGTGAGAAAAGGAAGATTTCTGCTGGAGCCCGGGACACTGTAAAGTCAGTAAAAAGCCACTTAAGCACACCACCAAGGCCAGCGGCCACGAGCAGTGAGGCTGCGCTGATCATCCCCAGCTAGGGTGTTACATCAGCTCCGGGAGTTTTGGTACCTCTGGAACTGCAAACTGCTTTGATTCAAACCCTGCTCTTGTGGGTACACAAGGTGCACTAACAAGAAGGGATCCCAGCGCACGGGACCCAATGCCACCGGCAAGTGACTCATGGGGACTGAAAGCACCCTCAGCACCAGATGCAAACTGCACCATCCTGGGTACAGACTGACCTTCTGCAGTGTTCTTGGGGATTTGTTTCTCAACCAGGCCACACTATATTCAAGCTGTTTGCATGAAGAGCAGGGATTTAAGCCTGCCTTGTGCTTTTGTGCATCCTTTCCTGCTCATTCTGGGAACAGCTACCTTGTCAGCCACTCCCTAGCAGCTGCCACACTACTTCTTTCAGTGTTTACAGTGCCATTGTCTTCACAAAGCAAGACCTTCCAGATCCCTTTATCATCAGAGGAGATAAGCCAACAGGGCTGATTCCTTGAGCTTCTGCTAGGTGCCTTTTTCTCTTCATGAATCAACAGAAGGTTCAGAAACAGGTGAATTGCATCTAAACCCAAGCAGACATCACACAGACTGGTTGGGAGCTCCAACCAGTGCATCCTGTTACATACCTTATACCGAAAAGATATTTTTTTTTATTGCAGCTGCTATCCACATTATAGCTTCTCAAAGCCATTGTTAGAGGTAGGTGGAGATTTGTCCTAGCACATTTTTATTCTCCAATATCAAGGAAAAGGTTTACCATCAGTATAGCTGAAGTCAAATGTTAGATCTGAACAGTTTGTCAGCCAACTCAATACACTGCTGGCAGCTGCAAGAGCCAACAAAAGTCAGCATCCTCAGGAAGGAAAGCAGCAGTGAGGCCAGGCATCACCTCTCCTCACAAGGTATGGATGTAGCAGCACCTCAAACATTGTGCTGAGTGCACCTGCTGAATATTGCACACCTCAAAGGAGCCAGGGGAGATACGGAGAACAACAGCCAAAATGATCAAAGATCCTCAGCTCCTAAGACCTGCCACCAGTTCCTCAGCCTTATGGCCCTGGGGACACAAGGATAAGCAGCATTCTCTGCCACATGGAGCACAGACCATTCCTCCACATCTTGCTGGATATTTGCCATACTTACTTGTGGCTGACTCATTGTGCTCCGAGTGACAGGAAAGTCCATGTTAAAAAAAATAAAAACAAGGATGCTTGACACCTTTAGAGGTGGAAGCACAGGTGCTCTCCAAGCTGAATGATATCCCACCCTGCAGACACTTCAGCCATGGTCAGCTGCAGTGAATTGCCAACACTCAGCAGGAGTTACAAAATTCAGCAGCTGAAGAGGTTACACATGCAGCTCGTTACAACCATGCTCCCCTCATGCACCGTCAGTCCCGCTGCCTCCAATCTGACAAACTCTGGAGCCTTGCAAAGCCAGATGGGACCCCAGCAGGAAGCATTTCTATGAGACACTTAGCCCGATGGGTGGTGCTGGCAGTGGGCTAACATTTAAGGACAAGCTTTGTAGCCACTTGCCAATGCATCCGAGGAATGTTTTCTCCCCAGATATCACCCCTAAGCCCAAAACATTCCAGGAGAGTAAGCACCAAAAACTGCATCGTGGTAAGGAAAAGCAGCAACCATAGTTGGCAAGATGAATTTCACATCAAGCTTTCAGTGCTGTGTACAATGAAACAGTCAGAATGTGAATGTGATCTAAGTAATTAATGCCCTAAGCTGCTTCTAAACTCTGTTTAACTTGCTTGACATGTAGTCCTAACAACTGGAGGAGATATATTGTTTTTTCATACATTTGATATGGTTAATAACCATGTGAGCAAAGGGACAACTCAACACAGTTCAGCAGTACATAGTTTAAAATACTATTTAAGTTCATTAAAAAATTAAAAGCCAGTCTGGACTAGAACTTCAGAGAGCTTCATGCTCACTTCTGCTTGGGACAGATGGATTGGATAACATTTAGCTTAAGCTTTTAAGGTAAGACTCTCAACTCTCACCTTAACGTCACACAACTTTTATAACTTCACACAACTCAGACCATTTCTCTTGAGCCTTTTTAACCTTGAAGTAGCATGCTCCAGGAGGGAGCTTCAGTTATAATTTGCTGACTGCTACAAATCCTAGTTTGCTGCCACGTTAGTTCTAGTTCAGCACTTTGCAGTGTGTTACAATCCCATTCCAAGGGTCAAGAATCCAATAAACACCCCTTGCTAGATCTTTGCTTTGACAAAGGCTTTTTGCAAATTAATTTCATGCAGCCAAGTTAGATAAAAGCAGAGTGAAACCATCAGACTACCCTCTTCATATCTCTACATTCCCTCATAGGGATTGAGATCCCTGGCTGGATCCACCCTGGATCTACCAGTGGAAAAGAGATTTAAACTAAGGAACCAATATCTAATAAATCATTCTGAAAAAAAACACATAATTTTTATATGATGTGCTAAAAATATAAGGTCAGTTATTTTAACTTTGTTTGCATAATGAATCACATTAAGTAGTTAGAACAGAAGTACCTGAGTTCAAGGTCCCTTCCCTATGTCACTCATGCCGCACAGGTCAGTGGTCAGTGATTTGCTATTTGATGTTTGTTTTGTGAGTTCTTTATTGGCAGCATCTTGAAATTAGAATGAAATCCAGCTGATGTTTCAAAAAAGGACATATCAGCCTTGAATGTCTCTACTGCTTAATGATCATTTGCTTTTGGCAGCAAAAGAACTACGTAGCTAAGTGCTAGACACCACACTACAAGGCAGGAGATAGGGACAAGTATTAGAAGGCAAACTGCAGGTAGCACTATGCATAACATTACTCCTATGGGACCTGAATACTCAGAGATGTCCTTTTCCAATAGTTGGTATCTTTGAAGAGTTTGGATAACCAAAGTGTGGGGTAACATGGCTTAGGAAAGATTAAAACATCTGAGATTGCTTTAAAAACATGAAAACCTGTGAACATGGCAGAAGGCTCTACATCATTAACCAAGTATCAGGACACACAGCACACCCCAGTATCTTCAGACAGCTTGGTGAGTTCTTGGTGAGTTCAGTTCCTGCCTGATTCAAGCTCTAAAACCCCCTGAGGTCTTTAATTCCCTTCCAAACCTTTTCCCAACACAGGCTTTAGTCTAGGAAAGATGACAGACCTCTGAGGTCAGCTTTGTACACCAGTGTTTCACACTGTTACCTGACGTTTTGGGTAGGATTCCACCTCTCAGATGGCAGCTCTCCACTTTGCGGGTCATCTACAGGCGGGTGAAGAATTGAAATACATACATCTCCATTCTGAAAGACAGAAAGCAGAGTTGAGAACAGCCCGGCTCAAGGTAAAGGTCTGAAGACTCAATTCCATCTCTGGCTATGTTTGAGCAGCTTTGCCTTGTTGATATGAACACCCGTAAGTGCCAGTAAAAGTGAACAAGAACTGGAAACAGTTCTCAGTCCTTCCTAGGTCTACCATATTAATATGTTCAAAAGGTTCCCTTAGTCTGCAAATTGATATAAAACAATCTCAGGCCAAGATATTTCAGAGAATGTATCAAAGCAATCAACAATAGTAGTAAAGTCACATAAAACTAAATCAGTCTCTAGGCAGCACATACGGCCATTGTGACAGAGATGAGCTTTAGTCACACAAGACCTAAAGTAGGGTTAATTCTTTTCTTCCCCAGTGTTAACTGAGTTAGCTACAAGAATCTCTAAATTCAGGGATTTAGCACTCTATCCTAGCTCAGGTATCAAAACAATGCTTCTCCTGGGATGTGCAGAGGTTGAACAGATGGTGCAAGGCAGGCTGAGGCTGCTCCCTGAAGACGTAGCTGTTTGAAATATCAGGTGAAAGAAGCAGGAGATGCTCCCTGAAGGTTTCACAGGAAGTCCCTTCCAGCATGCAAGGGAAAGAATATTTTGGCAGCATATGGAAGCCATACAGCTACATAATCCTCAAGCTGTGTTTTACTCACCAGCGTTATAGCCTGAATATAGATCCAAAGTTTCATAATACCTACCACTTCTAAACACTAAGAGAATTGCTTTTACAGGTTTCTATCAGCAACAATACCCTGACACGATTACCCCATAGGGGTACTGTAGCAATGTTCACCACAGCTGATGTCCTCCAGCAAAGCAGACCCGAGGGGCTTGTGGGGTCCCAGTGCCACCACGCAGGATGGAGTGAATGACAAGGCTGTCACTTGTCACCTTGATCTAAGGTACGGGTTGCTCAGAAGAACAAGACAAACTGAGGATCAGCTTTGTAGGAAGGAGGCTGCAAACAGGCAGCTCCCCAAGCACTAGGTCTCGGCTACGTACTGAGGACCCTCCAACACTCTCTGCCCCTGGCAGCTGGAGCACAAAGCAGCGCTGCTCTCAGCCATAGCATCCGTGCCTTTGAGCCCCAGGCAGCAATCCCAGCTACAGAGAGCAGCAGCTCACCTGAGGAGCCTCCCAAACGTTTCAGCTCACTATGATTAACAATGACATTTGTTTTACAGTCAAATGAGATCCTACTTCAACGGTGGAGGCTTGTGATCGGTATCCAGAATTCGGCTATGCACTGAACCTGCCAGGTATGCTAATTTAGCAAGCCGATGTCATTTTGAAGCAGCTTTTTGTAAAGAACGTAACTATGAAAAGCAAAGTAGCACCTGGAGCTGCTGAATAGCCAGGCATACACTTCTGTTGCTGGAACAGTTTGTCATAACAAGGCAGTTTCTTTTTCAGGACTCCAAGAGACTTGCGCAATCCATAAATATTTTTAATATAATTTTAAGGTGAAATTAACCTTACTAGTGCTAAATTATGTCTATGGCCTATTCTGGATTTATTCACAATTTCCCCTAGCCTACACAGTTTCTCCATTAAACGTCTCCCAGGAAAACCTAGTACTGACCAAAAGAAAGCATCGTAGCACACTGGGGAAGTCCCTCATGTCACAAAGAAAGCAGCACATGGACCAAGAAATATTTTGTAATGTGAAAATGAAGAGGGAAGTGAGGATGTTAGGTTTCCTTTTTGCAACAATTAATGTTACATCATTGATAATTCCAATAGGGCAGCACTGTGTTAATCTGGAAGAGCACAAGCATCATGGGGCTTAAGATCAGCATGGGACTTTAGGGATCGGTGCAGGCAAGGGGAGAGCTCATCCTACGTACATTTTTTGAAAGATAAGAACAAGGACGATGATGTATTTATCTGCCAGAGGAAGAAAAAGTGCAGGAACTAGCCCATACTTTATTATGACAGAACCAAAACGCCTGTTACCTCAACAATAAAAACCCCAGTACTAAATGCAGTGTTACCAAAATCCAGCCAGATGACCCAAGCAAACTGGAGATAAGAAACACACAAGCTCCTCGAGTCTCTGCTCAGAACTGGAACGTCAGCCTCAACCTCTCCATCTGGTCTCACCAGCAGATTCTGCAAACTGCTACTTTCTTTCATCTTCATTACACTGAAAGATATTTTTTTCCTCCTGACAAACCCTCAAACCTCAAGCCCTTTGCTGATTTATTCTCAGTTTCATTTGGAGTTATCCCAGTGCCTCATCTTCAATGCTTAAGTGTTGTTTCCAAAACAGCCTGCAAGCTGCTTCAGATTCCCTCAGCTCCAAGAAATACTGCTATGAACACAAAGTACAAAGCTGAGAGCTGGAGTATTTGAACAGTAACCCCAAAATACACCCATCAGGTTTTGGGTTACTTTCTCCTCCTACCTTCAGTTGTTCCTGGAGCCAATTTTTCATCTTTCCACTGGGACTGGGCCTTTCCAAGATTTGGTTTGTACATACCACTTTGATAACCATTTCCCACTCACCTCCTGCATGAGAATTTCTGGATTCAGAAACAACCTCTACAGCATGGATCTGCAGTAATATGCAGGTCCTGAGATTTTCTTTATTTATAGACCAAGCTCTCATGTAACTGAAGGAGAGCCTTGAAGAGAAACACCATCTTTGGCTACACATTAGATTTGATGTCAAGTCCAAAACTCAAGCCAGGAGACTGTCAGATGGCTGATTTTAGGAAGTCCCTGGGCATAACAAGGCAATCCTCCCAAGCATCCAGTAATTAGAACAGATTACTACCCTGCTCTGCACTGAAGTTTGGACAGGCTTCTGGTCATTTCTGCCTAAAACATCAGTGCAGTTTAGTGTGACATGAAGTGGACTCATTCTGGTTGGACATCCAGCAGCAGCAGCTTGTTAGAAAAGGGGCTTCCGAGCCCAAGGCATCAAGTGAAGCCATCGCTTGTTCACAGTGAGGAAGTGACATTCCTGTTTTGAACTGGACCCAAAGGAAGCCTTCAGAAACTCAGAGACCTGTGACAAGGTGACAGAGCTGTACTAACAGGAACACTTGTGAAAAAATTTTTAGCCTCTCAAACTACTCCAAGCAGCAGTCCTAGCAGGCTGACACGTGGTTAGAATATTCTAAAGTGTAACAGGAACTTGACTGGCCTCCACTAAAAGCTTAAGTCAAATTTTACTCCAAAACGGGCCTTCAACTTTCAAATAGGACTCATTGAAATTGGGTAGTTTTGAGCTGATTGCACTAAGATTAGAAGCAACATCGCACCCACAAAACAAAACACTCCTTCTCGGTGTCTTTGCACTGTTGAAGTCTGTCTTGAGCTGCTGCTCTGTAACACGACAGCTCAGCTCAGCCATGCTGACAAGCTAAAGATCACTTGATACACGAAAGCCCAACAACAAAACACAGCCTAGCCTATTTGTGGCACACGCAGGGCCATTTTGCTACGCCCAGGCAGTGGCACGGGAGCACAGCTTGGCCCCACCAGCCCCCATGCTCACACAGTGCCAGGATGCACCAGGCGTCCTCAGCAGAGCACCTCCCAGTGCTCTGCTCCACGCTGCTTTCACCCTGAGCCTCTCCAAGCAGCCTGTTCTCAGCATCAGAGACGATGTTTTCAAGCTAGGGCGTGCTGCTTTCTGAAGAGCATTTGTATACAAATGTTCCCCTTCAGGAGCTGCTACGTACTGGTACCAGGATCCAATTACAGATGCAACAGCTCACAGGTGTTACCCTTTGAACATGACCCACACACACTGAACTAAGGGCTGCTCCAAGCTGGCCTGTGGACATTTAGCCCAGAGCTATCTGTTCAGTCTTCTCTGAAGAGCAACCAGGCTGCACAGGACTCCTGAAGCTGGACTCCAGCTCAGCTCTGGTTCTTCTGCAGTCAGAGTGCCCTGAGACCAAACCCCTTCATTCGCAGAAGATTGTTTCTTGTTTCCCTGTTATATCTTGTTGCATCACACAAAACAGTGGGATAAGCCTTGAACTGTGTACAAACAACCACCAGTTGCTTAAGTATCAAAGTAGGGTAAGACACCAAAGACCAAACCAGATTTCATCCAAAAAGCCCTTAAAATTGCCAGCACTTGCAGTACAGTGCTTCAGCTGGGGCTGCAGGCTGCAATTGCAGGTAGGAGAAATCCCTGCTTGCAAGAACAGCTTTTCCTACAAGTTTTAGGATTAACTGTTGCTGAAGCACAAACCTGACATTTAATACAAACAGCTTACCACTTTAGTTATGGCTAGAGATATTTAATACCATCCGTATTCCATAAATTTAAGGACCTAAAAAGCCTTCTCACACATCTAGGAAAACTTCTTTCAAAAGCCTTACCTCATAAATGTTGGGGTGCCACATTTTGGTCAGGAATCTGAAGGTAGGTGGTGAATATGGATAATCAATAGGAAACTTAATGTGAGCCTGGAAAAATAAAAAAAATATTTTAATTAGGAGACAGCACAACAGGAGATCAGCAAGCTACCATGACAATGAAAAAGTGGAAAATGCACATTCAAGTCAGGCCATTGAGCAGATCATTTCACATACCAGTGCCCATGTGGAGCCACAATACAACCCTAACGTTTCTTATAAGCAGAACAGTAACTAAACAAGAAAACAAAAACCTAAATACCTGAGCCTTTCCAGCCCAGGTCAGTCCTGAGAACAAGCCAAAACTTATTTTCTACATCCTGATTCATGCAGTACTATCCAGCAACTGTCGCTCAACAGGGCAAAATAGATGTGAAAAGACAAAGATACTGTTTGCTTGCTGGGTTCAGAAGGAGGCTAAAACCATTTGCCATGATGAGAAGCCCTGTTTTACGTGCGCCAGTGCGAAAATTTTAATTTAATCTTTCCAGAGGGAAGATTTGTTAAACGCTTGCTTAACTGACACCCAGGGCTTTTTGCCTTTCTTGTGAGAATAAAACTGGTCCATCTACCTGGGTTCTTGACATCACACTTCTTGCCACAACAAACAAGCCTGAGTGCTGTTTGTGTCTGTTTAATAAATCCGTGCAACCCGATGAACCAAACACCAATGGGACAGGACGGTGAGCGCTGCCCTTCCATACACATGAGGTCGGCAGACGGCGGTGGGGCAAGACTGAGCTGAATCAGTTGTGCAGAGGCTGCAGAGATCCCAGTGCTGGGTATGACTGCTGGATATGACTGTTGTGCTGCCTTGCCACTTGTAGCAGCTGGAAAAGCCAGCCAAGTAGGGAAAAAGGGCTGAACCTGGACAGGTTAAGAAGCACCCAGCCCAGGAGGTGGTCGCTGACCTTGTTCACAGGACAAGGTATGGGAAGGTTTTGTCCCAAGTCCCAGAAACGTAAGCAGGCAGGCAAACAAATTCAATCACGAGCAATTAAGCAGCTGGCTACAGTTTTACTTACAGACTGGCATACGCCTTTGCATTGTAACCCAGCTTTTATCGGGCCAAAGTGCCTGGGAGCCAAGAACAGAAGGTTTTCTGTTCAACTTTATGAAACAAGCTGAGCAGCTCACATGGCTTTACGTGCTGCATGTCTGCTGGTGCTACTGGCGGCACGTGGGTCTGTTACGGCAGCATCAAGTCCTTCCACCACAGGAATTTGCCCCAGCATGCTCACAAGCAAACGATTCAGGATTTGCTTAAACAATCCTAGCCCTCGGTTTAAGGTCAGTTACATGAATGGCACTGCTCCAAGAGAGCAGGCAAACGCCTGTTATCACCACACCACTGCAGAAATAAGCAGCTGCTGCAGTGAGACAATGCCTGGCTCCAAAATGTGCTGCCCAGGACTGGGAGCAAAGCAGAGATTTACCAAGGGCAGGGGAGCTTTACTTCACCTCAAGAGCTGCATCTCGTAGCTGCAGACTTCTCGGGACCACTGGGGTTTTCCCAAGCCCATTCCTGTGCTTACATGCAGTTTCAGGAGATCTGAGGCTTGAAACAGCCCAAGGACTGAGATTAAAAATACAAGAAACAACAGAACTCAGGATGGGGCTAGCTACAAGATCTCTTGGCAGGAGCTACATGCGTGTCTTCTACACAGGTATAGTTACTAGGCAGCTAAAAAACCTTGCCAGCAGCTTATCAGCATCATCTTCACACCCCGTATACACGGCTGGGGGCTGAGGAAGCAGGTCCCACCCCTCCCCACACAGCCCCTCTGCTCCCACATCCCACATCCTGGGATGAAGCCCTCAGGGCTGGGTGAAGACCACTGGGAAAGCTGAGCCATCCAGCACCCATGGGCTCTGTGCATGACGGCCATGCAGACATTATATGCTCTAGCAGATGGTTTCCAACTTCTAGATCCTGCTCTGTAGCCACAGCTCCGCAATAGAAAAGGGCAATCTGCCTGCCTGCAACAGCAAATATTAGAGAACTAACGAAAGTTGGTGTTTTGCCATGGGAAGGATGCCTCCTGAGCTCTGGCACCAGAAAAATGCAACTGGAGAGAAATTAAAGGAGTCTTTTCTGCTCATGCAGAAGCAGCCGAGAGCCAAGCTTGCCTGTAGCCACTCGCATGTTTGGGGGACTCACAGGGGCACGCTATTTGTCAGTGACAGTAGCTAGCCTGTGTGTTTAGCACGTCGAGATGCTGTGCTGGAGCACAAAGCACACGGAGCCTCTGTACACAGCCTGATTTCAGAGCCACAAGCCCCTGAATTCAGAAACCCCACATTACAAGCAGGAATTTTCTAAAAAGTGCCACTTTCAGGTCCCTGCACTGAGATCATTCAGAAGCTGAAAAGCGAAACCAACAGCTTTCCCAGAGCATTATAAATAGGTCCCGGAGGTTTACTCTGTCTCTTCTGCAACACAGGCTATCACAGGAAGTTACGTAGAGCTACTCTGCACTCGCTGAATGCTGTTTGAGTTTCTGGAGGGTTAAGTTAGACAAGAAATTCCAAAACAAACTGCAAGACTGCTTGCACAGACACAACAGCCACGGTTACAAGTCAGGTTTCTTCCCCCCCACTAAAAGCCCAATTCTAAACATATTAAGAGGCAAAAAAAGGAACTGAAGTAGGCAATAACCACATTTTCTTTTTAATAAAGCAGTAGCAGTTTCACCAATCTAAAGCCAGTTCAGCTCCGAGCTGCTTCCCACAGCTGGCAAGCTCAGCCAGGGGCTGCCACACACCCAGTGTCAGAGCTGCAGGGCAGCTCGCTCCCAGCCTGCTTACAGCCAGGTGAATTTAGGACCCCGGATTTGTTGCCATCCACACACACCTTCAAGCACCCAGCTGTTACTGCATTTACCTGTTTGACTCCTCCAGCTGAGCTTAAACTAGCCAGCAATAACCCTGATTTCAGCTGCCATCTCACCATAGCTCTTTGACACCACAAAATGCATTTGATGTGGGGATGGTGGACTGATCACCCAACCCATTCCCCTTTCCCCAACTTATAACTGGTCATACGTATGGTCCCTAAAAAAAATAAGTTAGAAACCATTTTCCCAAGCTACTGCAATGAGAACTGCAACCCTCAAGTCGCAGCTTTTAAGGTTACTGGGACACCACACTCATTTCAGCTGTTTTCATATTTCACTGCCTTGCTCCTTAGCATTGCCAATGGTGATCACACTTCAAATTTCAGTTTCCTTCAGTCTCCAGCTTTGGTAAGGCACAGCCACAGTGAAATCCATATATGCTGGAAAAATAAAATCCTACTTGATATCCATGTTATCAGCCTGAAAATGGAAACCTAGTGTTTCTGCCAACCACTGGATTAAGCCCTGATAGCCATTATGAATAATTACTGCAGCGATTCTGAGTTTCCAGAGGTCTTGCCATGTACTTGAAGCAACACTTACGAATTAATACCATCTCCCTCTTGCTGGGAAACACTAACACGAGCAGGATTCCTGCCTAAATTCAGCTGTCTAGAAATTCAGTATTTATTCCAGCTTACAAAATATGACATTTTGTAGTCTGACACTGACTTATCCTACTCCTCTCATGCTGGAAAAACCCAGATGCCTTGTTTTTAAGGCAGCGATGGTAGGAACAGTGAATCCATCCTATCTGTCCTCTGCAGAAAGGCGACGGGAGGGGGATAAAACAGGGGGAGCACCCATTTCCTGGAAAGCCACCAGCGTCACAACAACTGACCTGATTTGGGGATATCAGGGGAACCAGCAGCTTGTTACAGCAGCCAATGGAAACTGCAGCTGCTCGATGTTTCTGACAGTGCCTGGCAAAGATAGTTTTTATTTTATAACATCGCCAGCTTAGCGCAAGCCTTATGAACACCCACAACAGCAACAGGAGCGAGCACCCTCTGAAAACCCAACAAACTGAGATATAAAGGAAGAGTTGGATTTTTTTTTTTTGTGCTTTTTGGTAATGTTTTTGTGATGGTCTGCTCCAGCCAGCCCAGAGCCAAGCTCCTGCAGGCGGTGTGCAGCTCTTACCTCCTGCAGATCACCCCCGTGCCCAGGCAAGAGCTGCAGCCCTTGCAGGCAGCACAAGGTCTTCGCATTGTCCCTTGCCCACAGGCAGAGCCAGGCTCCTCGCTGCACACATCACGGCTTTCCGTAGCTGCACTCCTAATGAACATCTACTGCCAGCACAGCACTACCCACACCATGCATTTAACACAGGGGAAAGGCAGCATGAGCAGGAACTACAGACTGCTACTGGGTTAAGTGTTAATATCTAATCCCACAAAACGCCCTTTATTGCTCCTAGCACATCGAGCGTTTATACAATTCATCTAATGGATTTTCTTCTTCCATATTAAGCCTGGATTACTGCATGCAGTATTAAATACCATGTGCCGGAAAACACGTTTAGTGGAGGTCAGCAGTAAGTCCCACCAGCCTGTTTCAAACATCAGTGAGGTTTCAAGCACCCCGCAATTGGTTCAGCTTCAGAACTGGAAGGGCAGCACTGACGCCAGCTGCATTACATGATCAGTTATTAGACCAGGGAACAGCGACCGGAGGAGCAAAGCTGCTATTTCAGCTCCAGATCCTGTGACTTAGGACCCAAGTAGTTCCCTGTGGTAGAGCCAGGTGCTACCCTGGTGCTTTAGTCCTCGTTGGCATGACTTCCCTGCAGTGCCATATTGCTGTGTTGACATTCATTGTGCTTTTAGAGAATTAGGACCACATCTCTGACCTAAGTTAGGAGGTCATAGACCAGGTGAATTAAGACTTTCAGTCCTGAAAGCTCCCTTTTTGCTGCAATGGCCATATGGACATTAACAGCAGATACTTTATATTCTGTATTACCTGAACTGTTTCACAGGGAATTTAAAATGCAAAAGACCTGACTGTGAAGAGTGAGCTGGAGCTCACAAAAAGGATATTAAGCTCCTAAACAAACAAACAAAAAAAATTAGAGCCACAAGTCAGTATGCCAAAGATGAGTCGAAGTGAGGTTAACTCAGACAGGTTTGACAGGCAGAGGAGCCCATCCTTGTTTCATACAAGTCGTACCTTATATGTAGTTCCTAATGTAGTTATCTAAGGCATTACCAAGAGCTTTCAGTGAACGATTGCTCAGACACAAAACAGATTTTCTTTTACCAAAACTTCTTGTAACAGTAAAATGTTACTGATAAACCCCTGTAGTTGCATCCTCATGAAGCTGAGACTGAGTCACACAACTCAGAGCAAAGCAGCCAGCCTGGCCCACAGTCCAAATAACAATCACACCTTTAAACAGGGGCTTTGAGCCACATATTGGTCTTTCACTCCCTGGACCTGAAACCAGAGAACTAATCATAGACATGATGCTGGGGTTGAGCTGAATGGCAGTGGGGGGGCTCCCCACAGCCCTGTTCAGCTGGTTTACATCCAAGCTCCTGTGATCTCACACATCCACACTCTGCTGTCTGGGGCATCCCAAGGGACCTGAGTAAATAAAACTGCTCTAAACAATGAAGTCAGTCAGAACAAGCAGTGCCTGGAAAACAGACCATTTTCTTCTAGCGTTACTCAAAAGACATAAAA
Source organism: Aythya marila (assembly GCF_965140915.1). NCBI lineage: Eukaryota > Metazoa > Chordata > Aves > Anseriformes > Anatidae > Aythya > Aythya marila. The sequence goes on along the minus strand of NC_139080.1, from coordinate 8,616,581 downwards.
GCTCCCCCCCTCCTTTTTTTTTTTTTTTTTTTTTAAATATTGTCTGTTTGATATCCTAGAAATTCAGCCTGGAGACTTTAGCCTCCATGGTGGTAACTCCTCCTGACAGCTGCTACTCATTCAGGGATTGAGTTAGAGTTAGCCTGCACAAGTCAGCTGCACTTAGGATCTCGAGCAGTTCAGAGAATATATTTCCTTCCTGCAGGAGTCAATACTGCAAGGATAGTCCATGATATTGCCCCGCTAATTGAGACAGCCACTTTGGCTCCTGCCAAAAAACACTACTCGTCCTCCCGGGCTCGGGAACATCCAGCTGCAGACAGGGCAGCTGTTAGCACTCGCGTTCTGGAGAGCTTGCAGGGGGACAGAAAGACAGGGCCGGGCTGAGAGCTGAGTAATAGTTTCCCTTGGCAGCAGGCCACCCGCATGCTTGTGGAGCTGTCCCCCCAGTCACACAGCCTTGCCAGCGAGGGGACAGCAGGCCCACCACCGCCTGCATACAAGTCAGATCTGCCATGCCCCACCTCTCAGGCAGAGAGGTTTTTCCTGCCCCAGCTCCATGCCCCAGGAGAGTAATGGCCAAGCCAGTGTCTCAGAGCAAGTCAGGCTTCTGATCTCCTTGGTACATGTGCCTAAGAGTGTGTTACTTTGACATTTTTTGCCCCAAACTGCTGGCCATTTTCCCCAGAGCTCAGGCAAATGAGCAGGTACCAGCAGCAGCATAACAGTGAAGTGCCCTCCCATTACTGTTCTTGTCCTTTTGATTTCACATGGTGCTACAAAACCCACCAGGCTTTGTAGGTACCATCCAGAAGATATGCTGAGTTGGAACAGAAGAACCATCAAAGTATTTCTCTAACCTGTCCATTTTCCACTTGGTCTTTGCATTTGTCTGCCAGCTCAGCACAGAAAAGGCAGCTACCAGCAGCTATATAGGACAAAAGCAAACAGAACAGCTCAGTCCTCTTCTGTACTGCTAGCTGCCAGCCCAACAGCTTTGCTGAACTTCCCCCACATAGCTGAGTGCTACAGCAATTTCGTATTCCCACCCGAGAAAGAGAATGCCATAATGAGGTTTCTGTATTTTCCTGGGAATTTCCATGCTGAAATATTACTTCATTCTGCCTCTAATTCAGCCTTCACGACAGGAGCAGGCCTGATTAAGAGTGACAAGACTGAAAAGATCAGAAATTCTGACGGGCCAGATGTGAAAGCTTTTGTGATTGCTGAAGTCCTCACGCTGAGACTCTGCTCCTGGGTCTGATGACTCCGCCACTTTCCCTGCAGACTGTACACAAGCTGCATGGCATGAAGTCAGGTTCACTGGGTGTGCATTATGCGGAGAGGCTGCTCTGTGTGACTATTTTCTGGGCAGAAACAGTTGACTCAGTTCTTACTTATATCTGTACTAAAATACTGACTTCCCCATTAGGACAGGATAGGAAGAATAAATCCTAGTGTGTGAAGCTGGAGTCTCTCTCTGGTGTCTAAGTCTCACTGAGGGAGCTAAAGATACTCGATGCTGCTGTACCTGTTGGGTGCTTCCTGTTGTACATCTCCACCTAGGTCTCTGCTTTAAAGAGAAGCTGTCCCTTGAAGGAGTCCTGCTGTAGGTGTACCTGGTACCTGACCTGCTCAGGGCTGACACTAGCTGAGCTGTTCTAGAAATGGTTTGTGTCCACTCCAGGGAAAAAGACAAACATCACCACAATTTTCTAACTCTATTAGCAGAAGTAATAGAGTTTTGCTGGAGCAGTGGCAGGAATATTTGAGGTTGCTTATTCAAAGTATCATGCTACGTTGCTGGCATCTCTGGCAGCATGTGTGGAAGCCCTCCAGTTAAGCGTGCATGAGGTTGACATTCTGGGCATCTGCCTCCCCTTGCCAGGCCTCAGGGCCCAGCAGATTGTCTCATTATGAGCTGCATTAGCCTACAACATATTCAGCATCCCGTTCAATCTCACGTTTTGAACTTCCATGATCTGGGTAAATAACTTCCTGTAAGCAGATTTATACACAGACACTCCGTGCACCCATGGAGTGGCTGAACAGGAGGCAGTACGATGTACTTGGGACTTACCCTGGCAACTGCTACAGCTTCGTTTGTTCATATTCAGGCGATCAGGAGCAAACCAGACTGCTCTCACAGCCTTTTGCATCAGGCTTGACAGAGTTTCTATGAGCTCAACTATTTGTTCCATTTTGGCAGCTCGCACGCTCACTAAAACGCAGCAGATTGCTTTATTCTTCCATGAGGCAGGCCATACAGTTTGCTTCTGCTGAGCAAAAAGATGATGTCCAAACTAGCTTGATACACAAACACCATTTGCTCCAGCCTGTTTAACTATTTTTAGACAGTTCTTTAAACAAACACCAGCCTAACCATTCATGAGTCAGTCAGTGACTAATTGCCTTGATTCTCTTCATATGCAATCCAGGCTGCATGCGAGAGGAGAGCATTCCTCAAGGGAAACCAATCACATGCTCTGCTAAAAACTCAGGGCAGGCCTCGATGCAGTCACCTCTTTCATAAGCAGCAAGGGGAAGGGAATATTTATAGCATTGCAAGTGTAAACCAAAGCACGGTGCTGCAGTGTTACACAACTTCGCATTTCTCATCACGGCAGGCAGGCAGTTCTTCAAGAGGCTTCTCAAGCTGGCACACCAGCTTTTATTTAAACAAGAGAGATGTTTGTAACAACTGAACTAAGGACATGCAGTCCTCTAAGAAACTTACCTATGCTGGCTGCCACAGAGAAGCCAGCTAAGCACTCATGCAGCCATGCCTCTTGCCTTTCAGGTGCTACACTGCCAGCTGTGAACCCTCCTGCTGGGAGCTGGTGCCAGGCAGCAAGTCCAGGCAGAGGCAGCTCGCACTTACTCAGCGGCAGCAAGCACGTCTGCTGGGCTCTGCCACTTCCAACCCAGAGCGCTAAGTACAGCAGCACCGTCTCCTAGAAAGGAGACATGGTCAGGATTGCATTAATTTAGATTTATAAGCCTGTATAAATGTAACTGTATGATGCACCTGCCTGCCAAGCGTCCACAATCTCCTCTGAGTCAGCAAGGTCTGATGCACCCCTGCAAACTGCCCCCTGCCCAGAGCCTCCCAGCTCCCTGCAGGAACTAGTGCCGTGTCAGGAGGCGTTCACCAGTGGGAAGCCTGTGTCCAAGATACAAAGGGGTATTTTCACATTATTGCATAATGATGTGCCTGTCACCTCCATTACCACAGGCTGCTTCAAGCAGATCAAGTTTAAGTTTAAGCTAAAATAAGTGCATTAGCTGATACATACCCGACCTTGCTTCCAGGCTATTGTCTCTAGGGTAACAGCGTGTCTTTTTTGTTAGTGAAGAGTCAAATTCAAGAAGCATTCAGTTTTGTGCCATTCTCTACCTCTTTTCACCCCTGCCTCATGTTTTCAGTGATTTGGAGCTCACAGCATAACAATCAGTGTGGGTTAACTCATTAGCAGCAATGACTTGGGCTTCCAGCAAACAGCACGGTGAAGGATGAGAATTAATGAGATGAACCCTCACATTTAGTCTTTTTTTTTTTTTAAATAATAAAGAAACAAAACTCAAGTCCCAGAACATTAAAGTGCATGCATCTTGATTTGAGCTTCAGCCTGCTAAGGAAAGGGAGAGTGGCTGGAATCATATTTAATTCATTTCATGATTTCAAAGCAGACACCCACCTTACGTCAATACCAAAACATGACTTGGCAGCTCACCCAGGCCTCACGGCAGAAAGCTGCTACTCCTCACTCTGAGCAGCAGTCCTGCCCCCAGCCTAAAGCACGGGCTGGACAGAAACCACCGTGGTATCAGCTCCTGCAAGCCTACGTGCAACAACTGCCTTAAAGCAGGCAGAGGACCCCCTTCAGCTCTTACACTGAATAAAAGCGGGTGCTGTGCTCACAACAAAACACTGCTGCTGCAGTCACAAGGACGAGGCATTCACCTGCTCCAGTGGCTCTGAAGTACTACTGTTATCTGAACCACATCTTGAGTGCTTTCTGCTCGGCACCATGCAGACCTCACACTTGCAGCGTGGGCCTAAGGAAATGGTTACTGATGAGAAATCAGCTCACGTGCAGTCCTCACCTTCTGCAGAGCACTGCAAGTCACCTCCCTGTTGTAATGATCACGCCTCATTTAAAATCTAATTACAAGTGGCTAGACAAAAAGGCATCTACAAAATGGTTGTTCTTATTAATAGATGAATGCTTGAAAAGACATCTTTCAGGCCAGATGGATATACAAGAGAACACACAATGAAGTGAGAGCTAGCATTGATACTCATACCTGTGTTCCAACAAGTTACTGTGTAAATGACTAATATGACATCTAGATAGAGCCAGAATCCTTACTTCCCTGAAATAACTCCCAAAAGAGCCAGCAAAAAGGTGCAAAGCAGGCTGTTTCCTCTGCAGTGCAGTACAGATGCTTAAGGTACCCTTTACGCTTCTGACAAAAACAGAACTAGTACAAAGGAGTTGAGTTTGCAGACAGCCTTGAAATTCAGCTTTCATGTAATCATAAACATTCACATTAAACTGGAAGGCATACCTGGTAAGAGTAGCAGCCAGGAAGAACCACTTCAGACTACTGCAGGTCAAGAGGTGCTCAAGGTCACAACAGAGAAATGGAAGGGGATAGGCAAGACGAAAACACGTCAGGAGATCCGATCGTTTGGGCAGAGAAAGCTGGACTGCAGCAACAGAGCAAACTTCTGCAGTAGTGCAAGTAACAATGACTCTTAAACAGCACTAGTAACACTACTGCCTACCAGTACAGAGAAAGGAACTGGGATGAAATTAAAAGTTAAACAAGCTTTAGATATCTAAGCATACGTTGCCGATATGATGCTTGATTTAAAGTGGCAGATTGAATTAACTTTGAAAGATGCTCGAGTGACAGATAAGCAATCATCCAGAAGTGTCATACCAGGATAGGGAAGGGAAGCTCTATCATAGACTGGATGAAGAAAAGCCTTCAAACAATACCATGGAAAAAAAGAAAAAGAAAAAAACCAACAACAAAAAAAAAAAAAACCAAACAAACAAAAAAAACACACAACCAAAACAGAACAATCCAAGTTGAGCAGCAAGATTAAATGGCAGAGGTAGATTCACAGGAAGAGAGTTCTTGCAAGCGATGCTACAACTATGGCTATGGACATTTGTAGGAACAGCTGATGCCTGAAGAAAAAGATTTTTAGAAAACTTAGAGCAAGTTCTCTATTGTGAAATACTGCTTTCTGTTTAGAGCCTTCTGGTGAAATCTCCGAGACTTTTTTCAGGTTCACCCCTCCTTTAAGGTTTTAAAGTTTAAGGACACTAACTGAATGCCAGAAGGACAGATGATAAAACCCAGTCTTCCCAGAAGGGAAGCGTCCCCAGAAACAAGTCACACTGCTTTCCTGCAAAGACTCCTCTGAACACTCTTCCATTGACTAAACGCCATGACCAGCACACATAAATACCTGTGACTGCATAGACCTCCACAAGTGTGCACTCTGTCTTCAACAGCTCCAGCAGAGTGCTCCAGCACACTGCCACACTCAAAAGCTGTGGCATCCACGTGGACTGTTTGGGAATTTTAACACCTCTTCATTCAGAGGAAGGTTATACCTGCACATCTACAAAACCCAAGACCTGAGTGCAGGACTTGCTGGTTTGTACATGGAATAAACTGGGGATGTCAAAAACCAACAAAAGACAGTACAGAAAATTCACCCTTATTTATATGTTAGCCTTGAGACCATAAGGATATTCTTCTCCAGCTTACAAGAGTATTTTTTTGAAAACATAGTCCCAATGTTGTTCAGTTGTTGGATCCAAGCCTGAACCTCAGTTATGTGGCACCTGAGTTGAGATGCCTGCATCCCACCAAATTACAATGCAATAACAACCACTTTGCAGCAGAAGCTTAGTGTTTTTAAGAACACAAGTATAAATACAGCCCTGTCATGGGAAACCTACCACAGATGTGCATGGAAGTGTCTGAATCCTAAAGTTACCTGTGTGGGTAATAACAGCCTCATCTATACTGGAATAAAATACATTGATGTTAAATGAAAATTACTTACCCACACTCACATTACATATACTGTCACACTAGTTTCTGGTTAATAGTAAGCACTGCTCCAAGATTCTACTCAACATCACTTTAAAGTTCATGAGCAGTTAATGGTCTGTAAATATTTCAGATTGATGAGTCAGGTTCAGCTATACCATCAGAGTGAATGATTATTTTGATTAAAAATCAATTCATTGCTTGTGAAGAGGTGTTACGCTGACAGATTCAGACATCCGCATCCTACTTAAAGGATGAGGTGCTCCGTCACACAAACAAGTCCAAAGCAAGACTTGGAGGAGCCTCTAGTGGTGATAAAGCAGATGTGATTATGAATTAACAGATACTCGACTGTACGGGAACAACCTCGCTGACATATGTGCTGGCCCACAGATGCGTTGCTTCTAGTCAGATTACCAGCAATCAGTGTCTGAAAGCCACAAAAACACGTGGTACCAAGCAAGTTGATTTAAATCTTGCTGTGTCTACTGATTTTACATTACCTTGATTACAGTAAGGAGGATTCTTGTCCTCCTTAGGCTGCAGATAGCATTTAGCATACAAACTGAATAAAGAATTCCAAAAGCTTCCTAGAACATGGAGCAGTGTTCATACCTGATTTATGCAGTCCCACACTGACAGGCTAACTACTGTTTTTAATTAAATTGTGTCTATGCACAGAGAAAGTAAGGATATTTAAAATCTGCACTGCAGAAACAAATCCTTTGAGTGATTTTACACCAACTTCAGGGCAGTATGTTCCATATGTGCCGAGACAATTCAGTGCTTCGCTTTAGAAGACAACTTTTCCAGAGCATGCACTCTGTTGACAGTATCAACTGCAAGATCTCCTGTTTGCACTCCATTTGGCAAGCCTGTGAACAGATCTCAGCGGCTACACAGCTTCTCAAGTCACAGAATCATTAAGGTTGGAAAAGACCTCCAAGATCACCTGCTCCAACCATCCCTCCCTCCCCAGTATCCCCCACTAGACCCTGTCCCTAAGCACCACGTCCAACCTTTCCTTGAACACCCCCAGGGATGGTGATGCCACCACCTCCCTGGGCACCCCTTCCAATGCCTGATGGCTCTTTCTGAGGAGAAACGTCTCCTCATTTCCAACCTGAATCTCTCCTGTCACAACTTGAGGCCATTCCCTCTTGCCCTGTCGCTAGTTATCTGCCAGAAGAGGCTGACCGCCAGCTCCCCATGACTCCTGCAGCCCAAGTGCAAAGGCATACTGATGTGCTGTATAGCAAAAAGTGGAGAGCTAGTTTCACTCCCTCAGGAAGTTTGGAAATGTTACACTTTTTGGTAATCACCAATATTGACATAATGTTTTCTTCAGCCTAGCACAAGAAGCCAAGTCCAAAATAATTTGGAGATCTGCTTGCATCCACCCACATGCCATGTAGTTTCCAGTAAGAGCCCTTAAAGAACTGGAGGACGTGCAGCATCAGCTGGCATCAGGCACTGAGCAAAGCAGCCAGCTTCTGCTAAAAGGTTCAGATGTCGAAAAGGTTAATGCTGTTTCAGCACTTTGCAATGGTAGCTACAAGCTGGGTGCTGTTAAAGTACTTCAGAGAGGTTTGGCTTTCAGCAGCTGAAAGATTTGTTTCACAAGAAGCTATAGATCTCCGTTTCATGACTGCGCTTGATATGCAAACTAAAATTTCTCTAAAAAATCATTAACGGAACTGAAGTTGAATTATTTTTCAGATAGTACCAGAAATTACACAGCTGCACGCAGACCAACTGAAAGCCCACATGATCAGCGTGCTTACAGCAATTGCCACTTGACAGGGCTTGCTTTGGAAGACCTGGATATACTAAAACAGAAACTATAGCCCTCAAGGCATTCCCTGCCTAATAAATAATATATAAAAAAAGCTAAGCATCATCATATATTATTTAAATTATAAATATAATAAACCCTGCTGCTGTGTTAGATTTCTGGATGAGAATTACACTGCAAATTGACTGGAAGTCAAATACAATTTTTTTCCCCTTAAGTAGTCTGCAAAGCTATAGTTTCAGCTAGTTACAATTATGTTCCTGTAAGAAATCTATTTCCTGAAAAAAAAAAAAAAAAACACAACAGAATAACTGAGTTGCTACCATGGAGCACACATGCAACAGCTCTGTATATCTTGGCAGAGTCAGGAGATCAGCACGCTATTTACTGGGATGGGAGAACCATGCAAAGTGACCAACAGTTGTGAACTCCTTTCCTCCAGCTGCTTTATTCTGTGTCTTCCTCAGTTGTGCTTTTGTACAGGAGCAGCCATGTGCTGGAAATTTTGGGCTAGGAAAAGCCCAGTGCTACACATATGGTTTTAGTTTAAGCAGCATCTAGCCATGCAAGGGCAGTCATGGAACACAGTCAGCTCACAAAACCACCTCTGATTATGCACTGCCGTATTGCAAAGAGTTTTGAGGAACAAGTGGTGGAAATACCTGCACTATAACAGCAGTAGCATGGGGGGCTGTTGCAGGAACTGATTCCAAGCACTTTCCCCATTAGAAAAGCCACACACAATCACCTTTGCTCCCTTTCTTGACAACTCAACATTACTGACGATAACCACTCTCAATCTCTCCTACCCCACCTCGTCCCAGTTTTCATGGCCTCCACAGAAAAGCATTTTGAGCCATGCAAAATGACTTCCATCAGAGGCAGCGACAGCAGTAACCTTGGCTGGCACTGAAGGCAGCCTGGGAAGCTGAGGATGAGATCCGAGAGCGCCTGTTCCTGCACCAAAAGGCGTAGCATTTCACGGATCAGCAGTCTGCCTCCACATCCCTCCTGCCCCGAATGGCCCTGTGAAATAAAGATGATGCATGTCCTAGGAACAGCCCCAGCAATACCCAAAGGGTATGCCAAGACAGGATTTTGGGTGACCGGTGCGAAAGATATTTGTGTATACTGCAGAGAAGGATCAAGTGCCAGGGAACCCGGCCATGCCACAACTCTCATTGCACATCAGGCACACAAACAGCCCAACCAAGCATTACTCTGCCCCTAAGAACTGCCGCGTAGCTGATCCTTACAATTATTATCCATCCACGCATTGTACTGATTCACATCCAGCAATGCTAGCTTTAATGCAATACAGCACATCACACAGTACCTCCAGAACCTGGCCTTTGATTGTCTCACTGGAAACAAGTTTACACCAACAATCAAAACCTGAAAACACTTTTTTTTTTTTTTTTAATTATGCCAAACAAGTTGAACTCAACAACTCTCAGACTTTAAAGGACAAATTGCTTCAACAAAATGGCACATAGTAAGTCACCTCTTCCGCTGTGCACGAGGCTTATTGACAAGGATAGTCACAGAACTGTTAAGGTTGGAAAAGCCCTCCAAGATCATCTGGTCCAAACATCCCCCTACCACCAATGTCACCCACTAAACCATGTCCCTAAGCACCATGTCCACCCATTCCTTAAACATAAGAAAGTAAGGTCACTTGCATTGGTTTTAACATTCACACAAGCACTACCATCTTGAACTTGTTAATTTCAGAGACATTGGCACACTGCTGCTATCAATGGATACATTCCGTTACCAAAAAAAAAAAAAAGTAATTTATTGGAAGCACAAAAGTAAAAACGCTATCTTCTTTTTTGTTTTTTAAACACCACATTTTGGTGCACCTGAACACACCCAGAGGCAATGCTTATACTGGAATATGAGCATCTCCTTACTACAAGATGCTTTGCAGTAACAGATGAGCTCTCCTCCCCTGCACGGCAATAGCTAAGCAATCACACAGAGATAAGAGAATCCCTTTTAACTCCCACTTTTCACCCACCTATTAGTACAGTCATGAATACTTACTCTAATAGGACTGCCTTCAGAGCTTTTTAGAAAGCTTAATTATCACCTTTGGCATCAATTAGGTCAGCAGAAGCTGGTGCTTTCTGAAAGCTGCTGGAGAACAAGACAGCTCACTTACCACTGGTATGTGAATTTACGAGGGAATCAAAGCCATTACTATCACAGGAAGCAGCAGAAGCCACATACAGTATTGACAACATCCATTATATATGCTTTTGTTTCAAGTCAAATTTAGAACCTGCCAAAACGAAAAAAGATTTCTCAACAAGGACTTCCCCCTCCCAAACAGGGCACCTGCCTTCTCAGCAACAGATTTCTTGATGCTCAGTCTCCACATCTTGGCCACACTGCTGCTGATATGGACTTTAAAGTTAACAACAGACTGGAGTTAATACACATCACCAACGTTCAATATACGTTCAAATCAAGCTAGGTTTTAGCAGTGGGGTAAGGATTAGTCTTTTTTTTTTTTTTTTTTTAAGAGTCTAATTCAAGACACATCCAGTTTCAGATTAGCATGCTATGCTTTGAAGTTTGGAAAAGTTGTCACTCCCCTCCCCAGCCACCACAAATGGCAAGAGATTTTCTACACATTTCTGCCTGGTTACTTACAGCAACTATCCCAGGTTCACTCTGAAGGTTATTGTGCAGTATCCACTATGTGAGAGGCTAAAAAAAAAAAACAACAACAACAAAAAACAAACAAACAAACAAAAAAACCTCATTTGGATATCAAAAAAAATCAGAATCCTTGGGTAGTTAATTACCCTATGTCATGCTAAAAGGGACATTTGCACTAATATCAGGAATTCTTAACCTTCCTCACAGGATACTTGGGAGTTACACAAGCCATAACCCACATCTACCACAGGAAATACAACAAGGGGTAGAGATATCTGCCATCACCACTTTTTAACCTCAGGTGCTAACAAAGTAAGTGGCGCCTTATTGATTTGCTAATTCTTTCCAAATACTGCATGCTTCAAACAGCCCTGCGATGTAAGTTGATTAGACAATAGTTGATGTGTCCAGCAGCATAAGGGGAACAACATTTCATCTGCTCACGGCTCTTGCTCCAGTATCCCAGGAAACCAGCTGCAGCTGCTTGGTTCGAGTTGTGTACTATGGCAAAAATGCCCGCAATTCATCTCTAATAACCAGCATTTCTTCAACTGCTAAGCGGTGTTTATAAGGCAGAGCAGCAGCTCCTCCATAGAATCTGGAGCATGAGCTGTGCTGCAAACGCCCGGTATGTCTGTGAAGTCAGGGCACTCCCATTGCAGAAATATTTCAGCTAGGTCATCAGCTGAGTAGCACCAGACACTTATATGGCATTTGCAGGGGCATCGGTACAAAGCCTGATGAAGCATAGGAAGTGTAGGAGCTCGGGATGCCAGGCTGTCAGAAGCTAAACAGCCACCCAGACTGCTTGCTTGGAATGGCCCCCTGTGACCCCTAACTCAAGGAAACTTCCTTAACCTCACTGAACACCTTTAGCCCTGCCACAACACATAAGCAAAAAGCTTCAACTGGAAGGTTTTCTACCTGGCAATATTTAATCTGAAATTTCCGTGTCCTAACAGCTCTGATCCCTTCCCACTGAACTGCTAGGTCATTCGGTTCTGAAGTATTTTGAATACTCCATAATAGCCTAAAAATTAAAGTGATTCAAAAGTAGGATATGTGCCATTTTGGTCTGCCTCTTTCCAGCCTGTGTTTGCCTTGGATCTTCCCAGTACAGACAGGTAAATACCAGACGATACACTCCAGAAGTCAGCATGTGGACTTTCAAATCCTTCTTAGAAGATGCTTTCAGAAAGCCATTTTTAGTCCAGTATTATTTTCAGTGCATTACACAGTTCAAGTAGTGCTTACCAAACAGTTATAATGTGAAGTTAAAAAGCAGGTACACGGAATAATTCAGATTTACAAGGTTAACAGAGATATTCAATGAATTATCCTTCTGCTAACTTGAAGGAGCAGGACTGGGTTGCACTGTGCCATTCTCAATCAAAACACTTTGCAGAGAGCCCAAGTGAGCCTCAGGTGTCCATCTCTGGAGGAGAGACTGCCACGCTACATATAAGCAGCAGATGCAGATGGGACATTTAAAGTAGCTGCATACACAAATGCCTATAACCATTTACAAAAGGTGACCAAACCATACTTAAAGCTTTTTTTCCCCCCCTATAAAAAAAAAAAAAAGTCTTTTTTGTTGCTCTGTTCCTCTTCACCAAAATATGCAACTAAATGCAAGCTTAGCTGCATTACATTCTAATAAACAGATGAGGCAATATCAGCAACAAGACACTGGACTGAGCAGACATAAGCAATTTTGATTTATTGCATAAATCAGTATCTGGAAGGACAAAAATTAAAATGACGGCTTGATTCTAGTGTCAACTGTTTAGAAGGAACTGCATATTAGTGCCAAAAACAGATCGGGAGATTCTTTCAAGCTTACTTTCCATGCAGTCAGCTTCACTGTTCTGTAGCATGAAGAGCCTGTCAACAGCAAGGAGGCATTTTAAAATAACAGAAAGTGTTACAGTGAACTCATTAAAGCTCTCAGGAAACTCAAGGGGTAGTGGATGGTGAACGCAGATGGAAACTAGTTTTAGAAGGAGATAAATTCACATCTTTAATCTGAAAGTTAAAGAGATCCCAGTTCTAAGAACGTATAGGAAAGAGAAACTAGTGTGCTTTTATTGTTAAAGCTGTCCAGAAGAAGTGATGGCAGGAAGTCTACACACTACTATCTGATAATTACCTACTGAAATAAGGTCAAATTTTCTTTAGAAGCCTGAACTTCTATATATATTTTCCCCATTAGCAACGACAGGTCCTCCTTCTCCATCTGTCTTTGGGGAACATCACTACCATCTTGGCACCAAACTTGCTCATATACCTTCTTTCCACCGTGGTGGATGTTTAAAGCAGCTGTATGTGTAAACGTCGTAGTAGCTGCTGTGCTGGTGCACAAACAGGGTGCACACTGCTAGGGGTAACAGCAGAGCACTGAAGCTACAATACCAAAACAGTCCTCGAGCTTGTTTATCTTTACAGCTTTCAAATGAGTGAGGACTAACAGGTACCACAAGAGCAGCTGACCAGCTGGATGCTGAGCAGGACAGCTCAGGATCCCAGTCCAGCAACCGAGCAGCACGTTGTGTGTGGTTTGTCACACCAGGACACAAGCAGCAATCAGAATTACTACACCAAAACAGATTATTAGAAGCTGGATGGATAATGACATAGCATGGGTGGCATTAATTGGTACAGGCATGTGAACCCCCACCCATCCCAAACAGAAAGGCATAAACTGTTGTTTCCTGCTCCTCACACTGAGCTATGTGTTCTTGTAAATCCTCAGTAATATATCTTTAAAAAAATTGTTGCGTCCAAACACTGAGCCCTGAGCAAGAGTACAGTAAGTCAGCACAGGTCACAGCAGAGGTCCTTCCCCCCACCAGCGCTGGCACTACTGTTTGTGCAGCCAGGTAACAAACCAGAAAGTCCCTCATTTTAATCTAATTGGTTTCTTTTGGAAAAAAATGAACACTTACGGCTTTATTTTTCTAGTTAGGTGTCAAGACTTCAGGCAAGAGGACCAAGTGGACATTTTTTTCTTTCCAGCAAATGTGGAACTGCACACACAGGAAGAGTCCAGCCTGGACTCTACCTACTATTGAAATCCTGCACAAATATTTGTTCTTTTCCCTGCTATAAAACTCATGACATGGAACAGTTTTGTAAGCTGTCTTAAAAAAAAAAAAAAAAAGTATTTTTAGGCGTTACCAATACTCTGCAAGTTGCATTTGTACATGTATATTCTCTCTATTAGTACTTTTTTGCTCTGGGAAGAACAGGCATAGCCACAGACTTCCTTCTTCCACGGACTTCTACACCTACCTTCTTCCATGGTAGGTGCAGTACAGGGGGGTGGCAGCAGGGAGAAGTAATTTACATCAGTGACCAGCTTGCTTATGTAAGGCTAGATAGCCGGGCCAGCAATTCCAACCAGCTTCAGTGATCACCTCATTTACAATGTAGATTTTAAAATTATGGCTTCAGCAGCACATGTACCTCTATACAGCATGTCATTAACTTGCCATGCTTAACTTTTTGGAGGAGATGAAGTACTTGCCAGAAGCCAGCTCTTACATCGCCTAGTTATAGCAGAAAAATCACTTGTCACCACCCTTCAGAATAGGCTGGCTTTCAAAGAGCTCTAATTTAATTGTATTTGCATGCCACAAGCTGTGCAGCAACCATCATTTTCGCAGTTCATTACTAGCCACAAAGCCCTTACTGCATTGTGGGCTGGGATATTTAACGTCAGAGATTTGGGAGCACACTGGACGTGACACAAACAGCAAAGCACATCTCAACCCTAAGATACACCAACTGCAACCACTGCCTCCTGTAACAGGGACAAATTTCAAAATACACTTTGTTATGCAGAGAAGAGCCTTAGTAGCACATAGTTTTCTGCTGACTGAAGTGCCAGAGTTACTCTGCAGTATTTTCAGTTCAAATAATCCTATTGGGAAGAGGATAAGCGAGCATCAATGGGGGAAAGCAAGGTAAGAAGAATGATGCTGAAACTAACACAGGACCACTAGTTAAAGTCAGCTCCATACTTCTTAAAAAGAATGAAAAACAAAACCCAACAAACCAACAAAAACATGGAGTTAATTTGGGCTTTGTTCCTGAAAAAAATATCACTGGAATAGGACAAAGAGGCAGGAGTGTCAGCACTAACCGCATCGGACTTCTGTTGCACTTTCAGGCTGCAAAAAGAATAATGCCTCTGGCACACTAGCCCTACTTCTGCAATATACCTTTAGCCATGGCATGGTGGTAGCCGTAAGCTGCATGGCTCTTGGTGATAACCCCTGAACTGCGAGGCGTGATGCAATTTTTTCTTGTAGGAAACTGCTGGCAAGATAGCTTGTGCTAAAGGCAAGCGTACTGGCAGCTTTGCTGCAGATCCAGAGTATTTTATGGCTTCAAAGTGTTTATCTCAAAACAAGTATCTGGAAGACATCTACATAATTAACTATTGTTTAGAGTAGCTCAGTGAAGGCACGTCATCTTCTCACGATAAAG
Organism: Aythya marila; assembly: GCF_965140915.1. Lineage (NCBI taxonomy): Eukaryota > Metazoa > Chordata > Aves > Anseriformes > Anatidae > Aythya > Aythya marila. The sequence goes on along the minus strand of NC_139080.1, from coordinate 8,601,544 downwards.
CCTGCAGAGATAAAAAGGGTGAGCACAGTGGCTGTTTACAGCCCACAGTAACAGCAAGTGAAACGGCATTTTCAGGCATCAACAGTCCAGATCTTCCTCAAAGGGAAAACCGAGGGGTCAGATGTTGGGGAAGTGACCTCAGGACTATCCAAGCAATAGCATATGCACAACAAACTCCTTCGTGTTTGCTAGAACACTGCCCAGCCTTTGAGTAGCACATGTGTGGACAGCAGATTGTGCTTTGTGTAGGACCATGTTACTGGACACAGCCAGCAGGATTAAAATGCTGTCACTGTGCTATCAGCAGAGGACAAAAAAAAATATCAGCAAATCCAAAGCAGGGTAACCCACACTGTTACCTAAGCTGTATGTGCTGTAGAGCTTGTATCCATTGTACATTCACTTCTTTCTGCACTGGGCATTGCTGGCTGTATCCTAGGGTTTTTTGTGCTTCTGTTATAATCTCCAAAATAAACATACAAGGCAGGATATCTAATTATACCTAAGGTAACACATAGCTCATTTGTTTTTTCACTGCAAACAGCTAGCTTTAAACACAGCTAGCACAACATCAGATTAATGATCATGGAAGTCTGCATCAGTAGTTCATTATCCTTACAGTTCAGTTGTTTAACACAGACACAACAACACGATTTTTAATGTGCAAATTAAACACTGACTGATCTGACATTCTTGTACATGTTATCACAGGACATTAAAGTTACTTCCAGTGAGAAAAGATTTCTTTTAAAGTTAGAACTTCATCCAACAGACAACCGACTGCAGCAAGCCAATGAGAAAATTTCATTGAAAAAAATAATGTGCAAAGTAATCAGCCACAGGGAACATTCATAAGAGATAACAATAAAATTAGAAAAAAAAAATCAATGTGTTTGTAAGGATATTTTTAAAGTCATCTTCCTTTTTCAAAAGAAGATTTTTCCCCCGTGAATACATGACTAGGCACTGAGCACAGAACAGGAACTGGCTGAGGCTACTGCCTTACTCCATATGTAAGAAGTGTCCTGCAAAAAGATAAACACGGACATTTAAACAGATAAAAAGGATCCTGTACTCTCCAAAAGAGACTATTAGTTAATAGCTGTTTACAAGTAGTTCATCCTTTGATTTTCTCAGTGTCAGAACAGGAAAGACACAACAAACATCGCAAAGATGAGTGCCATGAGTCTGGAGCTTGTGAAGTGCATCTGAGGAGCAAGTGCTGACCATACCAGGAAACTTCCTGCCTAAAATCAGGATTATCTGCATATCCCTCCTCGGTAATGCTTGGTGAACTGCCCAATAGCTGCAACAGAAAGGGAAATGCCTTAAAGCATCCTGAAGGCTGAACTCAGTGAACTTAATGCTAAACTCAAGGTTACCAGCAGGTATTTGTGCAGGGCTGACTCAGAGCCTGAAGTCCCGTACATGGCCAGCCTTACCACACATTTGGTTCAGATGATTGGCCTATTTCCTCAAAAAGAAAAAAGCTGCTAAATTGGGACACCTTATTCAGCCAGCTAGCGCTGGGGCAGCGGCCCAAATGCACTTTAACTTGCATCCTCCACCTTCTGGGAGGATGCCCTGCCCTGGAGGGCACCAAGCACGATGCTCGCCAGCCTTCCCCTTGGCATCAGGCCACTGGCCAGGCAGGAACGTAGAAGTCCAAGCCAGAAGACAAGAGGAGTCTGCCTGCTCAGAGCACAGAGCTTGGAAAATGCTGTCAGGATTATAAATATTTCACACTGGAAAGTGAGCTGATAAACAGGAGCAATCCCTCCTTCCAGCTGAGCACCTTTGGCTGCAGAGGCACATCTCCTCCGTGCTGGCTTGGCTTCGGTTGCACCCCACTGTGAGCCAGGGCACAGAAGGTAAAGTTTCAACAAGGGCAAAGGGAATAAAGGATTTCATTCCTGCATCAACTAACAGCCTGATGGCTACATTACACATGCAGAAAACAAGAATGGGCTTAGTCTCTTCAAGATGAGGACAAAACTGAACCTCTCCCTAAGCAATAGCCCACTATTTTTGGTGGAAAGTCACTTACTAAATTCCTTGCGCAAACCAAAGCCATGAGGAGAGCAGGGTTGTCCCCAGACAAGTGATGACAGAGCCCTTTCAAGTCCCACTGCAAAGCTGAACACTTGAAGAAAAATGGGCTGGCCTTTACCACCTTGTTCCAGTACTGAACTTGTTCACACTCCATGCACCTCTGTACAATTTTAGGTCTTTATCCTACTTACCAGAGATTGCTCTAAAAAGTGTGATAGAGTTGCAAGGAATAAAAATATTGCAACAAGCATAGCAGGGATTATGTAAAAGTTATTCCTTATCTTTAAGTAGGACTTTGACCCTGAACAACCCAACTTGCCTAGCAGCAAAAGCTTTTGAGAAAGGAAGAAGCAGGAATCAAGAACACAAAATGAAGACCAGTTCAATATCCTAGCAAAACCAAAGATTCTCCAGATCAGACATACAGAGTGTCCAAATGCCAGCTACTATTCCTTCTTTGTCATAGCCATGAGTAAAAAGCATCCTTTGGCTTAACCTCGAAGTCAAACTGGAAGTAGCAGAACAGGATCCAGCTAGGCAGCTCACAAGTTTGCACAAAAATGGACGCAGATGCTTTGTGTTTCGTGCATCTGAAGCTTCTACAAAACACTTCCTAGTTTAGGAAGGATGCTATCAAGCACTCCCGTGTCAAGTGGGAACACAACACAACAGCTTTGAAGACAAGCTTAAAGGATCCAAGCACAGGGCTGGCAATCAGGCTGATGTGAGCATCAGTCTGAACGTGTTACCCTTCATTGTTCAGCAGAGATAGTGAAATATTACCAACATAGGTGTAACAGGTCAGCACAAAAAATTCAAAGCTTTGATCAACTGTTAAACACCACAAAGCACCTGTATTTTGCTAATTATTGCTAAGCAACATTAAGGCCAACAGTTTAGCAGAATTCAAAAGAGATTAGACATTATATGGGCAATAAGAACATCCACAATTACATTAGCTAGGATAAAACAGTTTATAGAAGGATTAAAGGAATACCAAGCTTTGTGGCATGAGTCAGCCACTATATCACTGTTAAATTGTTCTTTCTGATTGTTTTGCTTAGTGTAGAGCAGTAGAGACAGTGTTCATTGTTCTAGGAACTGTTTGTTAATCATACCAAGGATCAGCACACAAAAAAACAGAAGCAAACTAGATGTCACTTGCTCAGGTGCAAACTTCTTTAGTGAGCTTTTTCAACTGCATATCACTTTTGTCTTGGAATAAAAGCAATTCAGGCTAAACTTAACCTGATTTACATTCATGAATACTTGCAACAGAGCAAACTAGAGTTGAGACAAGCATTTAACTCACACAGGCTGATGGACTGACTCAAAGTCAGATCATCAGAATACACCCAGACCATCACAATGAAACACTCAAGGAAGCAATTCTACGCTCATTTTGGTAACCAGATAATACTTGAACCTAGATGGGGGAAAAAACAAAAGATCTCTAAAAATGTTTGCCTTGTCCTGCCTTAAAACATCAGCTACAGAACAGATGATCCTTCTCCATTCAGAAGGAAGCTTATCACCAGCAGAACTACTTATTTCAGAAGAGTTCAAACACTTTGAACCCATACCTCAGGCTCCCAGGTTTCAGCCCAGTACAAGTCTGATGGAATAACTGAAGACATGCAGAAACCAAATATTTTTAGCAGCATGCCTCCCCTTGCATATACAAAGAGCAGCTTAATTTGCTGTTAGCCCCATGAAATGGCAAAGGAATTCTGACAAAGGAGCTATAATTACCAAGTCATCTCCAGCTGAAGTGTCAGCTACCATATGCTCTTTTCAGAAAACCCAGACTACTCATGTGCATAGTTTATCAAGCTCCCTATATCAAGCTTCGTTTTGACAAGAGGGTGGTTTTGATTGTACCAGGCCTTTTTGGAACCTTCAGCTGTTAAAATAGTCAAAGTAGACACAAAAAAGAATAGCGGATCCAAACAGCTGAGCAGCTCACTATTAGCGCAGAATTCAAAGAGTTCACATCAGGTTACCCAGATTTCATCCTGTACTCTGACAGTGATTTTATCCCTTAAATTATTCTTTGCCCACAATAGGGAATTTTTGGCAAATGCAGCACTATTTTCAGGGGTGATTTCTGAACCTTAATCACAGTGCAAGATGAACTTTCAGACACCTCAAGTCCTGTACCTGTTATTAGCACTTCTCCAGCATAAGAACACCTTGAAGGGTCAGAGGAACATGTGAGAGAGGTTAAAAACTTATAAGCCAAAACGAGGGGGGGGGGGGGAGGGGAGGGAAATAAGTATTTTTGCCATTGCTCCTCAGCAAAAGTTACTCACAATTAAAAATCCTGCCATAATTATCTGCATTATGCCAGGGACTGGAATTTTTACTTTAAAATTTCAGTACTGCAGAAGCTGATGTCACTTGCCAAGGAAAACTTCCCTCTAATTTGGCAAGGATACAGAAGTCCAATCAACTATAAATTGTAACAGTGGCTTACATTGCTAGTAGAGAAAGTTAGAAGAGACTTGGCTACATTTTTAGCACAGTCAAAGCAGCAATAGCTGGTCAAATGCTGGAAGCTTTGACTGAATTAACTGAAACACCAAGTGGGTGTGAATTACAGGAACCTGTCTAGTATCCTGAGCACAAATCGGTAAAGACAAGTAGCTTTTAGACATATAGATAAAAAATGCATATAAATGTGACTGTTCTTATTACTGCAAGCTAGGATTTTTCCCAGTAAAGAAAAAGAAAGGAAAAAAGGTGATAAGGAATTGATCCTACCACTAGTTTCCACCCCTTAGTACCCTTAGTTGTAAGTGTCAACTTCTGAGTTTCCATTTGCATTTGAAAGAAGTTTTTAACCATGATTTTTCACAAATTACTACACCAAGAAGCTCAGAAACCAGCTATTAGATGAGAGGCAGAAAATGTATACTTAGTCTTCTGTAACTTTTCCTAACACCTGGTGTTCTGCTTAAGTTTCAGTGCCTGTAGAAATACCTGTCATAGTTGGCAGTTACAAATACGCTTGTGGCAGCAGGAAACAATTGGCTCAAACCCTGCTCGTTTTATTCAGTCAGCCTTTCTCTGGGGTTTGTTTTTTGTGCCAATATAAAAGAGAATTAAGTGCTCCATAAGGAAAGGAAAAGATTAAAACTCACCAGTTCTACCTACAGAACCACAAAACAGCATGTGCAATCATGATTAACAAAACATACATAAGATGTCTCAATTTCTCAAGACGATAAGCATTGTGAAAGCCTAAAACAATCCCTAACAGTTACGGCTTCTGCAATTTAACTCTGATAATAAAATACAATTCATGTCTTTTCTTTTCCCCATACAGAGTTTGTCTTGCACCAGTTTTTGCTGCAGTATTTGTTCAACTATGTTGAACAGCGGGACTACAGAATGAAGCACTCCAGTAGCAGCATAATTCCCACCACATCCATCTCCCATTATTATATGGGCATGAATATATCTAGAGAAGTCTGTGTTCTTGCTTCACGCAGCACGAGAGTAGCCAGACACACCATGGTTACACAGCAATCATCAGCATGGCATTGCTGAATGATCCCACCACTGAAAACAGCAACTTGCTATCGTAGTCAAGTTTATTCCTTCTGTAAATCTCAAGTTGCTCGTTGCTCTGGGTGCTTCCGTCAACCATTGCCATTTCCCAATCTTAAATTTTGCTGGTTATTTTCCTAGAGATATTTAAGTGACTGCAGTTGCCAAGACAACTGCTTTATCAACACCAGCACCTCAGCTCATCTATCTTGGGCTTCCCTTCAGTTCACCATGACTTCTAGGAAATCAGCTGCCAGAAGCAGTTGTTTTGAAGTTTGTCTTTTTCTTTTTTAAGCTTTTATTAGCTTTTAAGATCTTCTGTCCTAAGAAACTCAACTTCCTTTAATAGGAACTTCTCTTCTGTAGAAAGAGATTTGTTTCAATTATACCCTCAGAAGAAAGGCTTCCTTTAAAGCTCGAAGTCTGATACCTTAAATTCCAGGGCACTGAGGTGATGAAGGAGAAGATATGATCACAGAGGTACACATCCAAACCAAGTTTATGCATGCCTGTGCTGTCACTTCCAATAATTTACTTAAGTCTCATTCTATTTTGTTTTCTGTTACCATGAGAAGCAGAGAGTGACTCAATATTTGTTAGAATACTTATCAAACTCAACTAGGCCTTTGAATCCACACACCCATATATGTGTATTTATACTTAAACATCACAGAACTTCCACCGTGAAACTAATAAGGGAGTTACAGGCACATTTTAACGAGGAAAGGCCTACACAGTCACTGCCGGCCTCTGGTCCCCAGGTAACCACGGAAGACTTTGGCCAGGTCTGCTGAGCTCAGCCTGCAGCCAAGGCCTCAGGAGACACCGCTCACTTCCTAAAAGCTTCACAAAAGTAAAAGTAGGGAAATAAGACCCTGAAGTACTCCACTTCCCCCAGTTCATCTGTGTTAGACATGAGAAAGAAAGTATCACTGGGTCACTTGCAGTATCTTATATCAGAATGCACATCTTGTAACACCAAAAGGATCAGCAGGAGCAGGTTAAGTTCTCCTGCCAACAAACCCACCAGCACTTTGGTACCACCACCACTCGGAGCAATACTCGGCAGCCTCTCGGCTTTACAAGGCCATCGTTGCTGCAATTCACACACAGATTTACAGCTGCAACTGAACGAGCCTCCCACCAGCGAGCCCGGACACCGGTGGCTGTTTAGCCATGGCAACGTGGGATTAGGCACGGGCTGCAAAACCAACTCATAAGCTGGGTCACTTCACAACTGGTATTAAATATCGAGCTGTCGCTACCAGACCACTGCGGTGCTTGAGACGGGTTGAATATGCCGTTGCTGCAATGCAGACGTACTTAAACACTATAAAATGATCTCAACGGTTTAATACTGTAAGCCCTGGTTATTTGCCATGGTTGAAACAGTGTTAATGGAGAAAGCACCACGCTTTTCCTTTCACCTATTAATATAAAATTAACAAAATTAGAACAGGAAAGTACTTTATACTCTGCCCGAACCTCAAGCTCCACTGCAATCACATTAAGCTACAGTCAAACATTATTTTGGTGAATACATGTAATAAGACAGCACTTATCAATACATTCAAAATTAAAGTGAAGAAGCCTTTAGCAGTTAGAAACACCAGCTTTCTTTATAAAAGGAAAGGTACCTGCAGGTCAGTTGTGCTGTAGTTTTCTATTTAAAGTGCTTACTAAGTGTAGAATTTGGCTTTCTGCCCATGTGTTTTAAGCTCAGTGTTGTGGCATAGCCTGGGTAATTGCACTTTGGGTGACAAGCATAACAGAACTCAGAGGCATGTCAATAATACACTTTAAACCTTGTCTTAACTTACTAGAACCAAATCTTGCTCTGCAAACACACCAGGTCCACAAAGCAAAGCACCAAGCTGCTCCCCTGGCCGTGCTACAGAGCCGTGAGCTGCTTCACACTTCCACACTTGACACAAATCCTGCGTGCCGGTTTCACTATGCTGAGAGGCTTTATTTTGAACCTAATCTTCAAAGCACAGGAGAGAAGACCTGGGGTGGTTGTAGTAGAAGAGCACAGGAGCTGGAACAATTAAGACAGTACAAGACAGAAATCCCAGAGGTGGGAAATGAAAAAGCTGGGTAGCTCTGAAATCAGTGCAGATCCCTCTGACATTTGAAGCGACGAGGCAGCCAAGGAATAGCTGTGTCTCCTCCAACATTCAGAAGTTTACCCAGATTATCTCCCGATACACTGTTTCTGAGAATTATTTGTGAAGCCTGCATAGCATAAGTCTCCCCCAGCAAGCCTACATGCCCAGGCCTTGACGGCTTTCTCTTCAACACCAGGAATGTCCCCCTCCTCCCCCAGGTTAAGTTACACAACCCCAGCTTTATTTTTGCTCTTAGAGAATTGCTACAGCTGCCTCATGGACAAAGTCTGTGCAGAGGAGTGTGACTTGTCAGTACATCAGGATCTGTGCTGGGGCGCTTCAGAAAACTGCTCAGTTTTTTTTTTTTTTTAATTCTTTTTTTAAACCAGGAATAAGTTCTTATTCCAAAAATCCCTTTGCTTTTGTGCTTAAGTAGCCTGAAAGCTATTTACTTGACAATTTCTTCAGCTATTCCAAATTTAAATACTGTACTTGTAAACATACAAGTTGAATTTGTTTTGGAAGAAAGCTTTCCCATGTGCTATTTATAAAAAGCAAAACGCTTTCTACCTACAGATTTAGTCAACTATGCTATTATAAGATATAACCATTTTATATAAAAATGCTAATTTACCCAGGATCATGCATACAAACCCATTACAGATAAGAGACTTGGTCCATATTCTATTCACTAAATTATACTGCCTCTTACTGTTGTCAAGGAACACTTTGGCCCTACCTTACAAAGCTACACAGAACCCCAACACTTCTAAATAACTCTTCCAGTCCTAGCCCCACAGCCTTCAGAAGAGCACTCCTTACAGTCCTCAACAGATCTAAACTAAGCATTGTATCGTCTCTTTCATCCTGTTTGTGCAGTACCCACAGACTGTTCTCGACAAGTGCCACGCTTCACCCACACAAAAGGCCTAACAGAGGATGAATTCTGGACTGTGCATCTCTTTCACCCAGTCCGACACCAGATTGTTGCCATTCACATTCAGAGTTAAGTGTGATACAGCAGTATTTAATAGCTGTACTAAAAAAAGGCTCCACACGACAGGTACTGAAGAAGGCCTGCTGACTGCTACCTAGCAGAAGACAATGCTTGGATGGCCATAGGAGCATCTAGTAACAGACACAAAGCCTTCCCAAAAGGAAGCAGCTCATCTCCCACAACTTTTTTATTTCAAGTTGGCATCTAGTCATCATTAATATAGCAAATTATGATCTAACCATGGATTAACAGTAGGCTTTAGGCTCCGCCTAAATTTTCTCGTCCTCAGTTTGACTGCATTACCACAGCTGCACAAGTAAGGTATTGCAACCAAGTAGTTTAACATAACTGAAGTCCTTTCCAATCATAAGGATTCTTCTTCTCAGTGCCACATCTATGCTCTTCTGCCATAGAATATTCTTATATATATATGTATATATTTATATATATATATGTATATATATATATATATATAAACAAATATATATGTATATATTTGTATGGAGAGGTAAGTTAAAATTACAAAAATAGACAGAAATGCTATCTACTCCGAGTTTGATCCAAGAAAGAAACAGTTAACTATTGCTCTTTCTAGAGTACAGAAGGCATTGATTTATACTCAAGTAAAGGAAAGGAAGAAAAACTCTAAAACTTATCAATACTCCCACCTATAATTCCTGCTGAACAATACAGCTAGATCACAAATAAACCTGTGCATGCAGGAGTCTGAGATATAATCGATGCAAATTCTAACACCTGAAGAGTTTTGCCCTGTCCACCAACCTCCACTCAGAACTCTGCTAGACTTACTGAAGTATTGCACACAGGTTCCCCCTAACATCACCAGCAAACTTGTTTTTGTTTTAATAGCAGAAATTAGCCACCTTTGAAGTCTTGATTAGAGTAGGCAGGTCAAAAATACTTCACTGCTCTCTTGGAAATAGGTGAAAGTCATCCACGTTCTTAAAGCTGATAGCTGCAGAGGGAAAGATGAAACAGAACAAGGCTAGGACACCAGGAGCTCTAATCAGGTCACACGTGGTGGCCTTATGTCAGCTCTCAGTCATGCCCCGAAGTTTAGCCAGCCCAGTACAGGGAATGAGACGAAGGAGGAGGGAGACACTTGGGATAGGCCTGGATCCCCAAATACCCCAAGACAGATAAAAATCAGCCTGACAGCATCATAGCGATAAGTCTTTTGTAGCCAAGCACACCCAGATGCCTCTGCCATTGAGCAGATCTGACATATTAACACAGCGTTTCCTACCTGGACAGCAAGGAAGACTTCAAGCATATACCAAAAACTGTTGAGAAAATCCTTATGTGATGTTTCATTGCATCCCTGTCAGGCCTGAGAACAGGCAATGCCATGCTCTGGGATGGTTACAAACAGCCCTGAGCCCAACCTGGCCTGCCTCACCGCTCAGCAACATGCCTGCACCAGCCTGCTTAGCTGCAGCCTCTCCATGGATGTTCCTATTAAGCAGCACAGCTTTGCTGACTGCCAGCATGCTACTGATTTATTCCTTGAAGGCCAAATATGGTCCCCAGTTGAAAAGCCCCAGCAGAAGCATATTGCTCACAACACAGAAATGAACTGAACATCTACATACTTAGTAGGCATCGGATAATCTTACAACTTGGAGGAAAAGTTCAGTTTGAACAAGCTGAACATTAAGCAGTCTGCTTCAAATCAGTGAAATCCGAATATTACCTCTAACAGCACTAGAAGCCAGACTTATTCCATAACATCCAGGAGAAAGTGGCCAAGACCAGCAACCTATTGATCTCATCTCTCATCAGTAGTAGCCAATACAACTACAACCTCTTTCCAGCTGGAGAATAGCCATAGGTATACAGGTCCAAGACGCAAACTGTGCTGTTACTGACACTCGAAATGGAGCTCCAGAGTGACTTTCTGCAATGACCCCGAATAGGCTGGTGTTTAGCTCCTGACAAGCTTACCCATAATCCTCTGAGGATCAAAACAAACTTTATTAATGAATTTTGAAAAAGAATCCAGCCCATTTCACAGTGTAAAAGCCAGATGTTTGGTCTGAAGTCTATCTTACCTATCCAGCTTCCCCTAGTAGTGCCACTATCACCATAATTCAGGCCAAAGACAGACAAGCTTCTTCCATAGAAATGGAAGACTGCTCCCAGCAGGAAAAAAAAAAAATCAGTTAAGCTTCACAGAAAGCATATTAGTCAAATTTTGAAGCACATAAGCCTTCAGGTTTCTGGCAGTCATTGAAAAATGGAAATCATTCCATATGTTGGTCTCAAAGCTTTCATTTTTATATGCTTCATACAGCAATATAAAATGCCTAATTCCATTTAGAAGTTCACTAGTCTTTCATAAGGGAAGTGACAACAGGTCCTCTATAGAGGATTGTTTAAACATGACTGGGGTTGACTCAAGAAACAGCTACTTGACACTTACAGAATTATACAGGAGAAGAAATGTTACTGTCATTCACAGAATTTTAACACGTAAGCTTTCAAGAAGAGTTGAGCCTCAATGCCTTTTTCGCTTAGCATTTTGAATAACTTATGGCCGCAATATGCATTACTGCCAGAAAGCCATAAAAAGGCAGATCCAACAAAAGTGGCAATATCACAAAGAACAGACAAGACTTCCTAACTTAACTAAGAAGCACCACGCATCTGAAACATTTGGGCATTTTGTTACTGCATGAATGAAAAATTAGAAGGGATTTAGATAATAGCTACAAGACACCTCAAAGGTCCAGAAGAGATGTTAACCTCTCAAGTTATCCTGCTTAGTGCACTACCAAAAGGCATTCAGCTACTAAGTGGGGGTATGGTTACTATTCTGCAAGAGAAATAATCAGGAGCACCAGGATGAAATTCAGTTTCCTTCAATACACTCCGAGAAGCTTTTTCTTTTAATAAAAGGTGTGTGCTTTTAGAGATGGTTATTCTAGCCAAGATAAGCAACAGTGTAGTTTACATCCGTGAATTAGAAGCATAGGTCAGCGGACTTGACACAAGAACAAATGCACCCACTCTGAACATGCTACGAGCGGCAGCTATGCCACTGCACAGCTCTGTTTTGACAAGGCCAAAGAGTGTGCTGCAAAAGAGAATCTCACTTCAGCCTCTGCCAGTTCTGATGGCGAAAGGCCTCCAGTTGTAGAAGAATATAAGAATAATTTAAAACCAAGAATCTTTGCATAGTGAGCATCTATCACAAAAGAATTGACCCAACAGCCAGTTAAACACCGGTCTTTCCACTATTCCAATACCCTGCTGGCAAAAAGTTTTTCAACTTAACCTTTCCAAAAATTTTGCTACAGTTACCATGAAAATGCACATTTTAAATTCTTTAACCAGGATATGTATCTTAGCTAGGATAAGTCACATGGTATCGCTAACATCTCTCCACTGCTATGATTTCAAAGTTGCATCTCTGCAGTAAGAGCCCTTCACTTGAAGCTCTAAATGACCTGTATGAGAACAAAATAGACCAGTGGGAATATCACGTCATGCTTTCAGTACTAACACCTTAAGGAGTAAGGCAGCCTGCCTGCCAGCTCTCTTTGTTAATCACAATGATATCTGAAAGCATGATTCACTTACAATAGCCCCTGCATGATCCCCTTGTTCCCCCATGTGATATCCTCAACTTAAAAAAAAAAAAAAAAAAAAGTAAGTTTCAGAAAGTCCTGGTTACATTACAACTCAAGCAGAGATCCCAAAGTATCCTACTCATAACCTAATTCAGTAGCTTTACCATTTTCCTCCATTTTGGTCAAATCCAAATGCATTTCAATTATTTTAGAAAGTCAGGCTCGTTATTGCTGCTACTGCTGCTTCAGGGGAAGGCACACAAGGTCACTGTTAGGACCACTGAACTGGTCTGGTTGGACTGGACATTCTCAGTAAGCAGCTACTGCTAAAGCTTAGTGAGATTAACAGCAATTCCTCTGACTGATATTGCTGGACAAAAACGAAGTACTAGAACTGTGGAAGCAGCAAGCTAATTTTGTGAATACTCATATGTCTGTGCATGTACATCTGATCACACATAGCCCAAATTATACATAATAAAGCCTCTTGTCCATCCACAACACCGTCCATCTGTAACTTGGTTATACTTCCATATGCAAGTCAGTCGCATTCAAGTTCATCAGCAAGCCTCCACCATTTAGTCCACACCATTCATTATCATGAATACCTGAGGACAGCCAAAAACCACAGAGCCAAACTGCATGTCAAAAACGCCTGAGTTAGGGTTCAACAAACAGTTTTTTCTGGCATTTCCTACTTTCCAGATAGGAAATGAGCATCATGCAGTAGGTTTAAAATGCTACTAAAAAGGAGATAATCCGTGTGAATCTATCTCCCTGTAAGATAGTGGGCAGCGTAAGCGTGACTTAGAAACAGCAAGGTAAGAACATGCTTGAGCTTTGGAGAGTTACAGAAGTTGTCTCACACTCAAACACCCATCACACAGTGTCACTGCATACTGGAGAACTTAAGGGTTTAACAGCTGAACAAAAAATTAAGACTACACTTAACACTATAAAATCAAGAACTTCCACTAATTCCCAGAATATTAACCAAACCTAAAAGTACCTATATGCTTTTAATTACTCCCTTGAACAGACTGGCGAGAACTTTTCAGAGGCACAGTTCTTTGAACTGCTACCCAAGAAAAAGATCATGTTGTATTTTACCTTGTCTGAGGATCACTCTGTGCAAACTCATGGAAATAGAGCCAAACAATGGAAAAAAATTGCAAGCCAACAGTACTCAATCTTTCCAAGTGGAAAGCTTTCCATTTTCAGTCTAATGGCAGAGGTGGGCTGTGCCACAGCTTTTCCTCTTGCCATACAGCAGTGCCTAATTGCACGTATGCCTGTATTTTCAGGTAGCAAGAGATTGGCAAATCATTATCTGCCTTCAGAGCATACACAAGAATCCCACCTGGCTGAGAAAAGCCCTAGGGGAAGAACTAGGAGCTGGCTGCCATCATTACCTTGCCTGCTGCCTCCTGAGGAGAGGCAGCTGCCCTGAAGAAAGTGGTCTGGAGGGGTCTGTGCAGCCCACAGGTGTAGCCTGCCAAAAATCTACATGCAACAGCACAGCAAGAGTCAGTCAGGCACTTCTTAGGCCTTTGAGCCAGAGATCATAACTGTGCTTAGTGTCAGTGAACCAGCATCAGGAGCAGCATCTTCCCTCCCTGTTTGCAGATAGCTTAGCTGTTCTTCCACTTCGGGGACCGCCAGCTCCACATGGGAGCTCTTGAGACCTGCAGCAGCAGTTCCACGTTCTGTTTGTAAGCAGTTCCTTGCCCCTTAGTTGCAAACCTCTGCTTATTAGCATCAATGATACCTAAAGGCAACAAAAATTGAAAATTAAGTGCATGGCGAGAAATTCTCTAGGATCTTGCAATTCAGAGGCTTGTAGAAGTCAGCTTTTGTGCAGAGAGTACCACACATTTTTTTCTTGGCATCAAGTAATATTTTTGTGAAGTTAGAATTATGTAACTGGTAGAACATTTAAATGATCAAGAAATTTCTATTTGCTTAATTTCAAGCTTTCTGGGCACTGGCCTACAGTACCAAATTTTTAAACATGGCACTCATTCTTGCTATCAGACAGGTGAGAGAAAGTTCTGTATTGATCTCCTGCTCTGAAAAAAATTATTCCCACATATTGCAAATTGCTTTGAATTCAAGCAAATCCCTTGGAAGAAGCTGAGATCCAACAATACAGAACTCAGCACATGGTGAAAGACTTACAAAAACCATGGAAAACAATGCCTCAGCCCCCAAATTACTTGAGAAAACTGAGCATAATGCTTGCTTTCCCCCCACACCAGCTTATGTGTCAAGACTTGCTCATTCAAGTAGCAAAAATACCTTCTGAAATAATTTGCCTTAAGAAAAGAACTATCAAACAGCAACTCTAACAATACAGCTAATTTTGCTTGTTTCCTTTCATGTGAGGTATACTCATTTTCATCTACCCAGCCCAAATCACCTCTGAAGGAGCTTTTAATATTGACTCTTGCTCTACATTAAACATGCCTCTCGACACAGCATACTTGGTCAAACTGTGCTTTTAGGCAGTGCTACGTGATTAATAGGAAATTTTACAAACAGGAACTTTGTTACCTGCACATTCACCGAGGGGTTTGCTCACGGCCTAAGCAGAACACTATTCAACTATGAAATGAGAAAACTTGCATTTCTAAAAGACAGAAGTTGTGCTGCACAGGTACAACTGCAGCAAACGTACAAAGCTTTAAGTAAGCCACCAGGAAGCATGTCCTAATAGTCCTGCTACTGTCCTGAGAGCATCACTTTACTAAAACACTCAGCAGTTTCAGTCCCCAGGCTTTGAAGGCTCAAGCATTAAAGTATGACATTGATTTCAAAGCAGACTGAGGGACACATTACCCAGAGACCAACTGGCAATTGATATGGCAAAAGTTTCACCATACAGAAGCCTCAGCCACTGATATCTATCACAACTAGCACCTATCACCACCAGACTGCAGCTTAATAATTTCTGTTGTACTGCTTAAATGCAGCAAATGTGGAAAAAAAGTGACTTGAGGTGGCACAAACAAACTGTTTACACACAGTTCTGCAGACTACAGTGCAATCTGCTCCTCCACTACACAGTTATTGTCTGCAAAGCCAGAGGAACATATTCTCATAATTTCAAGAGCAATTCACATCTAGTGCATAGCTCAAGAGCCTGATACAGAGATCTGTTCCATCACACCACGTTCTCCCCAGCTGAAGAAACAACTCCATCTATGACCTGGCAGGAAATGTTTTATTCTGAGAAGTCTTCCCTTTGTCATTCAAAAAAAACTCAACAGCTGAGTCAGCTGTGAGGAAATCATACCTTAAATACCCTAGGTCTACCCACCTCTCTCCTTTAAGCAAGTTCTGGATAAGTCATGGACCAAAAATTAAGTTCACCTATTGCAATCAAGTACCTGTAGCCCAATACAATCAACTTAGGCCAGAATGCTGGCAGAAACTTTGGTCAGACAACTGACAGGCAACTCCTTGCTGACAGGAACTGCTGGACAGATATTTGCTCTCATCCTGGGACCTCTTTGCAGGACTTAACATCACTAACTACGTGATGCTGTTGTCTCCCCAGCAGGGAACGAGAGGTAACCGGTGCACAAGACAGCTTAACTCCTTCCTCGAGGGTGGTAATCTGGAATTCAAGCAAAGGGTTGCCCAAAATGTTATTCCCAGTCAGTAGCCACAGAAAGTCACTAAATAAGCCAGAGAGTGATGAGGAGAAGATAGCCATGTAGACATGCCTGGACTCATGACACAGCCTCTGCCGCAGATGTGCACCTTCAGCTAACTGCATAATGGGGACAAGAGGTTCAGGACTACTCTGTCCCACGCCAAGCTCCATCTGAAACAGTCGTTTCCAAAAGCTCCTACCCTACTCCTCCAGCCGAGAGGTCCTGAACTACAAAGATCTGCAGCAGAACTAAGCAGGATAGGGTAGTTGATGATATAAGCTTAGCAAAGATAGGTTGTTGAAGTTTTCAGAAGTCACTGGTTTTATTATGGCCTGCACTAAGGTACTGGTATTTTAAAAGCACTAAGCAGGGCATGTTTTCTCCTCAAATTTATCAAATGATACAGTTGCTGGATTGACAACTGAAACCAGAGTCGGCTGAAATGTTAGACCAGCTTTGAACAGCAGTAGCTCCTCTCAAAGAGGTGCAGAGAGAGCACTTCGCTCATTTCAGTGTATTCAGCTAGTTCAACAATCCATAGAGAAAAGTCGTATTTCTCCAAGAATAAATGAGGTGCCAAAAGCTGATGTTACCAGTTCTGAAAGCTTCATGACCATGAATCAAGCATTTGTATTCCCAATCAAGCATGGCTAACACTTCCTTTATTAAACTCACTTTAAATGCAGGTGTTCCTCAAAATATCTGCACTTAACCAAAATATTTTGTACTTTTCTTCCAGCCCCCGGCCTCGAACTACACCTCAAGCAAGTGGAAGAAAATTGTCAAACCCTCACTGCCATGGAATTCTACACAATTACACAATGTAAGTTTTTATTTTTACTATTATTTCAAATTCTACTTACCTAATCTTAGAAAACTAAAAATGTAGAACAGGATAAAGTAAGATATTTAATTTATCAAGCCAAGAAGCCTTAAAGATAGATCAGATACTGATTTGAAGTAGCATTCACCTCAAATATATGAGTATGTCATGAAGTTAACCCTACCAAACAAAGTTTCAGTCTTACCAGTCTTATCTCTAAAATGTTCACTAAGCCAAGCCTAACATATCCTAAGGTTTACCTTAAAGGCTCAATACCAAGAAAAGTCAGGAACTTCACAATCAGGACAACAGGAGTCCTTCTCTCTTGGGAGAAAATATGGGTCTAAAGACTGCTTTTTGAGGAACTGAGAATTTAGGATGTTACCAAAACAAAACAACCAGGCATGGTTCCTCATAGAGAAGACATCAGGAACTCCATAGGACAGGCTCTGGTCACACTGCCTGAAGGGAATTCTCTGCTGCAGAGGGGATGGAGGCATCATGAGACCTCCTACTCTCAAATAGGAGAATAATTTAGAGGAAGGGCCCTACATACAGATCAGGGACACCAAACAGCAGAAGAGCCATCGCAGTCACAGTTCTGGGGTAAGATAAACACCAGCACTCATGCCAAGATCTGCACGTGCTAGAGGCACATCCTCAAGACATTTCACTGGCTGCTTCAGCTTTCTTTCCAAGAACAATTACAAACGCATGGACCAGGCGACTCCTAAACTATTTTGACGCCTTCGTGATGTCTCTGAAAAAAATGATGACTAATCCAAGTGCAGGAAGAGGTGGCCAGTCCATTCCGATGTAGAAATGGCCCAGTTACCAATCCAGGACTGCAGGGACTTCCTGACAAAGTAATAATGGAGGTGAGTCTAAGAATATACATATCACACCTACATGAGTAAGCCAGCCAACTCATTACAAAAGGAAAGCCTCGTGCCAAAACCTTCCCTTCCTTCCAAACAATGAGGCCGAACTGAACGTGACTCAAATCCATTATTCCCCAAGCTACAGGTTATTTTGGTTTTGTGGGACAGAGTGCTTAAACCCTGGTCCAGAGAGGCCAAGAGGCACCGAAGATGCGTGTTAGCCAAGCAAAGAGATCCCCCGAGCTTTTGTTTGGTTTGACAGAAGCCAGAGGGCTCGCTGGCAGGACAGGGAAGATGTCAAAGGTACTGCTAAATCGGTAGCTCCTGGGAGATAGGACCTGAAGGTGACATGCTTTTGCCAGAGCCCAAGTGGCCACAAAGTGCAGAGAGATGCCCAGCACAACACATCCTCCGCTTCACCAAAGGCTTTTGTTTCTTTTAAGGAAAACGTGCCGGCCTCCTTTAACTCCTGTTCCTCTCGGGCGAGGAGGTGCCAGATTTCTCGCCTTCTGCATTTACAAGAGGGGAAATGACAACCACCAAAGTTTTTTTGGGCTCACAGGAAGGTCGAGAGGAATTGAAAGCGGTTATCTACCTTCACCCACGGAGCGCTGCCGTGGCCCTCCGAGGGCCGGCCTCTGAAGTTTGGGGAGGGAAGGGCGGACAACCAGAGGGGACAAAACCACCCCAAAACCCCAAGGCAGAGCGCTGCAGCCACACCAAGCCCCGACAACAACAACACAGCCCGGCACCCCCAACCCACCCCTACGGCGACCATGGTGGTGGTGGTGGTGGTGGGGGGGGGCTTTAAGTAAAAACACAGCGAGTGGGTTAAAAATATTGGGGTGGAAAAAAAAAGCAGAAAATCAAGCAAAACAAGGCCGGGAGCTGCGGCTTCGCCCCAAACCCCCCCCCCCCCCGGGGGCGAGGCCCCGGGCTCGGAGGGCTCCAAGTGACCGCCGGGGGGCGCGGCCCGGCGGGGGGAGGCCGGGACCCGCCGGCGGCGACAAAGAGGCCGGGGAGGGGAGGGGAGGGACGGGGAGGGCCGGGGCCGGGGCCGGGGCGGCGGTGCCCGAGGTGCCGGGGTCCGGTCGGGCGGCGTACCTTGAAGTACCCCCCCTCGTAGAGGGTGTTGGGCGGCCCGAAGATCGCCACCTCCCAGTTGTAGAGGTCGGACTCGTCCACCAGGGTGATGCGGAAGCCCTCGACCGGCTCCTCCTGCAGCGACTTCAGCTCCAGCATCAGCGCCTTCTGCGAGCTGCTCATCTGCTGCTGGGCCATGGCGCGGCCCCCGCCGCCTCCTCCTCCTCCTCCTCCTCCTCCTCCTCTTCCTCCTGCTGCTGCTGTTACTGCTGCTGCTGCTGCTGCTCTGCCTCCTGCTCCTGCTGCTCCTGCTGCTCCTTCTCCTCCTGCTGCTGCCGCCCCTGCCCCTGCCCCCGCTGCTCCTGCCCCGCCGCTGCCTCCCCGCTGCCCCCCGCCCCGCCCCGCGCTGCCGGCCCCCGCCGCCGCCACTTCCTTTTGTGACGGCGCCCGCTCGGCGCTGACCTCAGCGCGCCGCGACACGCCCCCTGCCCTGCGTGGCCACGCCCACCCCCCACGTGGCCACGCCCACTCCTCCCTTACAGCCACGCCGCGCTCCCCTCTAACCACGCCCACACCCCTCGTGTAACCACGCCCACATCGGTGTAACCACGCCCGTCAATGTGTAACCACGCCCGCTCCCCCGTGTAACCACGCCCACCCCCTGTGTAGCCACGCCCTCTCTCCTCATAGCCACCCCTTCCCGCGGCGCTCACGCCCGCTCCCCGCGTAGCCCCGCCCCGCTCCTTTAGCCACGCCCCCGCCCTCGTTCTTAAAGGGACAGCACCCCCCCCCCCCCCCCCCCCCCCGCTCCTCTCGCCCCTGCTCCCCCCCCCTCCCAGCATGGCCGCCATGTTCTCGGTGGTGGCTGCTGGAGGGGGAGGGAGGAGCAGGAGCCGGGGTGGGGGTGGGGGTGGGGGTGGGGGGGGAGAGGTGTTTTCCTACAGAGTCTGGTGTGCACAGAGGTTGTTTTGGGAAGCGGCCAAGTCTGTCCCAGCACCCCATAGCAATCCATAAACACCCAATGGTGATATCAGAGCCATGCTCCCATAGACATCAGTGCTGTTTACACAAAGCTCCACAGGTGCATGAGGTGCCACGGCCAGAAAGTAGCTGGGTTCCTTCCTCCCATCCTCCCCAGGAGCAAAGACACCCCCAGGGGCACGGCGGTGCACACCACAGCTCCACACGCAGTGCTGTGAACTCGAAGGTGAAGACCTCAGACGGTGCCTGCGAGCTCGTATCCCTTAGCAAGCCTTTATGGAATCAGAGAACAAAGCGATGATCCAGAAGGAGGACAAGCAGCACAGCACCACTGCAGATGGCACGAGTCTGGGTCTTGCTTCTGGAAGCATTAATGCACGCACCTGCCTGTCAGCATATGGGGCCACTCAGCTGCTTGCAGCGTGCCTGGCACGGGCGCACGTGTGAGCTGGAAGTCTTTCTCTGGCCAAGACAGGAGAAATAGTGAGGAGGTAACACGGCATCGACAGGGAAAAGTTGATGTGTATTACCTGATACGGAATTAAAGTGGTTCTAACGAGGATAATTTTAATAGTCAAATGCTATAATGAGTTCTGAATTACTTGTAATGTCCCCCAAAACATCAGAGTTACTAGAAGGCTATTTCTGTTCTTTGTGTACTTGTGGTTAAATAAAAACTGTGGATGAAGGAATGTAAAAATCATATAATGATGTAAATGGGTGGCATTGGATTACGTGGAGTCTAGGGATTAAATGGTAAAGGACCTTGAGATGCTGCAATACAGAGAGAGATTGAGGAATGTTTACTTTAGAGATGAGATTAATTAAAAAGATCAAAGCAGTCACAGGAACCAAGAACAACAGGGCACTCAACAGGGACTGTCCAGAAAGTGGGAACTGATAACGGGGAATAGTTAACTTCTCTGGACTGTGGGACTCTGTGCTGCAGGATGTTACTCTGTCCAGGACTCGGTCCTTAACCCATTTCTGCTAATCCATCATTCTGCACATGGCAGAGTTTCTTCACCTTGTGGTGGCCAAAGCTCCTTGGACAAACAGCCTAGAGAAGGTGTGCCTGACCACCCCTCCACCCCTGTGTAGCTTCACCCCCTCTGCCTTTCCTCCACCACCACTCGCTGCTTTCCCACCCTGAGGACAGCCCTAGGGGTAACCATTAGACCTGTAGTCCACCTTTTCCAGACCCATGGACTTTCTTGAATGTGTGGGATAGCTGTCACGGATCTGGTGGTGATCTGGGGCAGCCTGTGCTGCAGGTCGACTCTGAAGTCCCCTCCTGGCACTGGGAGCCATGTCTCACTTCCCAGACCGTGGCCCTGGGAGGAGGCAGCATGCTTGCTCCGTACACCAGCTGTTACCAGGACAAATTTGCCATTGTCCCTGTGGCATGCACAGCTTGCTCCCTTCCCTCCTCCTGCCACTGCTCTCCTTGTACTCCACCACCTCTTCCAGCTCTCCCCAAGGAGGCCCCCATCACCTTCTCCAGAGATGCTCTGTAGCCAGCACTAGTGCCTGGTCCTGAGCCTGTGGCTGTAAAACACTGGCACAGGTTTGCAGAAAGCTGTTTAATTCTGTTCTCACGCCTTCAGCCTGTGGGCTGGACGTCTCGATCACAAACACTTCCACTTTGCTTGCGTGGCTGAGAAGCTGTTTGTTGGAGGAGCTCTGCAGAGGTCAGGCTGTGTCATGCTGGGAATATTTTCTGCCAGGAGCTCAGTCCCATATTATTTACATCTTGGGTTGATGGAGTTAACGTCTTGATGATACGGGATCAGGCTGACTGGCAGGACATGTGGGCCAGGAGCCGAGTGCTCCCTTGGTGGCAGGTGCTTCCATCACTGCTGGCTTTGGCTACCCTTCTTAGTGCCTCAACATCTGGGCCACATCTGGAAGGGCTGCAGGCACGGTGCTCTCAGCAGTGAGAGAAAGCATTTCAGCTCTGCCTGTCACGTCCCATCCATCTGCAACGAGTCTCTGGCTTCATCCCACTTCTTTCCAACCCAACAGCCCCCTCCCAGCTGCCTCATTACTGTTCCCTGCTCCTCAAACCCTATCAGCCCCATTTATGCCTCCATCCCCACCTCCCAAATGTCCAGGTTTAATGTTATGGACAATATCGTTCTCAAATGACTCAGCGCCCATTTCCAGCCACCCCTCCACATGCCCTGCTCTCATTGCGGATGGGTCCAGGGAAGCACCCAACCTGGAGAGCCACACCGTGCCCTTTCCCACTGATGTTACAGTGCAAGGATTTTCGTGCGCTGCTTCGTTAACACCATTTCCCAGCTTCTGAAGAAATGTGGCTTTGCCCAGAGGACAATATAGGGGTGATCTGAACAGCTGGAGCCAAACCCTTTTGGGATAGTGCTTGCCCCTATTTCTGTGGTAATTGAAAGAGATTTCCTTGCAGCCAGCCTCCAATGCAGGCTGAACCAACTCAATGGTGGGAAGGATGGGAGAAGCAGAGTTTGTCACCATTCAGGACTTATCTCCACCTGCTGCCTGTCTCGAATGTTAACGAAAGAGGTAATCATGCAAGGCAGAAAGTAAAGAAAACCCTGGTGTATTCAATAGGGCAGGCTGAAAAATTTCCATCAGGCCTGCTTTTAGAGGGAATACTGATTTTTTCTCCCATTTTTTTTTTCTCTTTTACAAAAACATCCACTTATCACAGGAAATAGAACCAATCGAAGAAACGGAGTGTTGGGAAACCTGGGCACTGCTCTCCCACGGACAGGCACTGCATGCCAGCACATGGGGTTCTCTGTGTGGTATGCTCTGCCTCAAACTTGTTCTCTCTCCATTTTATTTATTTATTTATTTTTTCCTGAAGGAACAGCTTTGCTCTTTGGCCTCAGAAAAGGTGAAATAGGGTTTGATGTAGGGATGTGTGGCTCCAGGAAGGAAGCCTCAGCAGCAGAGGAGAAGGCTACACATGCCATTAATCCAGCTCCCAGACAAAGAGCTGGTCTCTGTAAACTGGACCTTGGATGCCACTGGTGCCTTAAGTAAATCTGAGATGAAAACTTCTCTTCAAGCCCTTTCTGCTTTGTTCTCATCATCTGTATTTAATATCTCTCTTCCTCTTCTCTTTCCTCCTTCCTAAGCACCGCATTCATGAACAACGACAAACTGAGAGTTAACTCTGCTTAGCAACAGCAGAAGTCTGCCACGGGAGCTTTGGGAAGGTGAATGCTGCCTCGGTGTCACACTGGAGGGTTACTGCCCTGTGAGCTGGCAGAGAGAGGGGACAAGAGGTGGGAAAAGAGGGCAGGACCCCCCTACGCTGCTCAGATCCCAGGGTGCAATCAACTCGCATGATTTTCTACAGAGCTTTATCCCATTTATTTCCTGAGTGGCTCTGAGGATGAGACATCTGCGACTTCCTCCGGGGAACAGGACCAGACTAAGCTAAAACACGAAGCCATCTCCTCTACTGCTGCCTCCTCCCTGCTCTGCTCCTCTGCTTTGGCGAGGCACTGGCAGGGACCCAACTTGGGCTTGAATGCTGTCAGATGGATGCTGTTGTGATAGAGAAGGTCAGGCAGGGGTAGGAGCTCTGCTCTGCTGCCCTAAGAACCACTTGTCATCCCCAGGAGTACTTTGTACCTCAAACCAAGGACTCGAGGACTGTGGGACTTGGAAACAGTGCAGGATGCATGGAGGTCCACCTTGTTGCCTTCCTGCACCATGGCAGTATCCGCTTGTCCTAAGCGGGCCCAGACCAGTGCTTCCAACCAGTGCTTCCTATTTGCTCAACCTGCTCCTTCAAACTCCACAAATTGGGGATCAGCTTGCTTCTAGGCTTGCCTCACCTCCCAGTTATCTTTCTTGCTTTCTTTCTTGTTGTTTTTAGGTCTCCCCTACCCCAACTCGTACCTTGGTTCTTCCAGGTGACTGTGAGTACAAAGAAGACAGTGTGGGGACTAGATTATTTCCTCCATCTCCTCCTTGAAGTGCTGTCAGCTGGTGCAGGTCTCCAGCCGTGCTTCACAGAAAATTTTTCCCCATTAACTCCCCAAGCATCTTGTGAGAGGAATCAATGTGCAATCCTCACCTATATATGGCCTGGGTTCAGAAAACAGGCCGAAGTGCTCAGGGGAAGTGACTGTGAATCTCTGAGGATAAAAGTCTGTCCACAGTTCACCTTTTAGCTCTATTTCACCTAAAAATGGGGCAAACGGATCCTCAGGCAGAACTCATCACAGAGATGAAGAGATGTTTTCAATAGGCAGTCAGCGGCATCTGGGTTAACAGGAGCCTCATGCGTCAAAGTAGCCACCAGCAGAGAAATGCAAAGTTTGAAAGATTCAGAACAAAGCAAAGGAAAAATGAAGGGAAGAGAAGGTCTTCAGTATTTTTTTTTTATCCTATTTGATTTGCCCTTTCTCCTGCTTGTTTAAATTTGAATGGAATAAAGTTGTCTTTTTTTTTTTTTTTTTTTTTTTTTTTTTTTTTTTTTCCCCTTTCTGGTCTAGTTTGTTCTTTTAAAATGGATGAAGTCCATCACAGGGGTTTGATAAAAGAGTGCCATGAAAATGCCTGCTGCTGCTCTCATTCAGCTGATGAATAAATTATAAGCACATTACAATGCTATTTCAGCTGTGATTCCCGGGCCTGGGGGTGGGTGCGTGTGTGACGGCTGTGACCTTATGCCTGTCAGACAGTGTTCTGCATTTCCAAAGAGTTTGTGTAACCCACTGTTTGGTCATCTTACACCTCCTGTTCTGGGCTTGGTGTGCAGAAATAACTGAGTCTGCTGGACCGTCTGGCTGTGCTGGCAAGTGTTGTGGTCCACAGAGTTCCCTGATCTGATTTCTGCTCTCCCAAGCAGCCATGTGAGGGGTGTGACACTTTGTTGATGGGAATGTAACTGAGGTGTCCATGCGGTTCAGTTTCTGTGCTGGGGGCTGGACTTTTAGGTTCCTTGAAGAAGGACTGACCTTTCCTCCAAGGTGGGTAGCCATCAGACCTGTGTATCCCTGGTCCTGGGGATAAGTGATCTGGGCTGGGAGAGGAGGGAAAGGGGCCAGAGCCCATGGGGTGGCTGCTTGGTGGGCTCCTGAGTCTGTCAAACCCGACTTCCACCTTCAGAACAGCATCAGTCCCGTGCCTGTGCTGCAGCATGGCAATGCACCCAGTAAGTGCTGGATTTCCCTGCAGTTAATGACCTCTGGTTTTCTTTGCATATATTGTAGCTTTTGCTTGGCCATCCACACTTTGTCAGACGGAGAGCTTGAAGCAAATGGCAGCTGCAGAAGCAGGAGGTGAGAGGGGTGGGTGTGAAGGCACAGAGGGGAAGATGGGGTCATCTTCTGACAGTAGCTCCATGAAAATGCAATGCTAGTCAGGCTTAGCTGAGGATGCACAGCTCAGGTCTTGCCCAGGACCTTTCGGCCTTTTCTTGACTGTTGCCACAATAAATATGAACAGATTCGGAAGAAGGAAAGCAAACTGCAGCATAAGCAACAAGCCCCAGGCACAAGCAGCAGTCTTGGGTGGCCAAATGTCTGAGAGACTCCCTTGGGCACGAAGGTCCAGAGACGGGTCAGGAGGTGTTCCCTTAGAGACTCCACCTCCTAATTCCTAAAATGAGAGGTTTCTCTAAAAAGTGTTTGCAGGGCTCATATGGCAGATGCAGTATCTCACTGGTCTGCACCCATGAGCACACTGTGAGCTCTGGAAAACACTGTGGGGGGTGTGAAGTCCAGCTCAGAAGCATTGGGCTGGACATAGAGGAGGATCATTGCAATGGCCCTGCACGCTGTTCCGTGCGTCCATGCGTGGCTGGGAGGAGTCTGAACATTCCCGCAAGAGCCTGAATCACCACCAAGGTAATTAATGCAAATTTCCCAAACAAGCGAACAAGTCTGGAGAAGCCTTGCTGCCTGGCCTGAATGCGCTGAACGGTGCAGTCATCTTCACCCCAGGGCCTGCAGTCCCTTGCAAATCTGGGAAGAGCTTCTAAGGGGTCTGGAAAAGAAATCAACCAGAAAACCACTGGTCTGATCTCACATGGACTAAACCCTCCAGTGCTGTCCACTTGGGAGAGCAGTGCTCATGCAGCCTGATGAGAAGGCCATGAAGGGACAGGGGCCTGATCACAAGCTTGCAAGGACAAGGGCTCAGGAGGCAACAGCTGGAGGTTGAACCCCTGGCCTCACCATCTCCCTTGCACCCCATGTGCCCTATGGTGGCTGGGATATGAGGTGTCTGCCCAACTTTCTCCACCAGCACCTTTGGCTCTTGCAGACCCTGGGGACACCCTTGTGATGTCCCTGCCCTGTTTGTCTGGATGTGGCTGGGGTGCTGAGTCCTACTAAGGACTGAGGACCCTCTCTAAGAGGGTCCTTGGGGGAGCAGTGTGTGGAGCAGAAGGTGGCTGTGCCCTGTAAGTGCATTGCTACCTCACTCCCCATCTACAGCTACCCCCAGGGGCAGGTAAATCTCCTCCAGACTTGTTTTCCTGCCAGGACATTTCCATGAATTACCACCGTGGTTCTCCATCCTACAGCAAACTCTTTGGCTACACCAACTCCAAGCTCTGGGTGCAGAGTGGGTTTTGCACATCCCATGTTCTTGGCCCACCTAGCACCTCTCAGCATCCTCAGGGTCCCCTGCCTGGCCTGCAGGATGGGTTCTTCTCCATCTCTGAACCTCTGCTGTGGATTCAAGGGCTGGCAGAGTGTGGAAGGAACCAGTGCCAGGATGCATGCCCAATCTGGGCGCTCACCAGGGCTGGTTCCCTCCACGGAAGGCAGAGAAGGCTCCGGTGCTGCCAAAACTATCAGGCTGAGTATTTTACCTCAGACAGCTTTGCTTTTATCTTTGCATGGGTGTCCCAAGGGTGCGGAGGAGGGAGCCAACCCAAGCCTTTGCATCCAGACCCTCATTTCCGCAGCCCAGCTGCTGCAAGCCCCAGTGCCCTTGTTCTTGCCTCTGACGGAGGCTGGGAAGCAGGTGAGAGAGGCCGATGTGTTCCCTCACACCGCAGGGGAGGCGTTCAGCTGGCTGAGCTGGCTGCAGCCCAGCCCTGGCTGGTCCACGCTGTCCTTGTCTCCGAGAGCATCGAGGGGCCTCTCCTTGCTCTCGCCCTGGGGAAAATAAAACACCTCTGAATGTACTTGCTGGCTGGCGGGGGGGACCCAAAAAAAGGCAAGCAAACCGAGCTGGGGGGGAAACTGCATCAAGCAGGGGCTGCAAAGAGGGAACCACGCGGAGCAGCGAGCATCCTGCAGGGACCGAATCCCTCCTGTTGAAAAGAAGCAGCAAAAACACTGCAAAGGGCACACAACTCGGATAAAAGCTTTTCTCCTTCTCAAATGTGCTCTTCTCTTGGCATCCATTTTTAATAGAGCTCCCTCTCTCTCTTTTTTTTTTTTTTTTTCTTCTTCTTTCTAAGTGCAATGCTGGTGAGCATTGCCAGGGCACTCAGTTCCTTCCCTTGGCAGCACAACACGTGCTCAGCTTCAGAAAAGCAGAGATTTCCCTAGAGTGAGGCATATTTTAATTTACCTGATCAATTATGAGCAACAGAAATTAGAAGGGAGAGTTTGGTAACATCATGCCTCACTTGTCCTTTAATGGGATAAATCTGTTTCTTCCAGAGCCACCCCCAGCTGGGCTTGACGTGGTTATAAGACATTTTGCTCTTTTTGTCTTCATATATGTGAAAATACTGTCCCATTCATTCTCCTGTTTGCTTCTGCCGCCTACCCTCCATTTCATTTACCCTCATCAACATCACGTCTTTCCTATAGTATAAAATATGTATACGTACATGCTTCCCTCATATCCACTTGCTGGATGAAAATTTGTGGTAGCTGTCAAAGCGTCTGATACAAAGGCACAATGAAAATACCTTCCTATTACTCTTAATATTCTAATGATTAATAAATAATAGTAATAAGAGGCATTTGGATTATAACCTCGTGTCCAGGCTTCGACTTCTGCTTAGCCCTCAAGTGCTTTGGCACCTGCACTCAGCTGCTTTGGTAGGTCCCTGCCAACTGAGCTATTCGATTTGATTCAATTCGATTCGATTTGATTCGATTCGATTCATTTCGATTTGTTTCGATTCATTTCAATGTGATTCTATCTTGTTCTGCAGCAGAGGAATGAGAGGGGAGATTTGGAAATTCCCACCGCCAGGTCTCGGGCAGGTCTCCTTTTGCTCTCGCCTTATCTCGCAGCCTTCAGGCTCGGTGTGTCGGCAGCTGGTGCTCTATCAAGGCCCTGCACCGTGTGATTTCCCCCCCTTCCCCTATCTCCAGAGCTTGCCCAAGTGGCTCCCACTGGTGCTATCTCTTCTCCCCACCCTTCGGGAGATGCTTGCAGACCTCTGCAGCCAGATCATGTCCTGGGCCACCCTGTTGTCCTAGCCCTACTGCTGGGGCTTTGCTGGTGCACGAGAGAGTCCTTCATCCCTCGGCATCACTTTGCTCTTCCAGCTCTTCACCCCTTACAGAGCATCTCTCTGTCTGTGTGCTCTGTTTATTTGGAAAGGCTTCCCTTGGTCATCCCCATGGGCTCTATGCCCCATCCAGCCATGCTGGGCTAAGCTCCAGGGCCAGATTCATGCAAGTGGATAACAAACTTATCAGGGCCGACGTGGTGTTTCAGTATTGGGCAACTGGGACCGCTTCACCGCCTGCGGTTACCTGATCCCGGCTCCTCTTACACTACAGGGAGGCATTTGCAATGGCAAGTGGGGAGAGAAGAGAATCACAACCAGCCCCGAAAAAAAATCACCTTCATTTTCTTGGCTATAGAAATGATCCATCAAAACCAGTACCTCTCATCAAAACCTCTCATCATATTCACCTTTGGACAACCATGGAAGGATGTCAGAAGGTGCGATACTTCCCCAGAATAGTTCCCTGACCTCCGACAATTTTTGGTGACTCAGAGTCCCTGAGTCAGTGGTGTCTTTGTATGTAATAGTCTTCAGCAGATTTTTCTCCTGTGAATTTATTTGGTTATTTTTGAAGTTGAGTGAATTTTAAGCATTTGCAACATCCTGTGGCACACAGCTTCCCAGTCTAATGGCCTGTTTGGGTGCAAAGTCATTTCCTTTGGCTTGCTTTGATCCTGCCTCCTACTAGGTTTTTTGATGCCCTTATCCTCATGTTGGAGGAGGTGATGAGCAATTCTTTCCTACCCAAGTGCTTTCTTCCTTTCATTATTTTACAGGCTCTACCATAATGTTTCCCATGCACATTTCTGGGGGACAGGAGAGTCCCATCCTGCACAGCTGTCCCTTCTATGGATGCTGAGACCTTAAGCCATTAGGATCACCTGAAGACAGCTTCCCTTTGGTCTCCATCCCTTTCATGACAAGCACCATGAGTTTCAGGTGCACCTCCATGGATTGTCTAAAAGACAAATCAAAGAAAATGACCCAAAATGAGATGTCACCACCAAGGTGACTTCAAATTGTCCCTTGTCTGTGCTTTATCCCTTGGGTGCTACTGCTGTCCTAAACTTGACTGCATGACTGGGGGAACCCAACTCAATTTGTTTGCTCACACACACAGGACACAAAAAACCCTTGAGTGATAGCAGAGCACACAGAACAGTGGCACTTGCTGTTCTGGGGGTTTTAGGGTTTCTGTGGGGAACAAGAACCCATGACAAGAGCCTCCACACCCGCAGGACTGCTGCCAACTGTTTCTGCAGAGGCAGAGCTTTCACGCCTGGTGTCTGCTAGCACCTTCTTGTCTGGACCCTCCAGTGGCTAGTAATGAGTTTGGTCCAATTTGGGTCCTTTTCCCAGCTGAGCTGCCTGATCCCACAGAGCACCTCTGAAAGGCCAGCATCTGGGGGTGAAGCTGTCTCCGTGGGTTCAAAGGAACAAGGAGGGATCTGGCAGCGACAGGCAGCGTGGTTGCATCATCTCTGTTTCCGTGGGAAGCGAGAGCAGAATGGGAACTGCGAGGGAGCTGCCTGACTGCCCGTGCCAGCCCTGGCTCAGCTCTCCTGCACCCTGGCAAAGCCTGCCACTGCTCTGCCTCAGTTTCCCCATGGGGTGAACGAGGAGGATGGGGCACAGTGGTCTTGAAGGGCCATTGGGAGCTGGGACAAAGACAAAAAGAACTAGACTGGTTCAATCTGAGCTAGGCGTGCAAGTCACCATCATCATCATCACCCTCACCCTGCCAATGTTTTCCCTTCTTGCCCAGGTGGTCCCTTTGCCCTGGCACTGTTCGCTCCAGCTCAGCTTTGTTTGCACTTCCTAGCCCCATGACAGCCAGTGCCACTTGAAATGAGGGAAGGATGGAGGGATGGAGGGGGCACCGGGTGCCTTGGCACTGGGAGGTTTAAGCCATGGGTAAATAAATGCCACATTTGCATGTTCCTGGGTCTCTCCACTACATCCAGTCTCAGGAGCTGCCTTGGAGATTGATTTTTTTTTTTTTTTTTTTTAATGGAGCAATATTCTGCTGGAGGGAGATTGCTGAGGGCTGTTTTTGTGGGATCGTGGCAAAAAAAACATCACTGACAACGCATTGCACTAATGTGAGAGGTCCGAGCTTCACGGGTCCTTCCCCTCCCTTGGTGTCCCTGGTGTGATTTTTGGAGGCTGCAGGTTGTTTCTTCGGATCAGAAAAAAAAAAAAAAAAAAAGGAAAAAGGAAAAAGAGAAAAAAAAAAAAAAAAAGGAAAGGTTTCTCCTCCCTGTTGCTATGTGTAAAGCCCACAGCAACAGCAGGGAAATCAGGCAGACTTGCTCTCTAGCCTGTCACAGAAAGCAAGCCAAAAGCAAGCAGAAAATAAAAACAAGGACGCAAAACCATCTATGCAAAAAGCAAACAGGCAATTTAAAAGGAGGCAGATGCTGCTAGTGTGCTATGAAATGTGTGAGCTTGCCATCAGCTCTCTTTGTGCAATTCAGGTCACCCAAGTTTTGCGATAAAGCTGTCGGAGCTGCTGGCTTCGGGCAGTCACCACCAGTACATATGGATTATTTAAGTCACAATCAGTATGTATGGATTATTTAAGCCCTCTCTAATTTTATGACCTTTTGGGTATTTTTTTTTTCTGTTTGTAAGTGGAGCATGTAACACACTCTCCCAGAGCACAACCCACTTGGGACGGCTCTGGATGTTGTGGGATCCTGAACCCCGGTGCCGGGGACCTCGCACAGCTCCTGCACTGCTGATGCTGAGATTTGCAGTGTGTGCTCCAGCAGAGTGGGCAGGTGAGACTTCTTGAAGCAGGTCACCATCCTGCCATGTCATGTGTGACAGGGGTGCTGGTGAGACGCAGCAGGGGACCAGCAGCCCGTCCTCCCTATAGAGACCTGAGCCCTTCAGCCTGTCACTGTAGGGGGACTCAGGGCTGGGCACTTGAAATTACTTTAAAAAGGAACTAGAAATGACTTTAGAAAGAACAGAGGCCTGTTTAATCCCACAGTGAACTGCAGCTTCTGTGGGGAGAAAACAGTCCCCACCTCTCCCAGGAGAGGAAGCAAGGTCCTTGGGTGGCCAGACCATGGCTTTCTGTGGCCATGGCGTGGCCAAGGGGGTCAGGGGCTGGATGCAAAGCTCTGGTGGGGAGTGTTCCAGGCAGGAGCTGGCTTTGCCTGTGGGAAGTGTGGGACATCTGTGGGTGATGCTGCGGGACCCCCATGTCCTAGCCCATCTGGTTTTGGTTGGGGGCCCTGTCCCCTTCCTCAGTGTCACCTCTATGTACCTGCATGCCGGTGGCACAAAAAGGTGGGCACATGGGTCCCCTTAAAAAAAACAAAACCAAAACTAAAACCAAAACCATAAACAACCTTAGGAATGATGGCCACAAATGAGCACCAGGCTTTTTGTTTTGCAAAACATAATGGTATGGTGGGCAACACCAGCCCCCTTTAATCTCCTGCAAATCCCAATATTTGGACACCAGAGATCCCTGTTGTGGTTTGGTGCTGCCACTGCCCTCTTCACACCCCAGGGGAAAAGTCACCTTGAGAGGACAGCCCTGCTCCACCAGCATGGGTGAACCCAGCAAGAAACAGGCAGAAACAGAAATAACCCAAATAGGCATGGGAGGAAACTCAGCCCTAGTTATTGGTCCCACCAGCACTGTTATTTCACGGGAGATATTTCTGGTACCTCCTGCTTATCCTGGAGTGTGGCAGGAGGCTGTGTGCCCCTGCGCAGTTTCTATCTGGGTGGAACAAAGAGATGGGCTGTGGTTGCCCTGGGAAGGGCTGGTGGCCATGGACCTCCTGGGATTTGGGGTAGGACACAGCGTCAGGTATTTGAGTTACTTGGCCGAGAACAGCTGATGATAGCCAGGGGCTGTGTCATGGCTTCTTTAGTGCAATTTAGCTGTTTTTAAGGAAGTATGCATGTTGTTTGGGGGAGTTCTGTCATTTGTAAGATGCCGTGCTGACTGCGGTGTCCGGACAGCTGCTGGTGACGAAGGATTTCCCCAGGGGCATGCTGATGCTGGCTCTCCCTCCACCTGCACCTCCTAGGAAAGCATCAGCTCAGGGACACCACACCAAGGAAACTGCCAGGCTCCAGGGGATGGAGCCAGGGGACAGATCCCTCCCATTCCCGGGTGTGGGGCCAGGGCACGGCCAGACAGAGGATCCTGTGGCTTTTTGGGCAAGTGGGAGGTGGTTGTGGAAGGCGCACAGCGCCTGTGAGGGCGGGCACAGGGAGTGGCATGCTGTGAAGTAATTTTTGATGATGATTATTAGTATTAGCATTTAAGAATGGGGCGTAATTAATGACTCGCCAGGTGCTGAAATACCTTGTTAAATAGTCTCTTGCAGGAAAGGCGTCACCTGCACTGCTGCAGGGCTGGCCGGGCCGCCCCGGGACAGCACGTGTGTATGTATATGTAAGTGTATATGCTGTGTGTGTACGTATGTGCTTTCAAAGGGAGTCTGTTTTGGGGTGGGGGTTACAGGGGGATGCCATGGCACTTCCACTGGTGACACCCGTGGGCATCCCAGCCACCCACCCACAGCTGCAGCTCGCTCCCTGGTGGCACAATCCCTTGTCCCCTGTCACTCTCAAGCAGCACAGGGACATGACCTTGTGGGCAATGATGATTAAACGAGTTTTACCAGCCCTCCTAAAAATGCCAAGCAGGGCTGTAATTACCCCCACCCTGAATCAGAGGGGGCCCGACCCCACAGGTATGCCCACAGCAGCCAGAGGTGTCAGGCAGTGAATCGTGGGGTCAGGACACAGGGAAATGGAAATATGGGAGAGGAGCGGAGCTGGACCATGGGATTCTGGCACATCAGTGATGGGAGGGAAGGTGAGGAAGGAGCACTCCTCCAGATCTGTTTCTTTCAGAAGCACAGAGGATGAATTCCTGCTGAGGTAGGAGCTGACACCGTAATTCATGCTCAGTAGAGTCACGGGGCCAGTCCACAAGAATTACTTGCAAAACTGGCTGGGAGTTAGGCATCTGTGCTAGCTGGAAGTCATTCTTTGCAGGTGATGTCGGGATCCGAGGGAGTGCGGGGGAGCACGTGCACATAGATGCACAAACAATGTTTGTGTACCCACCAGTGGGGCAAACCCAGGGGACCTGACCTGGGCTGATGAGATGGAGGAAGAAGTGATTTGGTGTAATAATAAACAAAAAATGCCTCTGTCAATGGGTATGTGAGGGATGCAGCCCTTTTACTAAAAGGAAATGATGCCCTGCTCCAGGCATGGACTCAGCACTGGGGTTTGCTGGGTAGAGATGCCATGCAGTGGTAGCAGGAGGAAGCAGGGCTCAGCAAGGCAAAAACCAGGCACTGGTGGAGGCCTGAGTCCCAAATCTGTGACCTCCCACTAGGGGACGCATATGGGATGGGCCTTCAAATACCCTGACAACCCAAATCTAGCTGGACCCGAGTTTTGGAGCTGTTTCCGCAAAGGCACCATCTTAAAGGGAATATTTCTCCTGCTCCAGTAACCCACTTGTAGGCTGCAGCCAGCCCAGCCTAGCTGTCCTTGCTTGCCTAGCCTTGCAGGAGTTTCCCCATGCAAGCTGGGCTCTGCAGTTTTGCCTTGTGCTCTCTGCAGATTACATGTGGGATGCCCACCCTGACAAACTGTGAAGTAGTGCACCCCTGGCTGCTCTGAGCTCATCCTTCCCGGGAGCACACTGGCAATGCTGCCTGTGGCCTGACTCCTTTGGGAAACAAAGCTATTTTCTGTGTGTGTGGAAAACTTCAGGCGTAGTATTTTTGCAGTAACTCAGTTTGGTCAGAAATCCTCGTGCCAGAAGCCACGCTCAGCTCCTCCTGAACCACCTGAGGCACCACTTGGTAGGACAGGGCTGTTACACCCAGCCCATCCATGCGGTCAGAGCAAAACCATCTCTGCTGTCTGCCAGGCAGATCAGAGCGGGCCCTGGGTCACCCCTCGTCCTTGATTTTAGGGCTGTTTGGGGACCAAGCTGCTCAGGTGAAAATGTTACGGTGCCTCCTGCTCCAGGCTGGGTTGAAAATCGCAGTGGGATGATTTTTGTGAGGAAGGGTTGGCTGTTTTGCTTGGAAATTAGGAACCAGCAGAGAGCTGCAAACACCAGCCTGAGCACTTCAACAGGATGAACTAGGAGCAACACACTAATTATGTGAGAAAAACACACAAAACCCTGTTCTGGGAGAACTTTAGAGATGGACAAAGCTGAAGGAGACCAACAGAGGGCTGGAGCCAAGCTGAAGGTGCCCCATGGCACTGGGACTGTGGCAGTGATGTGACTGGGGGTGGTTTGTTGCAAACTGTATGTAAGTTCATGAAAACTTTAGGGTGTGTAGGGGCATTAAAGGTTTTTATTTAAAGGCTGGACGTGGTGCTTGGGGACTAGTGGGTGACATTGGGGGTCGGGAGATGGTTGGAGGACACCATCCTGGGGCCAGCCTTGGTCTTGCGGAACACCTTTAGTGACTCTGTGACTATATGGTTTGACGTCTGAGGGGCCAGACCAGACCACAACATCCCCACAGCTCTGCCCTCAGCCCCATCAAACCCCCCAAAAACCCAAAAAACCCCAAACTGCCCCCTTTTTGCCCCCCTCCCCACCCCACAGCACGACCCGCCGCAAAGCGACGACGAGCCGCCCCCCCCTCACACAAACTTACCGGGGGGGGCGGGACGGGAGGAGGAGCCGACCAATCAGAAGCCCGAAGCAGTGCGTACGGACCAATGGGCGGGCGGCGGGCGGGCACTAGCGGGGTGCGCTGCGCCACGCGGGGCGCTGAGGAGAAGGAGGCGGCGGCCATGATGGCGGTGAGGGGGCGGCCTGAGGGGGCCGGGGGCGGCATGAGGGGGGCTGAGGGGGCCGAGGGCGCCCGGCGGGGCCGGGATCAGCGCCCCGAGCCCCGGGGCCATGCTGAGTTCTCCCCGCAGGGCTTCAAGGAGCCGGCAGAAGCAGCGGAGGCGGAGCAGGGCTCGCAGACCCCCGGGAGAGGCGCTGCCCGCGGTAGGAAGAGGCCGGCCCCGGCCCCGGCCCCGGCCCCGGCCCCGGCCCCGTCAGGGCGGCTGAGCAGGGCCGAGCTGTACGAGCCGCCCAGCAGCGAGGAGCTGAACCGCCTGAAGGAGACGGAGGATCTGTTCCACTCCAGCCTGCTGCGCCTGCAGGTGAGATCTGCCTCTCCTGAGGGCTCCGGGGGGATTTTGAGGGGTTTTGGGGGGATTTTGGAGGTTTTTGGGGGGCAGCGCCAGGCTGTGAGCAGGCTGCGGAGCCCTCCTGGCCTGTCCCCTGCAGGAACTGGGCTGGGGGACAGCGGGCATGGGGCAGGGACAAAGCCCAAGCTTCGTGAGACTTCCAACGTGTTCTTGGGATCTCAGTTCTTGTTGTCACCCCACCCCCAGTTTTTTGCTTCATTTACTGCTTTAAAGCTGAACGTTTCCAGCAGGTGGTTGCAGTGTGTTGGGAGTGTGAGTGCTGCTGTGCGGTGATTGCTTGTCAGGGAGTAACACTGCCACGTGCACCCGTCTGCTGCAAGACTTTTGAATGGGACAGGAGGGTTTTTTTGTGTTCCAGGAAAACAAGCAGCCTGTGTGAGGAGGGGGTGCTACATAAATAGTGCCTGGTGGCCCTCACACCTTTGGTTTTTATAAGGAGCACCTCCGATTTCCTGATTGCTTGTTAATTTTGGTAGCAGGATCTCTAGGACCTCATTCACGATGTGAACTTGCAGGGTTGCCTCTTGGAGCTGGCACTTTGTCATGCAAAAACCTTTCTGAGAGCAAAGCCCGTGACTGTCATTCCAGCTTTTCATGGCTGGGCCTCATGTAGAAGCCGGTGGAATGGAGCTGAATTCCATTTAGCACTTCACAGGAGAGGGCAGGAGCTCCTGCCTGTGGGCTGGCTGGTCTTCCAACTGTGAGATGAGTTTTTGCAGAGACCCAGGTGTTGTCCAGCTCAGCTTGCTGCCTTCTTTGTCTTCTCACCATCAGTGGTGCAGTTCTAGTGTTGCAGCTGCTTTTCACGGTCCCCTTTCCCCTGCAGATTGAAGAACTTCTGAAGGAGGTTACTCTGAAGGAGACGAAGAAGAAGAAGATTGATGCCTTCCTCCATGAAATTAACAGCCTGCTGAGCGCCATCCCGGAGACCTCGGAAAGTGACGTAGGTCCCAGGGGGCTGGGGGAGGCAGCGAGGCCCCTGTGTGGAGCAGGCTCTGCTGAGGACAGAGCCAGTTCCCCATGGGAACTTTAGGGACAGAAAAAATACTGCCTTGCTTTACGTTGGCGGGGTCTTCAAGTTCTGGGTGCTGGTGCCTGACAGCTCAGGGCAGCGCTGTGTGGGAGGAGGGGTCTTGCTCTGTGCCCATCTGCTCTCGGTGATGCTTACAGCCTTTATTTCTCCTGCCTGTCCCCAGCTCACCGACCAGTCGTGGCTCCCCGGGGACGTGAAGGTGCCGTTCCTGCAGGTGCCTTTCGATGTGAAGGGCAAGTTCCGCTTCCTGCCCCCGGCCCAGCTGAGCGTGGTGGGCAGCTACCTGCTGGGCACCTGCATCAAGCCCGAGATCAACGTGGACGTGGCCGTCACCATGCCACGGGTGAGTCTGGCTGTGCCTGAGCTGAGCCCCATCTCCTCCTGTCCCCTGTGGTCCTGTCCCTGTCCTCGTGATTCCTGACACGGACACACAGCGTGGCAGCTTCTGTGAGGAGCTGGGGGGTGAGGCTTCAATGCTCATGCTGTTCAGAGTTTCAGTGGCTTTGGTTTTAGCTCCTCATGATGATCTTTGTGCCCTCTGCCTGGGCTGAACTTCTCCCATGTTGCTGGGGAAGCAGGATATTCTCTAGCTTTCAGTGCCATTGCACTTCTGCCCCTGCTGCCAACTCTGTGTTAGATGGAGCCTCTTATTTGCAGGCTCTTACCGGCCTAGAGCTGCCTCCTGTTGCTGTCCAGTGTGGCTCTGATGGGCTTTGAGAAGATGCAAAGCCCTGTTAGGCTGCACAGCTCCTCTCCGTGATCCTACAGCCTGATGAACCAGCAACAGGGCAGCGTTCCTCACTGACCTGGAGCTCTCTCGGGTTGTAGCTGTGTGTCAGAGATGGGGGGAGCTGTGGATGTGGTACCTCGGGCTTAATTGGGCTCTGTGTGCAGGAGGGCTGAGATTCCCCTGTCCCTCCCCTTGCAGGAAGTCTTCCAGGACAAAGACAACCTGAACCAGCGCTACCACCGCAAGAGAGCTCTGTACCTGGCCCACATTGCCCACCACTTCTCCAAGGAGAAGCTCTTTGGCAGCGTGAAGTTTGCCTACATGAACAGCAGCCACCTCAAGCCCATCCTGCTCCTCAGGCCCCAAGGTAGAGCCTTTACCTTCCTCCAGCAGAGGGATCCTTGCAGTTGGTGATACATTTCTCAGCTTTGCTCCCAGTTCTCCCTCCCCTCATCCCTCACCCATCCTCATCCTTTGAGGTCTCTTCCCTTCCTATGGTTCCTGAGCCTCCTCCCCATGCCTTGCTGGCTTGCCCACCCTCAGGGGGGAAAGCAGACCCTACATAAACACAGCTCTGTCTGGCACTGTCCGGTTTCCTCACCCCTGCTCCCTGTTACCTTTGCCCTCCTTTGGTGCTTACAGGCAAGGACGAGAGGCTGGTTACTGTGCGACTTCACGCCTGTCCTGCCCCGGGTTTCTTCAAGCTGAGCCGCTTCCACCCTAGCAAGAACAACGTCCGGACAGCCTGGTTCATGGAGCAGAGCGCCCCCAAAGAAGGTAGGGCTTGGGCTGGGGGAGCACGAGGCCGCTCGTTGCACCTGGAGCTGGGCTCGCTGCAGCCCTTCTCTGCGAGTGGGAGGCTTGTGGTTGGATCCAACACGTTACCATCTCCTTGCACAGGAGCCCCTGAGCCGCCCACCCCACACTACAACAACTCCATCCTCTGCGACACGGTGCTGCTGTCCCACCTGCAGTTCTTGTCCTCTGCCGCCACCGACTTCCCGGGCATGAAGGACGGCATCGCCCTTCTCAAAGTGTGGCTGAACCAGAGGCAGCTCAGCAAGGTGAGGGCTGGGCTGGGCTCTGTTCATGTGGCCAACGTGCCCTTGGCCTCTTCTCCCTTCCTGGGGTGGAAGGGGGATGGTTTGGCCCCACTGGGTGGTTTGCTTGGCTTTTAGTGTCTCACTGAGCTCCTGTTGACTTGTTTCCACAGGGCTTGGGGTGCTTCAGCGGCTTCCTCGTCTCCATGCTGGTTGGGTACCTGCTGATGAAACGTAAGATCGTCAGGGTGATGAGTGGGTACCAGGTGCTGAGAAACGTCCTGCAGTTCCTGGGTGAGTTTCCAGGGGCCTCTCAGGGCAGGGGGAGCTCGGTGTCAGCAGAGTCTCTGCACAAAGCCTGAGCAGTGGAAGAGGGGAGGGGGTTAGGGCTCTTCTCCCTCTGCTGAGCCCCTGTGGGTGGGATGGACAGGAGGGGATGCAGATGGCAGCACGACTTGTTCCTGTTTGCCCACAGCCACCACTGACCTGAGTGTGACGGGGATCAGCCTCGCGAAGGACACAGATGACTCCCTGGTGAGCAACTGGCTGTGCTGCTGGCGCTGCTGGGCAGGGACGTGCCCTGTGTGGGGCTGTGGGATGGCAGCGAGGTGGTGGTTGGTGCTCTGGTGTCTGTGCTGTGGCTCTGAAGGCTTTCTCTGCTCTTCCAGCCTGCCCTGGCTGACTTCCACCAGGCGTTTGAAGTGGTCTTTGTGGATCCCTCCGGGCTGGTGAACCTCTGCGCGGATATGACTGCTAGCAAATACCACCAGGTACCGGCAGGTCGTCAGGGCATCCTAGGATGCTGCCTTAGGAGAGAGCTGAGGCACGCAGAGTGGTTGGGTGTCTCAGAGAGGGCCATTGGATGTGGGGAGGAGGTTCAGATCTGCATTTCTAGCTTTTAACACCTCTCCTTGGCTCTGAAGCTTAGGAGTGAATTTTAAGATCTGGATTTATTGCTTTTAAGATCTGGATTTATTGCTCCATGTGTGGGCACCTTCAGGTGAAGCCAAACAACTGTTCAGCAGGGAAAAATTGTTTTGGAACAGAAAAAAACACTTTGATGGCAGGGACATCAAGGAGGGGTGTCTAGCCAGCAGTATAGTGCGCAGTCAGGTGAACAGCAGATAAGGATGGAAGCCGTCAAGCCTTGGGGTCTGCTGGGGACCACAGAGCTGGGGAGGCTGTGGCTTACTGGGGGGCACTGGTCACAGCTGTGTGAGGGATTTGGTTTCCTCCTCCCCTCCTGTTCACGCTCCTGCTTTGTCTCCTCGCTCAGGTCCAGCTGGAAGCCAAGCGCTCCATGGAAATTCTGGATGACAGGATGGTGGATGGCTTCCAGGCGCTGCTCATGACCCCAAAGCCCATGCTCAGAACCTTTGACCATGTCTTCCAGTGAGTCTCCTCGTGCTGCTGGGGTGGTGCTGAGGGAGCCTCTTCAGGGAGGAGTGGGCTGCTTCTAGTTTCTGACCAGGGTGTGGATTTGGACCTGTCAGGTGGGAGATGGCCCTGCTAGCTCTGGGATAGATGTTGGTGCCTCTTCCATTTGTTCTTTCCACTTTTATTGCCTAGGTAGCTTCCCAGGAGGAGGGTGGGAATGCTTTGGCCTGAGATGCCAAAGTGCAGTGCTTCTTGTAGCCCCCATCCTGTTCCCGGACCCTCTGCTCCTTCGCTTTACCCATCCTCTAGCATCTCTCTCTCAGAAGGGATTTGGTGGAGGAGGCAGAGGTGTGTGACTGGCTTTTCTCTTCCTGTAGCCTGAAGCACGTCTCCAAGCTGCAAAGTGCCTGCAAGAAGATGGAGCTGCTGAACGAGCTGATGGATCGCGGCGGGAACTACGTGGCCGCAGCCCTTCCCTTCGTTGTCTCGCTGCTGGCCCGTGGGCTGGCTGGAAGAGCTCTGCTCGTGGCACACTCCTTGCCTCAGACCCCTGAGGTAACACAGTGGGCAGTGACACTCGATCCTTTGCTGCTTGTGGGGTCTTGTACATCCCTCTTGGCGCTGTTGGGTGCAGGGAGAGGGTTTTTACTCACAGGGGAGGAGGTGGGCCTGTCCCCTTTGTGTGGGAACGTAGGACCTGGGGCACGAGGTGCAGCTGGGATGTTTGGTCTAGGTAGAAGTCGTGGCCCAGCAGTAGGGCAAGGTGAAGGCAACCAGCTTTCTCACTGGGAAGCCTGTTAAGACCTTCCCTGTCCGTGCGCATCTGGGCACCTGAGAGCATGTCGTGTGTGGCAGGGGGTTTATCTACCCTGGCAGACACTGCTCCAGCAATGTCATCTCTCCACGTGCTTCATGTTCCCTGTTTCCTCTCAGTGGCCGATCGATGCTGAACCCCCAAAGCACAAGGATGTCGGGCCCCTGACATTTGGGCTCCTGTTTCTTCCTGAGTTTGCTACCAGCACACTGGAGAAGGGACCGCAAGCTGATCGCCCTGAGGTGAGGGGAGTTCTCCTCGTGTGGGGTGGTGGTGGGTGGGGGACATTGGTGGTTTTGGGGATGCCATGCATGATGCTGGGTGCCTGCTATGGACAAACCATTGTGGGTCAAGGATGAAGGCACTGCTGGGCTGCTGGTGCTGGCTGTGAGATGTCAGTGACGTGACATGACGACCTTTTGGTGTGTGAAGGGTAATGGTCGAGCAGGGATGAGTGGGAAGGGAGTGTGGGATGTGGAAGAAGCAGTGGGAGACCTGAGCTTGTTGCTCCACCCATCCTGGGGCTTCCATTTGGTTAAGGGAACGGAGGAGTGGAGCAGAGCTGGCGCCCTGCTGTGGCTGCAGGTGGTGCTGGCAGTCACGGCACCACTTGGACCAGTCCCAGCAGTGGCCCATGCCCATGGCCTGCCTTGGCCAATGTCTCCCTTCAGGCTGTGGACTTCCG
The DNA here is from genome assembly GCF_965140915.1 of Aythya marila. NCBI lineage: Eukaryota > Metazoa > Chordata > Aves > Anseriformes > Anatidae > Aythya > Aythya marila. The sequence continues at coordinate 8,560,481 of NC_139080.1, read as the reverse complement.
GACCTTCTGGGGGGAGAAGTCTGAGCTGCGGCGGTTCCAGGATGGCACCATATGCGAGGCAGTGGTGTGGGAGGCCAGCACTGTCTGTCAGAAACGCCTCATCCCTGAGCAGATCGTCAGGCACCTGCTGAAGCTGTAAGTAGCACCGAGTGGTAGCAGGGGCTGGGTGAAGTGTGGCTGTGTGGGGGGCTGTTGCTGTTCTCCCTGTTCTCCGCCGTGTCTGTGGTAATCCTGCCGTCAGACTTGTGCTTTGGGGAGGCTGTGGGTCACCTCAGCTAAGTAAAATGTGGAAGTCATTTCAGCATTGTGGTCTGGATACTGCTGGCTGCCTCGTAGGAGAAGATGCAAGGAGATATTGATGTCCTGCCTTCATGTCCCAGTATCCCCCTGACTATTTATTGTTGGCAGAGCTGCGAGGTCTCAATGGCTTCTCCTCCCAGGATATTTCATGGAATTGGCTGACACCTTGTGGTAGTTAACGAGGTTTGCTCTCCCAAGAGCACGTGCAGTAGAATTTCAGACCTGCTAAAAATGAGACCTTCTTGCATAGGGGAAAACAAAATAAAAGTTGCCTGGTCCTCTTATTCTGACTCAAGGAGGGGTTCTGTGAGGAAAGACTGCATTAGCAGCATTAGCTTTGAATCCTCTGAGGCTGCACATGTTGCTGTGCTGCTTTGAGTTGCTAATTTGGGCACAGGAGGAGCACAAAGATACAGGTCTCTTCACTGTGGCCTTTCTGTGCGGAGGGATTGGACTGACCCTTACCTGCACAGCCAGCAGTGTCAGGGTGGATGGGGTGAGGAGCCCAGGCTCTAATGCTCTGTTGTCCCCCTTCATGCAGGCACGCCGATATTCCTGAGTCGTCCATCTGCTACGCAGGAGCGCTGCTGGACTCTGTGATCAAGAGTGGGAAACAGGTACAGTTGCTCCCCAAATGCAGGGAGCGTTTCCTTCTCTCAGGGAAGGGAGGTATGGGAAGAGCTGTAGGGAGGTCATCTCTGCTGCGTGGACCTGAGGCACCTGGGTGCTTCCCAGGGTGCTTGTGTGCACTACATCTGCATCATCTAAGGATACGTTGTGGTCCCACTGTGTTCCATCTGTACCTTTTCACCTCTTACATCCTTCAGGACACTGGCCAGGCTCTCCTGTGCCTTCATCCTGCAGATCCACCTGGGAAACCCAGGAGAAAGATCTTTCCTGTCCTGGTGCAGAGTCCTGATCGTGCATACCTAATGCTCCCTAGTGCTGCAGCTGATTGTGCACTTGAAACAAAGAATGTCACTTTGAGACAGAAAAAGATGGGTTTTGTAGGCTGGGAAATGTCTCCACCTGTGCTTCTTTCCAGCTTCTGGAAACTTAAAGCCTGGAGATGAGCTGTGGGCAGTTTGGCACCACTTTGCTGGTATTTGGTAAAACCAGGGACTTCTACCTGGTTGTTAAATGGAGGAGGAAACTTTTTTCTCCTTAAGAGTTAAGGGGAACAGATGTTACCAAAGAGTCTCTTGCATGGGGGCCGTTCTGAAGTCCAGCTCAGCCATGTGAAATTAGCCTCAGCTGCAGTCTGGGCAGAGCCACTTGTCAGATTTTGGACAAAATGTTAATTTGCACAGCTTGCTGTGTGGTGAGGCAGCAAAATCTCTGCACCATGTCCCTGCAGGGTAGCCTGGGATGAGCAGGGGTGATAAAATCCATTGGTGAGAGGATGCACTTCTCAGGTCCTGAGGGCCTTTTAGGAGTCTGATTGTAACCAGTCCTTGCGGAATGAAGTAGAAATCTGCTCTTGCATGCAGGGCTGTGGGCAGGGGCATCTCTGCTCTTCCAGCTGCTTATGTGCAGGCAGCTCGGGGGGCCTGGGGTGGTGGAAGGATGTGGTGGATGAGGGGAGATGGGTGGTGCAGCTAGCTCTAGGGATAGGCAGCCTCCCCTGGGCCAGGGTTTGTCATTTGTGGTGTGCCCTGCAGAGGGTGCTGCTGCTCTGCTGTAAAGCCTGGGCAGGCCAAATGCACACAACTTGATTCATCTGTGTCTGAACTGAGCTGTTCAGCATCAGCGATGTCTCTTCCTCATTTCAAGCTTTTCTCCTGTGATTCAGGGTGGTGGAAGCTGCAAGGGCAGCAGCAGTTCTTCTTTCAGTGCTCCCCAGCGTTCCTGAGATGATCTGGATATTTTCTGCCCTTGCTTTTGCCATGCTTTGCATTTCTGCCTTGGCTAAGAGCATAGTCAGAGCAGCTTTTTGTTAATTGTTGCTTCTGCTGACACTCCAATAACCAGATGAGAGGCAGCAGCAGAGCTCTTGCCTTGTCAGTTTGTGATCTCTTTACCCCCAAATCACTCCTAGCTTCTCTTTTTCTAGGCAGAAAGTTGGCAGTAGAGCTCTTGTGCAAGACACTAAGGCAGCAACAGGAAATCACTTCACTTCTGTCTTGAAATGCATCTGGGATGCCTGAAACTGCTGGGGAGCTGCAGACAGATTTGTTTTGGTCTTCCCTCTCTCATTCACCTTCCTGTCTTTCTGAGCACCTCTGTCAGGTGCTGCTCTCGGACAAAAGTCCCAGCTCCTTGACCTCAATGCTAGCTGCAAGTGAGGCAGGGCGGGCACCTGTGCTACAGAAGTGGGAGAGGCAACTGCAGAGGTGCTCTCCGTGTGTCCGCAGGATTCGGGGACCGGCGAGGAGGCCATGGTCAGCATCGTCTGCTCCTACGATGACCTGAGCCGCAAGCTGTGGAACCTGGAGGGGCTGCCGCTGACGGTGACGGCTGTGCAGGGCGTCCACCCGGCCCTCCGCTACACCGACGTGAGTGTCCCTGGGCACGGCCCCTGTGGGGGTGGTTTGTAAGGGGTTTGGGGGAGCCTCTGGCCCTGTTCGGGTTTTGGGAAAGAATCAGTGGTTCTTCTGTAGCCACTGAGAGCCCTCGGGGTGGTGCAGTGTCTCCTCTCTGCTGTCTCACCCTTAGGGCTGAGCACACAAGTTGCTAAGCTCTTTGTGCTGGGGGCAGGAGGTTTGGGGGCTGGCGTGTGCAGGGCTGTGGGGTTTCTGCTCCCTGTTCTCAGTGCCCTGGTGGCTGCTGTCTCGCAGGTCTTCCCTCCTATTCCCATGAAGCCGATTTATTCCTTCCATAAGCAAATCAGGACCAAGCGCTTGCTGCTTCCTTCGGAGGAGAAGCCCTGCCCAGCCTACATCGCCCCTATGAAAAGTAAGTGGGGAGAGATGTGAGCAGGAGAAGATTTGGGGGGGGGAAGCGGAGGGAAGCATCGATGCTGACACCGTCACCGCTGCCTTTGTGTCCTGTAGGCGGGACCAGAGCTCCAGCTCCTCCTGCTCCCCCGCCATAACCTCTAAGTCCCAGCCACCCCCAGCGAGCACCCCGTCCCTGCGTGGGGCTCACTGGCCTCCTGTTGTCCCTTTGCATCCAGTCATCTGCCACATGGAAGGCAGCGGCCGCTGGCCGCAGGACAAGGAAGCCATCAAGCGCATCAAGGCAGCTTTCCACCTCCAGCTGGCCGAGCTCCTCCAGCAGCAGCACCAGCTGATCTGCAGGCCTGCGGTCACCCACACGGACGTGTACAAGGTAGGGGGGCGTGGGGGCTTCCTCCAGAGCTGTGGGCTGAGGGTGCTGTGGTAGGGGGGGGCGTGCAGGGGGTTATGGAGGTGATCACAACCGGGATTCAGGTGCAAGGCCCACCAGGAAGAATGGGAAGACTGGACTGATGTGTTCACGGAGCACAGCAGCCTGGTTGTATTGCCACCAAGCCTGACCTGTGCTTCCCTCCCCATCCCAGGATGGCTATGTTTTCCGTCTCCAAGTTGCCTACCACCGAGAGCCCCTGATCCTGAAGGAAGTGGTTACCCCAGAAGGGATGGTGAAGTACGAGGACACAGAGGAGTCTCAGCAGCTGGAGCTGGAGACGTTGCATCGGCCCTATCTAACCAGCTCCCTGCACGGGTACGTGAGGCAGAGGGCATGGGGCAGGCAGGAAGGGGCCAGGAGCCCCTGTGGAGATGCCCTTTGATGATGGAGGGTGGTGGTGTGGTGAGGAGCTTGCTGTGGGAAGTAGTTTTTCAGCTCGCCTTGTGAGCTGGTGAGGAAGGAGAGGGGAGAGCTGGTTGTCCCTGTTGTCACATCAAAGGTCACCAACATGGGGAGACAAACACCGAAGAGCAGTATGATTAGAGGGGAATGTGTAGCAGCATTTCCACTTTGTTCCCTCTAAAATCTCAGCACCCACAGTATGTTCTGTGCTTGTGGTGCTGGACACGTGTTTCCAGCAGGTGTTGATCCTTCTCTTCTCTCCTGCTGAATGCAAAAAGGGTGTTTTGGGTCCTGGGATGTGTCTGTTGAACACTCGCAGGTATTTGTCTGCCTTCTTGCAGGCTCCAGCAGCAGCACCCCGTCTTTGGCAGCTCCTGCCGGCTCGCCAAGCGCTGGGTCAGCGCCCAGCTGCTGAGTGACAGCATCTCTGAGGAGTGTGTGGACCTTGTCGTGGCCTCTCTCTTCCTCCACCCAGCCCCCTTCACACCACCCAGGTGAGGATGAGGAGCACGAGCTGGCCTGGTGGGAACTTGAAGCCTTTTTCTTTACCTGGGATGAAGGAGGCGTGGGGTGGCCTCTGGGTGCTGGTGGTACAGCTGCTGTGTTTAATTTTTCTTGAGGATTGGTGGGGCTCTGTATCCCAGGGCTGACAGTGGGAGAACTGGGGTGAGGGCCAGCACGCTGGCCCTCCTGGGTTCCCTGGGAGGGATGTTACAGCAGTGCTGGTGGCTGCAGCTCGTGTTTGTCCTGGAAGGAACTCCCGAGGGAAGGGCAGAAGGTCAGCTACTGAAAGCTGAACGGAGCTGTGTGTTGGTAAATAATCCCTGGGGGTCAATTGCTTTCTGGCCTCTGGCAGGTGGGCTGGATACAGCTCAGAGGGAGTGAAATGAAGTTAAAGGCTGTCTTTGTGCTCCATGCGGAGCCAAAAGGTTACACTAACCTGTGCTCAGGATCCGGCTTCCTTCCCCAAAACAGGAGGAGTAATTGCCTGATGCCTGGAAAGCTTTACTTGTCTCCTAAAATAGCCTGCTAGCGAGAGCCCTACCTTCCCAGATGTCTCGTTGTGCGAGCACGTTGTGCTGCAGCGAGGCAGGCACAGTGTGAGCTTGGCCAGCATCGTACAGAGCTGCCCTGGAGATGGGAGCAGCCCTGCCTCTGGTTCACCCCCTGCTCCATTCCCACCTGTCCATGTTTTGGGAGATGCAGGGACAGTGTCTCAATTTCTCTTGGTTTCTTTTGTGTGGAGAGGGAGGAACAAAGGGGGAAGACTTTCCTCAGGGCCCTGGAGAAGGGGAAGCACCTCATACTCTCACCTTGAGCATCCCTTCCTGGGCTACGTGTGGCCTGGGCACCACTAAATCACTTCCAAACCCTGTTCCTGCCAAGCTGCCAGGCCGGGGGAGCAAATACCAGTGTTGAACTGTTTTTTGTCTTGTCTGCAGCTCTCCCCAGGTGGGGTTTCTGCGCTTCCTCAACCTGCTGGTGACCTTTGACTGGAACAACAACCCCCTCATCGTCAACCTGAATGCCGGCCTCACAGGTGAGCGGGCAGCACGTGGGCCGGGGCTGTGGGAAAGCTGTGGTGTGAGGGTGCTGAGCCCTCCTTTGGGCAGCCCCTGGGTTTTTGGATATGTGAGTACTCCCAGGTTTCTGCATGGAACATGGAGATTTTCTATCCATTTCCTCTTCTGCTGGGTTTAACCTGGCTTTGGAGTTGGGTTGTGGCTTTGAGAGCCCCACTGAGCAGCCTACATCACAGGGGCTATCTGCTGGTTCCCATCTGTGAGACACACAAAGAAAAAGGGTTGCAGTCCTCTACTGTTTGTTATCTCTTGAGCTTTGAGGATTTCCTGGTAAATGTCTCTGGTTTCCAAAGGAACATTTTGGCACATCCAAGTGGACCTATGCCCTACGCTCTTATTATTTTGTCTGTTGATCATCTTTTAGGTACCAGCTGTCTCTTCGTGTGAGCCAGAAGAGACCATGGGATTGCCTTATCTTTGTTGGGGTGCCAGGGTGGGTGGGAGAGCAACAGTTAGTGTTTAAAGCTGATTTATAAGAGAAGGAAAAGCTGCTTGGGAGTGTGGGCAGGCTCATGGAGGGAGCAGCTGTTTCTGTGGGTTTCAGCACTCCTCCAGTTTTCTCTTTTTTGGGAGAATGGGTTTTTGAAACTGGTATTTTTCTGCACTCCGGCTTCTTTTAATGAACAAAATGGGAAGTGTTTTTGGCCAAAGAGCTGCTTTTTCCATTTAGAAACAAAGCAGAAGACTCTTCAGGTGCAAACTCTCTTGTTAGCTTATGACGTGAGCTCCCAGCGACTGCAGCTTGAGCTGTGTCTGGGCCCACGTGAGAGCGCCTGGATGAATTCAGAGCTAAGGTCCACCCAGCCCTGCGTCCTGTCTCCAAAATTCCCTGTTGGCAGATGCAGAGGGAAGCACAAGATCAGAGCAAGTGCGGAGCTGATGCTCCCCTCCCAGCCACTGGCAGTATTCATTGGTGCTTGTTTCTCTGCTGGGGAGGTCTGTCCTCTGTCCTGGAGGGCTTGGTGAGAGCCACCCACTGCTTTCCCTGCAGAACCACTGGTGGGGCTCAGCCCCAGGATCATCTGGCTCTGTATGGCAGCAGAGCAGGGCCAAGGCACGGTGGGAAGGGACAGAAGACAGCTGCACTGCTGGGCTCACCACCTCCAAACCTTCCTGGGCTGCAGCCACCCTCATAGCACGCCCTGGTTTTATATGTGGAGAGATTGTGTGCCCCACCACCTCTGGCCAGCAGCATGCTGAGAGCTGGGGAGATGCACCCAGTTGGGTGTCAGCACGCTTTCTGTTTAGCAGATGAGAAAAAAGAGCAAATACCCTGTTCCTAGTTTAAAATGTGCTGGGAAGTACCCAGGCTGGGCTTGCAAGGAAAAACAGGCTCATTGAAAACTAAAAAAATCTGTCTGGTAGTGGGGCTGTGGGGGAGGAAAGGTGACCTAGAGAATTCTTCTCTTCAGTGGCCTCCTGTCTCTATGTAAATAGCTGTAATTTTTCCTTCGTGCTTCTACACACACTCCACGGTCAGCAGCACATCCCTCTGCAGCTCGTTTCGCAAGGTCTGCAGGGCGCTGAGGTCTGGAGTTGGGATCAGAGGGCAGGAAAGGTTAAAAGCACGTTGCACCACCCTTTTCTGGACTGTGATACACGGGCACGGGGGCTGGTGGAGGGCTGTGGGTGCAGCAGAGCATCTCACCCAGCTGCCTGCCCTCTGCAGACGCCGACTGCACAGAGATCAGGAACAAGTTCATGGCTGCTCGCTCTCGCCTCCCCGTCATGTTCATCGCCACCCCTAAAGACCAGTGGAGCTCGGTGTGGACACGAGAGCAACCCTCAGCACAGGTGAGCTGGGGCTCCAGATCTGTGCCTCGTGGTGTCTGGGGCATTTCCCTGCTCCTGGTGTTGGGGGGAGCTCCGCCAGCCCTGTGGGTGGCTGGGGTTCCCCCTGCATCCAGGAGTTTTACCCTAAAGCTCTTTTTCCTCCCCAGATCCTGCAGCGCCTTCTCGTGCTGGCCGCAGAGTCTCTCCGAACCCTGGAGGAGCAGCTCATGGACCCGCTCGGCAGCCAGGACGTGAAGGTAACCCCTTGGGGCCCCACACGAGGGTTTTTGGGTTCTGGCAAAGCAGATGGGAGAGGAGCTGGACATGGAGAAGCTCCAGCCAACATCATGTGGGCTGGAGGCTGCCCCCTCCAGTCCTGCCCCTGTGTGCAGGCATGTGTGCACAGCCTGAGCTCCCAAACTCTCCCCATCTCCTGCAATGGGGGAACGGCTCATCCTGGCTCCTAACATGCCCTGGGGCTTTGCAAAACATCATTTGCTTCTTCCCAGCCTTGACCCTTCTGGTTTAACCTTAGCAGAGGTTGGCAGCAGACACTGTTGCAGGACTTCTTCTGATGGCATTTAGGTTTGGGTGAGCTTGCTGGTGTCTTGACAATGGGGGAGGAATTGGAATCAAGCTGGTCTGAGCTGTTGGGGTGGAGAATAGGAAGTGGTGTGAGGGAAGACCTCTGGGAAAATCCACCTAGCAGCGTTTCAGACTGTCTCAGTGTGAAGTGTCCCAGGTTCTACTTCCATTTAGAAAAGATTAGAGAGTGAAGGGGAGGAAAAGTCAGGCTCCTCTGTGTACCCGGACTGTGGTCCTTCAGCAGCAATGAAATCCAAGTCATTGCGTCTTCTCTGCGTAGGGAGCAAGCTGAGATGTGGAAATCGTGTTTTCTTCCACTTCTTCCAGGTGTGTTAGTGCCCTCATTTATAAAACAGGAACCCTTGATTTTGCCCGTAAAGCTGCAGAGGAGGTGTGAAGGGCTGCTGGGCTAAGTGCTGCTGATTTTGGCAGCGCTGTGCCGTGTTTAAGGGTGGCAGGTGCTGGCCAAGAACCATGAATGGCTTCGCTTGTTTTACCTCCTCCCCTGGCTGCTGGTGCTGTTGCAGTTGGACCCTTCCCCGTGGGGGATGGCAGTGACACGAGGAGGCAGCTGGTCGGAGGAGACCCTTGTGTGGCAGTTAGGGGCAGGGCTCAGAGCTGCATCCTGCTCCTTTCCACATCCTTTTTTGCTGCTGACCCTCCTGGGCATTTGGGATGCTCTGGGAGCCTTTTTCATTGAACCCGACAGGTCAGGAGAGATGATGGCATAAAGGGACGAGGGCAGCAGAGCAGAGGCTTGCCTCAGGGTACAGCTACGTTCCTCGCATCCAAGGGATGCGCTGCTTTCTAGTGATGAGCTGCGCAGAGCCTTTCCACACTCCCTGAGCCACGTAACTGCGCCATCTGCTCCTTTTGGGAGCCCATTGTGGGACGGAGGAAGAGGAAGATGATAACAGGCAGAACAGCCGGTAACTACTCTTCCTTTCCGTGTCAGGGCCAGGCCAAATCCAGCTTGAAAAGGATCCAGGATGTTGTGTGATAGGGTGATTATTGGCTGTCCTCAGCGTGATTCCACAGCTGCCTGCCACTTTGCTCCCGGGTGGGATGGGTGGGACCTCCTGCTCCTGCACAGCAGGGACAGGGACCTCGGGATGCTGTCTGTCTGTCTGTCCTGGGGGAGACAGCCTGTACTTGAGCTGGAGGCTAAGAAGGGTCAGGGCTGAGGCTGCGGGGATGGGGTGCAGCCTTGGTGGGGATGTTTCCTGTAGTGATTGAGAGGGGAAGCTGCAGGGCTGGTTTATTTCAGGCTTGTGTTCATCCTTATGCTGCTTTCCACCTAGATTTGCCTGGACCGTCTTGTTGTTCCTCTGTGTTCCCTCTCTGGAATTAGCATTATGGCCAGCTGTGATATTTTGGCAGCCTTTGTGTATCTTTATGGGATCTAACGTCTATTTTGGTCACATTCCCAGGACAGGGGTGGGTGTCTCTGAGCAGCCCCTTGGGGGGAAGCCCGTGCTAGTAGCTTCTTGTTCCTTGCATTATTATTTATTACTGAAGGAAACAAACCTGCTGGCTCCCAGTGCCTTTGAAAAGATGGGTTTATCTGCAGCACTCCCTGTACTATGGAAAACGTGGTGTGTGAGTGATGGTAAATGAGGGGAGAAAAGAGGTTTTGGCCTGGCTGGGAAGTGGACATGTCCAGTGTAGTGTTTCCAGTTCAACAGTGAGTATGATGCCACTGATGATGCTGTGGCCCTTCTCCAGCCACAAGAGTGACACTTTATTTTCTTGCATGTAGGATGTCAGCAGGGTGTCCTGAACCCCCATGCATGTAGGGACTTGCTTTGGGCCCAGGTTGGGTTACCAGTTCCTGAGGAGAGCAGAGGGGCTTGAGGGAAAAGTTTTTGAGGGGGCTGAGAGCTGGAGTGGCTTAGAGTCAGTCCCTGGCTCTACCACTGGCTCGTGCTTTCACTGTGGCCACACCACTTAATCCCACTATGAGGGGAGGCTGCTCACTCTCTTCTCGAGCTGCAAACTGTCTGATGTGAATTGAATGACAAACCCCACAAAGCTCCCTCCCTCCTTCACCTGCCAGCTTGGCTGTACGGGAGTGTCCTGGGAAGCACAGGCACGTTTATTCCATCTTCCTCCCCCTCCCAGCTGCAGCCCCTGCATATAGAGTTCCTTATTCCAAACACTGGGCTTTTAACATCAGGCTTTGTGCCTGGTTAAACTGCTCAGGGTAAAATACGCAGCTTCTCTGAGAGTCAAGTGCTGTTGGGGATGGAGGGAGCTGCAGCCCTTCCAGCTCCCTCTGCAGATCCTCTGTAGCTGCTGGGCCCTCTGTGCCAGGGAAGGGGGCTGGCCTGTGGTGAGCAGAGCTTCAGCCATAGCCTGTGAAGAAGGAAATAAACTTGCTATTTACAAAAAAAATAAAATAAAAGGCAGAAATTCCTGGTCTTCCAGTGACATCCAGCAGCACCTCTAGGAGGCTTTGGCTTCTACACTTGAGTCTGACTGACCCCAGGGTGGTGAAGGTTTTGGTAGGACACCAGCAGCTGCTTCAGGAAGGCTTTGTTTTAATTTGAGTGGAGGAGAAAGGCCATACACTTCTTATCCCGCTTCATTTTCTGTGTTTTTGTTTGTTAGGTTAAAACATCATTTACTCAAATGGATGAGGGGGGATCCAGGCGCACTTACCTGCCCTTTGGAGGGAGGTATGTCAGCCTCTGAGGGGAGCTTGTTCTGGCGTGCCGAGTCCTAGCTTAGGCAGCTGAAGCTGAGAGGACTTGAAAAGCCAAGCAGTGGTTAGTTATGACAGAGTCACATTCTGGAGGGTTTTTTTTTTTTTCCTGTTCAGGCAGTGAAAAAGACTTTTTGACGTGGCTTTCACTTCTGCTGTGTTTTTTGCTGGAAGTATTACAGAGGTGAGATCTACTTGCATGGGGACAGTGCCTGCTACAGGGGCTGTAAAATGATTTTGTCTTTGCTGATCTCACTGCTTTGTTGTGTGAATGCTCCCAGGCCAGCTGAAAACAGCTGTTTTCAGGCAGCCCTTACCTGGGGAGCCGTGTGTGGTGAAACAAAGCAGTGCTGCCATTCGGATGGCATCGTTTGCTTGGAGGCTGGGAAGTGGACTTGAGAGAAGTCTGAGGGGAATGCTGCTTCCCTGGCTCAGGCTCACCCCAGCCACCTGCTGCTTGTCAGGTGTCCTGGGGTGAATCGAGCTGAGAAATAAAAACAACCCAGAGGTAGGGAGAGGTGTCCCTGCAGCCTCTGGTCAGGCCCAAAGCCTTATTTTGGGTGGCAGCTTGGCCAAGTTTACGTTAGGCTGGGGTTAGGCTGTGCTGGGGTGGGTCTGAGCTGCCCTGGGGCTGGGCTTGGCTTGGGGCTGGATGTCTGAGCCCTGGTGTGATGGGGCGAGGAAGAGGAGGAGGAGGCTGTATGGGTGAGAAGTGCCTGGTGTGCTGCAGTTGCAATGGGGACCTGTGATCAAAACTGCAGGTTTGAGGTGAGCTGGAGGGCTGTAGCTCCCAAAAGAAGCTGTTGCATGTCCATAGCATCCTCCTAACCCTTCAACTTGACCTCCCTGGTCCTCCTTCCCACCCAGTTCCTCTTGTTTGTTGCAGCAAAATTCTTTCTCCTCCCTCTGGCCTGTACAGCTGTCCTTCATTTTCCTTAGGGATAAATTTGTGACAGCGTTTCCAGAGCTGCTAACCTTTTGGTAAACAAAATGTGGGGCTGGGAGGAGGGGAGAAAACTTGCTGAGGCAACTTGGAGTTGCTTCTCACATGTCTGCCAGTGGGTTTTTTTTTTTTTTTTTTAATTTGCATTTATATTTGGGTCACTTGGGGATGTGCCTCTTCTTCTGTGGATGCAGAGATGGGTTTGTGAGCTCTGTCTGTGCTCTCACAGGGATACAATAAGCCACGGGCGTCATCTGGGTGGAAAGGCAGCTCTGAGTGGATTAGGGCTGGGATTTGATGCTGGTCACTGGTGTTGTTTGTGTGTGTTCCTTGGCCTGGCTATAAGCCAGCCCCAGGCAGTGGGTTTTCTGACAGCGCTGTGCTGAGCAGTGTCCAGTGGCTCTGTTTGTGTCCCCATGTCATTTACTCCACAAAAATGTACAGGCAGTTTTAAGTTTTCCATTTGAATACAATTGCATCCAGAGTGCCTGATCCCTCCTGCCCAAATATTTGTGTCTGGGATTGTTCTCTTCCATTAATGGGGTCTGTTCTCATCCTCTGCTTGCTGGAAGATGCTGCTGCCCTTTGGGACAACCTCCTGGACAGACGGGGCTGTCCTGCAGCTCCTTGTGTCCCCTGGGTTTTTTTTGACTCCCTCCTTCACAGGGTCTGTGACTGTAGCTGGAGGGAACCACCTTGCCCCCTGGAAAGCTCTTCTCTAGGGCCTGTCCCTTAGTCACAGGGACACCAGTTAGCTTTTTCTGCAGACCTGGGAACTCAGTGGGGTAGAAAAGGCAGCCCTGCAGGCTGGGTGTCTGCTGTGAGTAGGGAGCAGCTCCCTTGGCAGGGGGCTTAGCTTGCTGGACACTTGGGCTGCAGCAGTCAGGTGCATCCTTCCTGCTGCAGGGAGCACGTAGCCTGTCCACCAGGAGATGGCCACAGGTGCTGCCACCTTGCTCTTGACAACATCCTGGTTACAGCTTTGATTTTGCTGCTTTAAGGAGAAGGGGATGAAATACAAACATTGACTTGGGAAATCTTTTACATCTGCTGCTTGCCTGTGCCCTACGTTTGGTGTTTTTTTTCTTCCATGCAGATCGCCTTCCGCCCTCCCTTGGATCTCTACGATGTCCTCATCCACCTGAACTCCAACCAGATTCCTCGGCACCTGGAGGGCGTGGACCGGCCGGTGAAGTCGTTCTCCCGGGGGGTGGTGAAGAACAGCGCGGGAGCGAATGTCCTCTTTCCTGTGGTGGATTACGACCCTGTACAGTGCTACCTCCAGGAGCTGAGGGTAAGTCCTTTGGGGAGCTGCAGGGGGTTGTCTGTCATTAATTCAGGTCATTAAGTGCCTGCTGTTGCAGGTGAGGGTAGATTTAGATTTTTAGGAAGACATTCTTTACTCAGGGGTTGGTGAGGCACCGGCACTGGCTGCCCAGTGAAGCTGCTGCCAACAGGTGCATGCAACATTGAGGCCAAATGCTGGCCACAGATTTGTTTCTCTGGGGCTGGTCCTCATGTGATGGCAGGGAAAGTTTAGTAAAGTGGGTAAACAAAGAACACGAGTATCCAAAAGTCATCAGCCCAGTGCTCTTCCACCATCTGGTTGTGCCAAAATCTCAGCAAGCTGGGGTGAAACACCAGGAGCTGGGTGGCAGTGGGATCCACGTGACATCTGGGCAGCAGATGTGCAGCCTCTGCCTTTTTGGGGCTTTCTGGCTGTGCTTGCAGTAGCTGAATAAATTATTGTGTGGAGATGAGGGGCAGAGATGCCCTTTCATCAAAAACTGGCTTGACTCTCAAGTGATCTCCTGCCCACAGAGGCAGTACTAGGAAGCAGTATTAGAACACAGGAACCATAAACTTGCTTTGTAAAGAAGGTGCTGTGCAGATCTCTGGTCCTGTTTCCCCCTCGGAGCTGATGCAGCTTGGACATTAGAGAAGGCTGTGCAGAGCCCAGTCCTGTTGAATGCTGATATCTCCAGGGATGGAAATTTCCTTCATTCTTGTGCTTTTGTCTCAATGTTTGATCATTGCTATTGTGAAAGTTTATTTCCTAATACCTGAATGACATTTCCCCTGTTGCAATGTGTGTTGATTCCTTGGTCCACCATGGCAACTGTGCTAGGGGCAGCTTCCTGGAAGGCAGGTCCTCAATTCAAAGATACCTCGAGTAAGACATCAAAATCCACCCCCAGTTCTCCTGTAAGTGGCACTGCTCATTTGCCTGGAAGGATGGGGAGGAGAGGGAAAGGAGGTGCCCAGTGCAGGGTGGGAGGTCTCCTGCTTCTGGGAAGGAAAGTGGTTGAGAAGCTGCAAGTCCCCCAGGCAGATTGCAGAGACCACTGGGAGACTTGTTGGGGTCCAGGACGTGTGAGATGGAGGGGGAGGAATACCCTGCACGAGAAAGCCCAATGACTGGGAACAACTTAGCATTTCAGTCTCTCTGCTGATGTCTGGATCTGAGATGGAATCTCAGGGCAGGCTCCTCTTTGTTCTCTAAACAACTAGGGTTTGACCTGCCACTATGAAACCTGGACACAAGGCATATCCCTGGTAGGAAATGGAGTTTAAGCCTGAAATCTTTCTCCAGCCCATGCTGGAAGGGAGGATTAGAGCTGAATGGAGTCTTTCAGCAGCTGCCAAGATGCTGGAGATGCCTGTGTGCATGGGGCCAGAGCTGCTGCATCTCCAGAGAGGTCAGGTCTAAGTGACTCTTGTGGAGACCTGGCAAGAGGCTGACTTCTTACTTGAAGGGGAGTTGGAGACCCCTGGAAGAGCCAGTGGGGAAAGCAGGTTCCCTGGGGAGGCTGTCAACAGACCTGCAGCAAATCTGGCAGTGTAATGAGGCACTTGTCAGGAAACTCATCAGGGTGTGTTGCAGTAAAAGCACTTTCTTGTGCTTCTGCTCAACTTACTGTCTTCAAAGAGATGACAGCAATGACTTTAGAAGAGAAGAGTGCAGATCTTTCCTGGAAAGCAGTTTTAATTATCCTAAGGAATTGACCTAATTGATCCACTCAATTACGACATCCAAACTGTCTGAATTTCTACTGCCTGTTTTCTCTACTACAGGTAACACTAGACTTGGAATAAGGTTTGGTTTGGGTTACAAATTACAGCCAGCCATAAATCCAGTATACCAACACTCCAGCAAAGAAATGTGTGTACATGCAAAGGTCACCTTGCCTTGTTGGAAGCAGTGTAATGCTCCCAAAGAGGAGCACGCAGTCAGTATCTCTTTCTTTTTTTGGCCTGAGGGTGCCTGGGAGGGAGCAGAGCAGGAGCTGGTCACAGGTTTCTCAAAAGAGCAAGCTTGGGAGTAGGGAGCCTGGAATCTGCCTCGGCAGCCTTTTCTGGGGGACATTTCCTGCTGTTGAAGGCTCTGAGGTAGGTATGGCTGTGTTTCCCCTGTGGGTATCATGTGGGAGGTGTCCTGCAGTACCAGCACACTTGGCTCTTGTAGCTTCCAGGTCAGTAACAGGCAGATCTGAAAGGACTGATGAATATCTCTGGGTAAACAAGTATTTTTCCTGGAAAAATCAGAGGTAACAGCTGCATGTGAAGGAGTTGCTTCTGGGCACCTTTGCTCACGGATTGCTCAGCCATGTCAGAAGGCCTCAAAAGCAGACTTTGCACCTCATGGACACCACCAAGCAGGTGATGCAGAGCTGTCGATAAAATTTACCCCACCAGTAATCATCCAGCCCCGTGTCTTGGGGTCCTGATGCACGGCCTTTGCCGTGCTTTCACCTGGTTGCAGTTGGTAGCCCCTCCAGCATCCTTGTGTTCTCCCTCCTCTGGTTTTTACTGCTCAAAGCAGCATTCAGCTCCTTGTCCTGCAGGCTGGGAGCCCTGGGGCAGATCCAAATGCAGTAAGATGTTGGTACTGGAAAGGAGTGTGGCAGCAGCAAATCCTTACAGAAGATTTTTGGATGAGAACGCCTTTGGACACAGAAGTGGCTGGCTTTGACTCAGAGTAATTTGCTCTGCCTTAATAGCATAAACCACAGAATTGAGCAACAGGGTTGTAGCCGTGGTGGTTTTACAGCAACAGAGGGAGACATCTGCCATGCAGCGATGCTGTGGGATTTTGTTTTCTTTTTATGGGCAGAAAAGAAATACCTTTTAATGTGGCAAGCTCCGAAAAGGTCAGATTTTTAAGCGTCTGGGCATGCTATTGAGCTGAGAGGGACAGGGAGTATCCAGTGACCTTGGCTCAGTAACCAGGGCACCCACTTCTGTCCTGCCCAACCTGTTTGCACTGAGAGATGCCCTGTTGTTCTCAAATCAAATGGGTAGGCAAGGCAGGAGTGCTCTGGAGCTGGAAGGTTGCTGCATGCCTTCCCCCAGTAGGAGAAAATAAAAGAATAAAAGGAGGGGAGGTGCTAAGTCCTGACTGCTTTAATTTTTCCTCCTTCAAGGAGATGTGCTACAGGAACTGGTCTGATTGAGTTGATCTGGTGCCTGAGAGGCTCTGGGTAAAGATGAAAGGCTGGTCATGGCATTCAGACAGTGAATCCTTAAATTCCAGGACAGATCTGATGGAAAAGGCCTGTTCTGGGAGTTGGTCCAGATGAAAAGGCTTTGCAGACAGATGCTTTTGAAGGAAAGCAGGTGCCAGACATTCCACAAAGAGGGCTTCCCTTGCGCCTCAGCCTGGAACCAGGCTCCCCAGTGCCAACTGTCCCAAGCACCTTGGTGAACAATCCCTGGGTCAGGTCCTCGGGGATTCTCCAGCAAGACTAAATCAACCTTAAGTGACTCAGCTGAGGTTCCCCATCACGACTGCAGGTTTGAGTCGTGGCTGCCATCAAGCAGTGGGTGCAGTTCTGCTCCCTTTGCTGGGAATGTGGCGTAGCTGTGTCAGTCAGCACAGCTCATGCTCCAGGGTGGCTTGGGTCTCTGTTCCTCAAGGGAAGGTCTTCCTGCCTGCATCCAGTGAACCCAGTGGCGATGCTTATGTCCATCTGCATCCATTCTGCAGCTCACGAAGCCTGAGGATCTCTCGTGTCCTGAAGCCATGAAGCTCTGATTGTCTTGCAAAGGTCTAGAGCTGTTCTTTCATGGAAGGGAAAGTTGAGGGAGCCTGCCTGAGCCCTCTCAGTCTGTGTGTCTGTAATGGCTATTAAGACTTTTTTTGCAAGGTCTTTGGTCTCACTGGATATGAACCACTCTCTCTTTGAGATTTAGCTTTCTCTGGTTGCATATACCTGTTAAAGAGCTCATTTCATCTTATACAGAGGAGATCTTTCCTGTTTGGACAAGCACGAGTATGTTTCCTGCTTTCCAAAAAAAACCAACCTTCCTCTAAAGCAGGTACTTCCTCTAAATGTGTTGTACTGCACCTTTGGACAAGACCTACCTGGAAGACTTACAGCCCTTTCCTTCCTTTTGTCCCGCAGTGTAGGAATGTGTGTCTTGCTAGTGCATGCTGAGAAGGAATTAATGATACTAAAAGTTCTTGTCTCTTACAGCATGCAAGTTGTGGTTATGGGATGTAGCTGGAACTGGGGAAATGTTTTCAGGTCAGATGGCTCCCTTCCTGCTTTGACTGGCCTAACTCCTCCTGCAGCATCTTTCAGAAGACAAAATGGAAAAGCTTTGGTTTTTGTGGCACAGAGGAAGCATTTCTGTCTGGATCTATGCAGAAGTGGCAGGAAATTCCCTGCTTTTACACCTGCAGAGCAGCTTCATGACCCTTACCACAGTGCCCAGGGTCGGGGTGCGTGTGTGCACACTGCTGTGTATCAAAGCATCTGTTCCTCGTGCTGCTTGGCTGAGCTCAGAGGCTGCCTTTGGTTGGATTTCTTCTGTGTTGGGAATGCTTTCCTCCTTCCATAGGAAGGGACTTTTGCTTGGTGGACCAGTGGATGAAGCATGTTTACTGATACAGCCAGGAGGCTGTGCGTGTACGGTTTTGGTGACAATATGTTTTTTTTTTTCCCCTCCCCACTGTGCCATACCTACTTGCCACTAACCTGAACCCCCAGGAGGGCGATGCTCACGTGGCTCTGGTGAGGTGCTAGGAGGTGGAACAGTGTGGATGGGCTAAAAGACATTTTACTGTGGAAATCCCAAACCTAACATTCAGGTTTCTTTTCTCTTTTAAATCTCCTCTGATACAGAAACAACCCCATCCTGTGTGTTTTTTTTTTTTTTTTTTTTTTTTTTTCTTTTCACAGTACTCCTTGCTTTGTTTGTGTGTGGGGGCTGGCTCCATCTGTATCATATACTGTGGGTATTGGGGCCAGGTTGTGTCAGCATGACAAAGGCTTTAAAGCATTAACCACACCTGTAGTTTGTTGGAAGTAAGTAGCTTTTAATAGAGTTTTATACTGTCAGGTCCCTCACTGAGAGCACTTAAATACTTCTAACCACTGAGTAAATGTTCAAATGGCAGAAGTATTCATCATCTGCATTGTACCAGGAAGAGCTGCTAGGCCTATTTCAGAGACCTCCCCAAATTTTGTAGCAGAAGTGGTGCAATGGGAGCCCGATCTCCAGGTGTAAGCAAGCACAGTGGAAAAGTGGGTGGATAAATGGTTAGGCAAAAAAACCCACCCCTAAACAACAATAAAGTAGTTGCTTAACTAGCAAGTGCTTACCTCATAGCGAAATCCGTGCTTCAGCCCCAGCTGCTTAATCCAGTAATCCCATTTCAGAGGAGGGTATTGTTTTACTTGCTGCCTTTCTGCATCCCTTTGGTTCTACCCAGGTGGCTCCCTACAGACCTTGGGGTGATCTTCTCCCAGGCACTTTGCCCAAGTAACGAGGCCCCTCTCGGTCACAAAATACAGATCCCTGGTACAAACTGGGAACCAGGTGTAGGGTTTGCTGGTGGTCAGGATCCTTCTGATCAGGGAAAGCTTTCCTTGGGCCTTTAAAGCTGACTTGTGACCAAAGATATGGCAGCTTGGGAAGGGAGCAGGGGTTCAGATGTGGTCCCCACCTTTATCCATTTTCTCACAAACTTTCCCTTGCGGGAGGTGTTGGCAAGCTGAGGCAAGCCCAGTGGCACTGGGCATGGAGTATGGGATGTGGAAAGGGAGGTGAACTCTGTTTGCTTTTACTTCCCAAGCCTCTGTACAAACAGAAGCACGGTGACTAATGCACCAGACCCTTTTAATGCTGCAGTTTCCCAAGAGCTGGACGTGCATCTCTGCAGCCTGGGGAAGCCGGCTTGAAGCGTGGGCCTTGCTGGGAGCAGCACGGTAGCAGAAGCTCGCCCTTCGCTGGGGTTTTGAATTGGATGCTGTGGTTTTCATCTCAGCCCTCTGCTCCCTCCTGGGTGTATAAAAGGTGCTGGGTATCAGTCAGAGCAGTGGTTTTATGGGGAAATGAGCTGAGCCTGGGGGGATTCCTTTCCTGCAAATGCTTCTGGTTCCTGTCCGAAGTAAAAATACCTTTCTCCTAGGGAGCATCACGTGGCACTCAAGACCTCCCCCTGCAGACTAACGAGGCTTTTTCAGGTTGTAACACGCTCTGGTCCCCTTTGATTCAGAGAGCTGTGCATCAGCTGTCATCGTGCCGTGTGCTTTGCCCTTTGCTGAGCTTTCCTTCCCTCCTGCCATTTGCCTTCTGGCACAACTGGGAGTCTTCCTTGGTGACCGGGCTCTGAGCATTGCCCATCGCTCTCAGCTGAGAAGCACCAGGGCATGTTGCCTCCTCCTCAGTGTGTTTTTAGAAAGTGGCCAAACCGTCTTGAAAAACCAGGTAATGCCCTGACCAGCCTTGCCCCCTTGAAGGTCCCGTGCAGTGGGGTGAGCTGGCAGGTCCCCGGACCTTCCCTGCTTGCTGGCCTAATAGTGTCGCCCTCTGTTCGTGCTGCTTCAAGTCCCAACTCATAAATCTGGTTGTGAAGGTTGCAGACAACACTGCCCCTCCCTGCTTATCGGCTCCTTACACTTAGAGTGCCACCCCACCCTCTGGGATCAGTGGTAATACCAACTCAATCCACCTTTTCCCTCCTCCTGCTGCAATCCTGCTGTGTCCATAGATGGTGCCTTCCAAACTTGCCTTTATTTTTTTTTTTTCCCCCCATGCGTATCATCATAAAAACCTCATGATACAATGATGCCAGAGGAGACCTTTCTTCGTAAGAGCATGACAGAGATGATGCTGGGGAAAGTAGGGAAATGCAGTTGCCGTGGTCCTGTTGGCCATCAGAAGGAAGAAGAGGGAGCAGAGGGACTGCATTTCGTGCAGTAGGTTGCTCCAAAACTAGCAAGGCCATATGCAGAAACTTGCCATGCACTGGTGTTGCAGGGGTGTCTTTGCTCAGCCCATTAAGCACGTGCGTTGCCTGGTGCAAGCCTCCACCATGATGAGCAGGTATCAGGGAGCAGCTTCTTGGCTGCTTGCTCAGCTGCCCTTGGGATGTGTATCTCTAGGTACCAGCGTGTTGAGTGCTGAGCTTTTGGGACAGACCTTTGGGTTTGGAGTTGCCTGCATGTGGTGGTGTTTACTCCTGCTGCAGCGCTGGGAATCCAGCTCACGTGGGCTTGGGGGAAGCCAGGCTGTGGGCTTCAGTCAGCTCTTCTTGCAAGCTCCTTTTGAGCCCTCCTGCCCAACACCATCAAAAGAGGTTACTCATTGACACAGCTGCTGAAACATAGCAGCAAGGAGAGCAGATTCCTTCAGTGCCTCCATCAAATGTTTGTTTGCACATCATAGGGCTTTGTGTAACTTGAGATTTCTGCTAAGTGTCCTTTTGGGATGCTGGGTGTTGACAGCTCGTGCGGTGTTTGTCCTGGGGAAAGGAGCTTTGATGCTCTGGTTGCACAAGATTGTAGAGCTCTAGATGCTGACCTTCAGGAAGGCCTTTGGTTGGGGTTTGTCTTTGCTGCCTTGTAGTGAAACTTTCTGTGGCAGGATTGCCTGCTGGGCAGGACCAGCAGGCCTAGAGCTGGTTGTATTCTCTGGGTGCTCTTGCAGGCCTGTGGGAGGGGATGATTGATTTTTCTCCTCTCTGGGACAGCCAGAGGTAGCTTGCAATCAGATCTGCGTGCAGAACTGAGGCTCTGCACATCGAGGCAGCAGGAGGCACTCAGGACTTGTCCTTACGCTGCTTTCCTTCTTGGAAATGCACTGGACGTGTTGCAGGTTTGGTCCGTGCTTGTGCAGAGCTACTCTGTGTCACTGGGAGGGACGGGCTCTGGTGCTGCCTCTGGGCTGTCTGGCACAACCTCTTTGTTTTCTCCCCAGGATGCCTTCAGTGATCTCGCCTTGTTCTTCTATGACAAGCACGGTGGGGAAGTGATTGCAGTGTTGTGGAAACCTTTGAGCTTTCAGCCTCAGCCTTTTAAGGTGAGTTTTTGACTCTGCTAAAGGCGTGTTGACTTTATAACCTGAAAGCTTGGAGGGCTTTTTTCTGTAATTGTTGTGTCTAACTCTCATCTGCCCAAAGCCCTTTGAGAAGTGGAACTAATACTTCTGTCCCAGTCTTAGAAGGGGTGAAACCAGGACAGGGATGTGGCTACAGTCCTGCCCCCCTCCAAGTCATCAGCAGAGCTGAGAAGGGAATGTGCTGTTGGACAAGCCTAGCACCATGCTCACTAGGTCAAAACAAAGCAAAACAAAACAAAAGCAAAAAAAAACCCTCTCCACTTCAGGTTCTGTTCCCTGGTCCCCTCCTGGGAGGTGGGCAGTACATCGTTGCTGAAGGTGTTTGGTGTGTGCAGCAGGCTGTCCCATTCCTCTGGGTGTCTCTTAACAGAAACACCTGGTCTGCTAGGAGCTGGGGTGGCAAGCCCAGGTTTGAGGTGCTCAAGTCCCGTTGTTGTACAGGGAAGTACTCCAGCTACAGTGTGTGGGTTGGCGAACTCTAGAGGGTGGTTAAACGAAGTGTGAGGCACACTGGAGTGATTCATGCTGCTTTCTATGAAGGAAAGACGCAGAGAAACTGGTGACTCACAGCTCAGAGTTGGCAGCCCAGGCTTTTCTGCTGTCAGTCTCTGGGTGATTTATCTCCCCTCTCTTCATGGCCAGGGGGCATTGGCCATTCAGCCTAGCTGCAGTTGTGAAACCCAGTTATTCATGGTGGTGAAACGAGAGGAGGAGATGCTGGCATCTGAGTTGAACGTGGCTTGATTAAACACGAGGTGTATTTCTTCTTTTTTTTCCCATCCTGGTGGAGCCAAAGATCTCTTCTGTCTCAAGGTCCTGACACTCTGCAACAGAGCAGAGCACAGCCAGCTCTTAATCCAGGGTCACGCTGTGGTGCCTGGTGTTTTTGCATACTGTCTGCTCTGTTTGCACAGGCTGCATGTGTCCATGTGCTCTTTTCCCATCTCCACCATACCCTGACAGTTATTTCTTGTCCTCCCTTACAGTCTTTGGACTGTGGCTACAGAATATACCCTAAAAGGGACAGGAAAGGCCACTCGTGCGCTTCATTATCTCTAATAAGGTGGTGGTGGCAAGAAGCGGTGTAGTGGTGTGACAGGGGTTGCATGTGATGGCAGGAGGGAGATCTAGGTCTCTTATTTGGGGCTTACGAAGGTTGCAAAGCAGCTCCCAGCAGGTGCTGTCATTTGTACATTTTTTTTGTGCTGTCATTTGTACATTGTTTGTGTCCTGCAGGTCTCCAGCATGAAAGGAAGGATGGTGTCAACCATGAACAACGAGCTGGTCTGTGTTCCCAACGTGGAGGCAATTCTGGAGGACTTTGAGGTTTTGGGAGAAGGCCTTGTCAAAAGAGTGGAAGCTCGAACAGAGAAATGGACTATCTGAGACCACTGCGAGGTGTAAGAAGGACCTGTCCTGAAGCGGTTTGTTCGCTCCAGGACCGTTCCACTTTATAAATCAGCCCTTTTAGGAAAGGGCTTAGGCTTTTTACATTTCAGAACTGTGCATCTGACTCTATTTATCTTTGTATGGCTTGTTCAGAAAAGTGATGGGACCTATTGTTTTTAAGAATGCAGATGTCTTTTTATTTTGAAAAAAATATAAAAATGGGTTACATTTTTTTAAGTGTTCCTGTTCATTATAGGAAACAAAGTAGTGTTCACGTGAAAACTTCAAGGCCTGAAAAATCTGTCTGGAGTGTGTGTTAGGAAGGCGGTTTCCTGGTTCGTAGCAGCTTCTTTTACACTCATGGCTGGCAAAACCAAAGAAACACTGAGCCGTCTAAAAATGAGCAGATGTTCCCTTTCTACTTGGCTTTGGTGAGGCACATCTGGAGCCGTATGTCCAGTGCTGGGCTTCCCAGTAAAAGAGATGGGGACACTGGAGTGAGTTCAGGCAAGGACAGTGAGGATAACAAAGGGGTTGAAGCATCTCCTGTAGGAGGAGAGGCTGCAAGAGCTGGGGCTATTAAGCCTGGAGAAGAGAAGGCTCAGGAGGCTCTTACCAGTGTGTACAAATACCTGATGAGGGAGGAAAGAAGCTGGGGCCAGTCAGTGGTGCCCTGTGACAGAATGAGAGGCATGAGCTGAAATGCAGGTAATTCTATTTAAAACACTTGTTGAAAGCATGAGGGTGATTGAACATCGGAACACGTTGCCCAGAGAGGTGGTGAAGATTCCATCCCTGGAAATAACTCAAAACCCAACTGGATGTGGTCCTGGGCAGCCTGCTCTGGGTGACCCTACTCTGAGAAGCAGGAGTTGTTGGACTCGATCTCCAGAGGTGCCTTCCAGCCTCTTGTCTGAAAAGTTCTCTTTTTGAGAAGTAAGAGAATGCACTAGTCCCATTCCCCTCTTCCGACCAAGGCAATGCACATCCTGGCAGCAAACTGCAAGGAAGTCATGTGTGGGGTGAAAGAAATCAACCTGCTGACAGCAGATATTGCTGAAACCAAAAATAGATCAAGCTTGGAAAGACAAATGGATGTCTAGGCAGTCTGATAACTGTAGACAGTTGTTGCTTGATAAAGGAGTGTTTTGGATGGGTTGCCAAATCTATTGCTTCAAGGCCTATCAGCCTCTCCAGCTATGAGAAGTGAGGATTTGTGGAGGAGAGCTTTTTTTCTTTTCTTTTTTTTTTTTCTTTTACGAATGCTTTCTCTGAAGTATTTGAAAGCAAGCTATGGCAGAGACAGGGCACTGGGCTGGTGTTACATAGCCAGTGTCCGTTTATCTGTGTGTGGAGGCACAATGTGTCATACAGGACATAGACACCTCTCATAGACATCCTCAGTTTTGGGGTGTGAGTATATATGCTCCATTAAAATGACAAAAAGCAGTTTTTGCTCTTCTCTGTGCCAGCAGTTGAAAGAGGCTGTATGTCATGACCTTTGCCCATCTATTGCTTGCAAGATCTTTTTTTTGAGAACACCTAAACTAAAAACTTCTAAAGCACTTAGTGGGCAAAGCAAGCATCAAACCCGAGAACAAAGCAGCACTTTCTATTGCTGCTGTGACCCCTGAAGATGCTGACAAGTCCATTAGTAAACATGATGCAGGCAGTGATTTCAACAGCTTGCAGAAAGTAGTTAATTAGGGATTATTGCTTAAAGCTGCTTTTTGCTCTATCATCCTCTAGATATTCAAGTCGCCCGATCTGCCTTCAGCGATGGCTGTAATCTTCCTGGGTACCCAGATTATTTCTGCTTTTTGCCCCTATCTGCCTTCATTCCGAACGTGCAGCCTGACACGGATCCTGTAAATCTGCCAACAAAACTGTTGGAGAACCCTGGAGTGGCTGCACTGGTTGTGTGTTCGCTTCCTCTGCCGATCTCTCCATGCCCCATCCTGCCCTTGCTTTCCCCCTTGCTGTGTGCTTCAGATGTGCATCGTTTGGGCTGGGGCACCCTTGCTGCATCTCTCTCCATGCTTTTCCCCAGGGCCAGAGGCGTGCACTGAAGCTGATGCTCGCTCGCAGGGGAGCAGAGCTCCTCCAAACGCGCTGCTCTGCCAGGTGGCTGGAAGCTCCTTCTCCCCACTTCCCTGGGGCAGTCAAAGGATGGGGCACGAGGGAGCGCTGCCCCTCACTGGCTCGTTCCCTGGCCAGGAATATTTACGGAGAGTGGTCTTTTGCAGCTGCTAGTGGTCTTCCCTGCCCTGTCCTCTCCAGTAGGGCAACTCAAGGGACATGTGGAGGATGTAACCTGCAGGGGAAGCCCTGCAGCACTGCTGCTTTTATCTGCTTCTCTCCCCATGTCACACATTGCATTACTATTTCCCTTCTCTTAAAAAGATGTAAAGCTATGTGTATAGGACTACATGCACCAGGTATTGGATTCCCTCTCCGCTCCTCCATCCTTTGGCAGCACTGCCATGCGCTTTCTCCTCTCTGTTTTTGGGGAAAACACTGCTGTTTGCAAAGGGCTAGGAAGTGCCCAGGCTGGCCTATGAAAATAACGATGCCAAGTTACCTGATGAGAAATGAACTCACTTGTAACCAATCCCTCGTGCAAGTACCAACCTGCTGGTGTTTCACAAGCTTATGCCAGGGCTCAGCAGCCAGCTGTGAGCTTAGGTCAGGCCTGTGCTGATGGATTTTCACCACCACCGAAGCTTTGTAGGTACAGCCCTGGTGCAGAAGACGTGTGCTGCATCCCCCTCAGCTGGAGGGATGGAGCTGAGGAGAAGCATGTTCTGGGGACAAGGGGAGAATGAAGGACTGCTTGCAAGGGCAGCAGCCTTTCTTGCTTGCTTGAAGCGATGAATAAGGCTTAAACTTGACAAAACCAGCTCTGAAGTTTTGGGAAACCTCATTGTTATCCATAGGAGCTGCCCTGACAGGGATCCAGTGAAGCGAAATGGTCTTGCTGCCATGGGGCGTGGTCATCTGCAGTGCTTTTAGGGACTGGATGTTGGTGTGCTCTCATTTTTTTTGGGCAACAGGTAAATAACAGAGGACAAATGAGGTCTCTCCTGCAAACTTTATCTCCTGTTGCCTGACTAACAGGAGTCCTGTTGACTCCTGGTGTACCGTGACAAATTTCCATTGTGAAAGCTTGGGGCAGGGCCCAGGTTATTCAGAGCAGGCTTATTTAACAAACTGTTCTTGGTTTCCACTTCCAGGGAAGTGAGTGGGCACTCGGTTGCTTGCCTCTTTGCTTAGCTGTGGTCCATCCACAAACAAGAGCTGCACAAACACGGGGCTGCCCTGGGGAGCCTTGGGGTGTCGCAAGAGGCAGGACGGGGGGGAGCTCGAGGCGATACCGCTGGGTTTTGACGTGTTGCCACCACGGGATGCGTAGGCGTTGCTGCCACGGTGATTTTGCAGAGCGATAGGAGGCCTTTGAAGCTCTTTATGGAGGGCCTGTTGTGTGTGAAGGGTGAGCACAAAAGGGCAGGTGTTCCCAAATATGAGGTTGGGCTGTGACGGGGATGCACTTAGGGAGTGGGTGGGTCAGCTGAAACAGGACTCAGTGGTATCTGCTTTCCCGCAGACCATCCCCAAACCTGCTGTGTCTTCCTGGGCCTTTATCTGAGCCACCCATTGGGCAGCTTTCTCCTGAAAAGTCAAAATCTTGTACAAGAGAAGTGGTTGTTGGGAGGCGGCTGGTGTTGGCTCTGCAGAGAGGATGATGGACGGAGCCTTGCTCCTCACACCAGACCCCAGTTTGCCAGACGCCCATCGTAGCTCTGGGCAGCAATCACGGGGCTTTTGGGACAAAACTGGGGAAACAAGTTGGTGAGACACAGCTGGAAGGGGGGCGGGTGATTTGAGAGGTGATGGGATGATGATCAGAGCAGTTTGAAAGCTTTGGGGTTTGCCAGCCTGCTGAGTCTGGGCAGCTGAGATATTGAAGGTGTTTTGGGTTGCTGTGGCTCTCAGACTTTGGGATGACCCCCTGAAGGGGAGAAACCTGTGTTTTCTTGAAATAAAGGCACACTCAAAGAACATCCTGCTTGGGCACCCAAAAATCACTGGTTGTTTTTGAAAACCTTTAGCCTAAATTTCCATGGCTACCTGAAGAAGGAGCAGATGTCTCGTTTTCAGCACAGAAAGGAAATAACCTCCTTTAGGTTGCTGCACATCTCCTAGACCTGTTCCTACAGCAGCTGTGCTGCTTGGGTCAGGGCTGGCTTGTTTATCAGGGTTTCATTTCTGAGGAAAATTCTCTGAACCTGAAGCATTTTTCCTGGCGAAGGCCGCTCCTTTCTGGAAGTGCTGCTGACAAAGCAGCTCTGGCATAACACGGCTTTGGAAGTGTGTGGGTCTGCATGGGAAGGATGCTGTGCAAGGGGTGAGAGGGGACTTCAGCAAGTGTAGGGTGCTCCACGGGGATGGAAAAATCAAAGGGTTGGTGGTGGTGGGGATTGAAAAATAGGAGAAATGTGGTCCGGAAAGGAAAATAACTGATTTTGGCTTTCATTAAAAAAAAAGTTTTGCTGAAAAAGTAGGAAAATATTTTCTGTAGCTCTCCGATTAGCTTTCCAAAAGGCTCAGCCAGGTGGAATAATGGGCAACCCTTTACCCCGGCTCCCTCCCACCCCAACGTGGGGCTCCAGCAGGGCAGCCTCCTCCCAGGGCTTGCAGGTGGTGGCACCAGCACTTGGGCTTGGTGCCATCATCCCATGGACCTTTCCTTCCCCAGAGCGTGGGGGCTGCTGCTCTCCTGTCCTGCACCTCCTGCCTTTGTCCCAGCCAAAAACAATCCTCCCCGTGAGTAATGCTTGCAGCTCCTGCCCGGGATGGTGTTGCTTTTCACCAGTTGTTGAGATTTGTTTAGCAGCAGTGCAACTGGATATGTTCCTGCACTGAAGTGCAGGTGGGTGGAGGTGAGATGTGACGGGGCATCCAGGGAGGGACAGGGTGGCACGTCACAGCTGTGGTGGGAAGCCCTGGAATGACCCCAAAGTGGGGGAGAGCTGTGGAGATGGATTTTACTTTGTGTAAGTGTGCAAAAGCAAAAATGTGTTTTCCCAGCTTACCCTGGTGCTGTGTTGTCCATCCTGTGGGCTTGTGGCACTGACACCATGCTGGGAGAAGCCTTTTCCCAGCCCGTGCTCCCTGCCAGGGTTGCACTGGGGCAAACCCAGCAGTTTCCCTGCACAGCTGTGCTCTTTGCCACCTTGTGTGTGACAAACACCATAAAAACACCGTGCAACGGGGAACTGGCAGTGCTGGGATACGGCTGCCTTTATCTTCCCCTCTCAGGCAGTGCTGCGAGGCTCGGGGACGCAGCCACGGGGCGAGTCCCTGCGAGGGACTTCCCAGCAGGGACACGGCTCACACCACTTTCACCCCCTCTTGAAAAGGTCCTGGAGCTGCCTACGGGGTTTGGGAAAAGCAGCATGGCATCTCAAAAACAGCCTGTTTCATGGCATGGCAATATTTTACGTAGTGTCACTGCTGCTGTACCTGCAGCATGCTGCTTGCAGCTGCCCAGAGGGTTTTGTTCTGGGCGTGCAGATTGCTGCTGCTCTGGAGGTCCCCGAGATAAACTATCAGCTGCTAACACGTGGGGCCCTCCTGCCCCTCCGTGCGCTGTCCTGTCCTTGCTGGGGCAGATCCATGCAAATAGGGCTTCGCACTACCCGACTACCACCTGCAGTACCCCACGCCACCCTTCCCAGTGCTGGGGAATGGCTGTGCTGTGGGACGGGGCCGAGCAGAGCCAGGTCAGGTGGGGAAGGTGAAACTGCAGGCACAGGTCGGGCAGTCGAGGTGGGGGCAAATTAGGAAGGTGTAAAACCCTAAAGGGCAAAACGCAGGGAGTCAGTGGGTTTGTGGAGGGGACACCCCAGGGCGCCACGGGGACTGACTGGTGGTGCTTGGCCAGCACAGGCTCTTTGGGCTCTTTTTCAAGGCGGTGAACATGCTAGCGCCCAGCTGAGGAGCTCCTGGCTATCTTTTCTCTGCTTGTGTTGGCCAATAAATAATTGCTTTACGCTTTCAAGACCAAGCCCATTTTCTGCTCTTGGCAGGTGTGATTCTCCCAGCCCCCTTCTAAACCAGCTGAAGTCACAGCGTCCCGATGCTCCTTTGCTCTTCCCTGGCCCTGAGCATCTTGTGCATGCTGGGGACCCTGCTGGGGGTATGGGAGCCTGTGTGGGGTGGAGAGGAGGTACCCCAGCACATGCTGGACCCCCATGTTAGCTGGCTGCTCATGTCACAGTGACCCTGCCCAGCGCTGCTGCAGGTGGCACAGCCTTTCTGGCAAGAGCTGGTGGTGGTCTGACACCAAGACCCTCTCTGCCAAATAGGAAGGACAGGCTCGGGGTGGGGAATGCTGGGCGTGGAGCTCTTTGGTCTGGGTGATGCTGGAGGTCAGCCTGGATGGTTATGGTCCATCTGCCTCGCAGATCTTCAGATGACAGCATTTGCCCCACAGGGGCCAATGGCAATAATGTCAGGAATGGGACCTCACCGAGGCCTGGATAAGGAATCTGACCCTAGAGCAGGTTTTCCTGCTCATGTCTTGTGCTGCCCACATCATTGCTTCATCTGGCTGCCTCATTGCCTCACTGCTTCTCCCTGAATGATCCTAAAGATGTCCTTTTCTTCAGCAATGCAGTGGAAGTGAGGCATGAGACCTCCAACTTCACTCAGCACCTTCTCCATCTTGGTTCTTCCTACGGGGGCTTCAGGTGGCTCCCCGTGGCTCAGCTTCCCCAGGGTAAAAAAAATAAAGAGTAGGTGGAACTGGTTGTGAACAGAATTATGGTGCTTTGAGAGCCCTGAAACCCTACAGAGGTTATTCCCCCACCATTGTACTTGTGTTTAAGGGACAGAGCCCTTTCGTGATGTGAACCCCAAGAGATGTTCCCAAGGTGATGTTTGGGTCAGCTGTAGGATGAAATCCATGGGCTGGTCCTGCACAGGACTGAATCCCTGGCTTGCTCACAGGGATCCAGCTCTCCCCTTCCATATGCAAGAATGTGACAAGATAAAAATGCACGTTCCTCCCTGAAGTGCTCCCTGACGTGCTGCTGTTCTCCCTAATTTGAGGGTTTCCCACGGCCCATGGGAGATCTGGGCTGTGCATGATGAGGCAGTAGATAGCAGTGCTCACACCCAGGTGCACAGGGGGTGGTTTTGGCCAGGGCAATCTGCTGGGTATGAGTAGGCTCAGCCCTTGGAAGAGGATCTCTGTTGGCTCCTGCTTGCAGGCTACAAGACGCTCCCTGGATGACTAGGTGGTGTTTGGACTTGGTCTGACAAGCTGACCTTTCTCAAGTTACTTGATTTCTCCTTGCATTTATCCCTGCCAATGTGAGAAGGAGCCAGCCCCACAGGAAGAGAGAGGAGGGCGCACGGCAAGATGAATGTGCAAGGAGTGCCTGGTTGACCTGAAGAAGGGGAGGTGAGTGCTCCCACGTTACATCCATGATTTGTCTGCTCTGTCCATGGCTGCCTCTGTCTGATGCCTCCAAGAAGAAGTCAGCTTCCCCTGCCTCGTAACACTTCATTGACTTTGGCCAAAGAAGCTGTAAAGAGGAAGATAAGGAGGTCGCTGGGCTGTAAATGATGTCCGAAAGCTCTAGCAGATGATGAGACATAGATTAAAAAAATGTAAAAGGTTGAAAAAGAAGACAAAGAAGAGACCTTCTGTTCTCAGAAAAATTTCCATGCCTGGCTCACGTCCCGTGGCTGGGCACTGAGGGGCTTGCTGAGCAGTGCTCCTTGCCTGGGCTTGGTGGTGGCTGCTGCTGCTTTGGTCAGACCCAGACACACAACTTCTTTTTGCTTAGAGTGTCTGCCAGGCAGTGGGTCCCTAAAAAAAACATGATTTCTGAGCACCAGGAGTGGCTGTAAAACCAGATGTCTGTTGGATGAGTTGGACCAGGCAGCCAAACTCTTGCCTGGTGTGGATCCCATGGCAGGAATTTCCTCTTTCACGTGGTGAGGACCATTTCCACCACGGCTTTACAGGGTGCGTGAGGTAGTGCATGTAGATCAGAGCTCCCGAAGTGCTTTAACATTTGTGGTAACTAACAAAGACAACGGAAAAATGCTGGCACATAGTGTGGCAACCAGTACACAATGATGTCCATATAATTATGTTAATTGGTAACCATTGGAGTGCACGTCCCTGTTATGTCTCCCAAAGCATATACCTGTGTCACTGTTCATTGCCATACCTTGGCCGGACAGTGGATCCCAGAAACATGGGGAGGAAAAAACAATTTATTCTGGTAGGGGCTTCTGTGGGGGGAGGGCAGGTGGTCCCATGCAGAGTGAGATTTTGGACTCTCAGCACAAGTCCAAGATCTCCCCATAGCTCACACCCTGGCTCCCATGGGTAGCTTGAGCCAGAGCTGCTTTGCGCAGGGCCGTGGGTGATTCCAGTGCTGCCATTCCTGTGCCTTGCAGCTGTGTGGGACCCCTGCACACCCCGTGGCACTGCAGTGCCATCCTGGAGATGTCCTCCAAGTCTTGGAGAGCCTGTGCCAGGCTCCCATGGGACGCCTGGGGAAAGGGCCTGCTGTGGGACAGGGCCTTCTCCAACCTCACTGGCCTCCTCCATCCAGGAAACATGGCATTACCTGCCCCAGCCTGTGTACAGCACACAGCAAATCCCTCCCCACCTGCACAGACCCGAACCCAAGTCCTTCAGGAAAGCTTGGGTGGACCTGAGAGGGTGCGAAGCTGAAGGGCTGCCCCCAGCTGTCCTGCTGAAGGCCCTGTGCCATGTCCTTGCTGGTGGAGGTGACCTGAGCTTTCTCTTTCAGCCCCCAAACTATTTCATGCAAAGTGTGAAATGAGAACATCTCACCTGGGGCTCTGACACTCAGGGTGGCTGATAGCAGGGGGGCTGATCTCTTCACTTTGGAGCCTGATTTCTTCAGGGAGAGAAGGGGTTTGAGTCTGGATCCCCCTGACCACCAGGTGAGGACCACTGGGTGCCATGGGTCTGTGCTGGCTCTCCCTCTGAGGGATCCTCTGCAATCACGTGCTGCCCATGGTGACAGAAAGCCCTGCAAGGCATCAGCTTGTGCTTCAGGCAGGGAATCTGGATTACTAAACACTCACTAAGGCTTGCCAGGACCAGCTTTGAGACCATTTTGCCAAAATCTGCCTTCTTATGTTTGACTTTGATGGGAGCTTTGTGGTAGCAAGAGCTTCAATGCCTGATTTTAGGGAAGGACACTTTATCAGGGAGTGTAGTGATAGGATAAGCGGTAACGGCTTTAAGCTGAAAGAGGGGAGATTTAGATTAGATATAAAGAAGAAATTCTTCACTCAGAGGGTGGTGAGGCCCTGGCCCAGGCTGCCCAGAGGAGCTGTGACTGCCCCATCCCTGCCAGTGCCCAAGGCCAGGCTGGATGGGGCTTTGGGCAGCCTGGGCTGGTGGGACGTGTCCCTGCCCATGGCAGCAGGGTGGAATTAGGTGGTCTTTGAGGCCCCTTCCAGCCCAAACCTTTCTGTGTTTCTGTAATTCTGTGATCTTAATGAGAACAGCATGACCTCCTCTTCTGCAGGTCCCAGAGCAAAGTCTGCGCTGGTAATAAGTAAAGCTCTCCCGAATGCAGAATGTGTGGCTGGTAAAACTGACATTTTGGGGAAAGCATGAGTGGAAGTGGCTGTTCAATACCATTTCACACAAAGGGAGGATTTCGTGCAAGCACTGCGGCAGCCAGGTTTCCATGGTCCCACCTCAGATCCAGTTTGCTAGACAGAGGAGCAGGAGGATGCCAACAAGAGCATCCCGTGAGCTGGCATCTCATCTCTCCCTGGGGAATTTCACTTCGAGTACAAAACCCGTCAGCTTTCTGCCAGTCATCGTCGGGAAGCGAGCACCTTGTGCAAGTTGTGCAAGAGCTCGCAGCTCCCTCCTTATCTCCTGGTGGCACAGGTTTTCTTTCCATCCAATGACTCAGCGAACTAACCTTGGCCCAGAAAATCCTTTGTGTGCTGAATAACCCCTAGATAATACCCTTCTGGGAAGAAAGGGAAGATGGAGGGGGTGGAAACCCAATCGCAATTTCAGCAGGCACCGAGTTCAGGCAGGCAGCAAGTGCTGGGGTTTTGCCTGGTGCCACAGCCAGGCTTTGGCAGATGGATGTGTCCGTGGTACCTCCACTGCTGGGGCCCTGCTTGGCCCAGCCCAAGAAGACTTGCTGTAAAAAGGCTGAGTTATTCTCACTGTTCCCATGGCCCAAGGAGGAAAGCCATCTCCTTACCTGCACACATCTGCGTGCCGTGTCATGCCTGTGGCAACCCCTTGGCTCATTCACTCCTGCAGGAGACACCAGTGGGAACTCCCTCCCCAGGATGGGCAGGATTGGCTGCAGGGAATGGGGAAAACACGCCAGCTTGTGCTGTGAGTCCCTTTCCAGCTCTCACAATTTCCCTTTTACAGTGCTGGGCAGGTTTTCTGTTTTTTTTTTTTTTTTTTTTTTTTTTTTTTTTTTTCACCCCAGATCCGTTGCCAGCTGTGTTGGGAGGTGCCACAAGAGGTACAACTTCCCTCCAGATGGTTTTGGCCATCTTGGTGTTCCCATGTTGAAATCTGGTGTTTCTGGGACCAAAGGGAAATGTGGCAGTGCATGAAATACCATCCTCCCTCATGGTCTTTCTCCTGGAAAGAACTATTAGAAATCATCTGCCTTCAAGGCTTAGGAATCCTCTTCATAACCCTTGGTATTTCCTACGATCCTATCTCTTTCCAGAACACCATCTTCTGTTTAAAAGCTGAGCCCAACAGCAAAACCAGTCCTCAGAGAGGGCATTTCTTATCTCCTTGTAGCTTTCAGTCTCCCCATTGGCACAAGAAGCTTCTCCTCTGCAGATCTGACACAATGGACCAAGCAGTTCCCAGCTTTTCTTTGCCTCTGGGCCTTTCCATCATACTTCAAAGCACAGCTGAAACCTCACTGTTTATTTTCAGTGTATCATCTCCCCTATAGATTTATTGCTTTTCCTTTGTAATGTAGTGTATTATCACTAAAAACAACAGCAACAAATTAACTTCACTGAGATCCCTGCTGATTCAGTCTGGTCCTGCTGGGCACGATGGAAGCTTTTGCAGGCATTTCCTGCGTTGAAGTGCTTGCAAAGTCCCATCCAAACCTGTCAAACCTGACTGAAAGAGTAGTGCTAAAACCACAGGCAGTTTTGGGGATCTCCATGAGTGAGGTTTTCCAAGAGATGGAGAGGGTCCCTCCTGCCATCCCTGTAGTGGATTGACTGGAAATTCCAGGTCCAATTTAATGACGTTCTTTGGCTTTAAAATCTGTGGATCCCAAATACATTTTTCTGGAAAAAAAAAAATGGGGCACAGAAAGGTTATTTGGCCTTTGTTACACATCTTGGGTACACCTCTCGCACCAGACTGAGTAGAGCATTGCCACTTGGTTTTGGTTTCCACCTGCTTGTACAAAATTTGCTCTATTACTCTCAAAATTCAAATGTTCCCCATGGTTATTTCCTTCTGATTTGAAATCAGGGATTTTCAGAAAAGCAAACTGGGCCTTTATGAACAAAGCATTCCTGAGAAGTTTCTCATGTCTCCCCTCCAAGACATGTTACAGCAGTGGATGGACACCCTCTGCCTCTGGGCTACCTGGTCGGAGCCAGATGACGCTGACGGCAAGGTGGCAGTGACTGTGGGTCTGTGTTTTGCAGGACACACAACCCTCCCTCCATTTTCTGGCATTCTTTGGGCAGGCTCAGAGCCAAAAGGTAAGGGTTTGGCTGAGAAGTGCTCTTCTAGGGCACTCGGTGGGCCTGTTTGCCATGCAGATGCCAAACACCTGCTTTGTAGGAGGAGCATCCTCCTCCTCCTCCATTTCCCTTCCTTGCTGCTCCTCAAATTACTTTTTCTTAATGTAATGGAGCCGGCTGATTGGGACATGACCTGAGCTTTATATAACACATTGTGCAATGCACTTTATGTAATCAGGGTTTTCTTATGTAATTTATTTGCAGGGCATTTGCCGAATCAAAGACCAGGCCTGTTTGGTCATATATGGGAGAGGGCTAAGTGGCGGGCCACACACAGGTTTACCATTTCTGGTCTGCTCACTGCCCAGGAGAATACAGACTTACAGGGCTAGGAAAGCATGCAGCTGTGGGTTTGGTGGCTTTGGTCCACATCCATCTCCAGAAAGTTCTCCCCAGGATGCAGCAAACTTCTTTTCAAGGATGTGGAGCAGGGTGCCAGGCCAGGAGGTGTAACCCATGCTGCCACTGCTGCTGGTGTGCACTCTCTTCTCCTTAAGAAGAAAGGCAGCAGGCCTTGGGTTCACCCTTCTGAGGACCAGGTCTAGAGGAGGCTCAGCTGACCCCATTTTGTGCTGGTTACAGTGGGAGCCCCAGGCTTGTCTTTCCTCTTGCATGACACTGTGAGGCCTTTGGAGTTAGCCCTCACTGTTCCCCCTCTGAGAGGGCTGCTTTGTGCTAGAAGCAGGTCAGGAATGTGAGGTGGGTGAAGGAGGACGTGATTCAGGCCGTGAGCTGAGGGTATGACCCCCTGTGGAATGAGATTAAACCCTGGTTCCTCCTGGCAGCTGTAGCCTGAGCACACAAATCATGTCTGCTGTTCATGTTGCCCACTGAGGTGGTTAATCCATGAATGGGGCCTCATCCTAGCCTGAGGAGGGGAAGAATCCACACCCATACCGTGGCAGAACAACTAATGGGCTGGAAAGAGCAAATACAGATGCCAAATGGAAAAAAAAAAAAAAAACAACTATGGGGCCCTTGAGCTCCTCGCACAAAACATGCTCTGGCTCCCCATGCAGATGTGTGTGAGTTGTCCTGGGACAGAAGAAGGGGTCGGATGGGGCAATGCAGCATCCCAGAGCTTCCCCTTTATCATTTTTAGTGCTCTTCAGCCTTCCTCCCCTCTGGTGAAAGAGGTCAGGTCCCTGGTGAGACCACTGGAGAAGTGTTGAGAGCATGGCCTTGGGGTGGTGTAGTTCACACAGCCCAGTGAGGTGGGGCTGCCTTTTGCCTGGCATGGGGTGCCAGGGCTCTTGTAACACGCTTCGCTGTTGCAGAAGCTGCATGTGGAGGAAAACTGAGAGTTTTATGTTCTTTTGTATTTCTTTAAGTTAGAAGTATTTCACAATGGCATAGAAGGCGAACCTGATACCTGGCTGTACATGAGCTGGGAGGCTGATGGGATCATCAGGCATGAGAACAATGTCCTGCATGAGAAACTGCGGTGTGGAGGGCTGTAGGGCTTCTGAGTGCTAAAGAACTTGTCCCACAGTCAGCTGAAGTCTAATTAGTAAGGGACATTCTGGTTATTATGGGAAGCTGAGAGAGCAAAGAATATAGGCAATTTGATGCACCTTTGCTTTGCCTTAATCTGTGACCTGAACTAGCTGAGAAACTTGATGAAAGCTAAAATGTTCTTCAGCATGAAGAGAAATAAAAGAGGGAAATTTATTGAAATGGGCATTACCAGATCCTTCATGGATCTTCGTGGCCTGTCCTTACTGCCTCTGCAGTGCTCTGATCTCACCACGGGGCATGTTGTGTGCAGGACACCCCGCTTGAGACACCCCACAAAACTCTTGTCTGTGGGCATTTCAGAGTAAAGATGCTCAACCAGAAGTCTCCAGATTTAATTCTTTTGATAAAGCTGAGAAATATCCTGAGAATTCCCCTTCATCCATCCTCTTTTGCTTGAGAATCTTTTGTTTGGAATTTCATCTTTTGCTGAAGCATGTGTGAAGTACCAGGATGACCCTGTGTGGTTCTTCCTGAGGCACCATCACTTGTTTTGCCCACCTTATGAAGCAGCCGAGGTATAGAGCCTCAGGATGGTTGTTAAGGCTCCACCCTACCTGGAGCTCACAGGGTCACTACCCTTTTATGGGTGACACGTTAGGTGAAAATGAAAGTTGAGTCTAGATCGGATTTTTACAGTGAGTTCTGCCATG
The DNA here is from genome assembly GCF_965140915.1 of Aythya marila. Lineage (NCBI taxonomy): Eukaryota > Metazoa > Chordata > Aves > Anseriformes > Anatidae > Aythya > Aythya marila. The sequence continues at coordinate 8,524,124 of NC_139080.1, read as the reverse complement.
ATGCAGGTTGTGCTGGGTAATGGCTCAGGCATTAGGAAAGCTATTTGTTTATTTTCTGCTTCTGGGAATGTCTGCGTGAACTTGAGTTCCCTGAAGATAACCTGAGCGGTGTGGTGCCAGCATCGCAAACACACACTTGTTTGTACAGGTTGTTGTGAAACATGGGCACTTGGGCCTTCATCTTCCAAAGATGAAGGAGTCAGGAGGTGTTGAGAGAATTTCCCACTTGGAAGTAAAAATGTAAAGAAAAAAGAAATGATGTGACTCACTGCAGATGGAATAGAGGTTGTCAGCAAGCTGCCTGCTGTGGTGGTCAGGTCTCTCTGTGGAGCGGTGTAAGTAAGCAACATTTTAAATAATTCCACTGCAGGTTTTTTTTTTTTTTAATTTATTATTTATTTATTTAATTTTCCTCATATATGTCATTATGGATTTCTAGCTGCCTTTCTAAGAGAAGTGGCCATTGTACAGCTGCCATACCTAGCCTTGTCAGCTCTTGGCTCACCATTTCCATTTGCTCTGACTGGAGAGAAGGAATACAATTTGAGGAGGATGGTGCAGGGTTCAGTATGGATGCAAGAATCATTTTCTGAATAAACAAGGGAGAGGCAGACAAACAATTGGGAAGACTGCAGCTGTATAGAGAAGGCTTTGCAGGTGGCTATGGCAATTATCAGCTGACCATAAGTCAACAGAGTCATGGTGTTGCAGAAAAGAAAGGAAAAGTTAAACATCCCTGGGATATATAAACAGCAGCATTGTTTGTAGGACACCTGAAATAGTTCCAACAATCTGTTCTTGTAGACAATGCCTATGCTGTAGTAATGTGACCAGCTCTGGGCACTGCCCTGCAGGAAAGTTATGTACCAGTGGGAGAGCGTCCAGGGGAATGCAACTGAAGTGACTGGAGGGTAGGAAACATGATGCACGGAGAAGAACTGAAGAAACAGGTTGTTTAGTCTAGAGCAGAGATTTTTTGATCTCTGTTCTGTTGTCTTCTGGTCTATTTTTAAAGGGTCTGGGAGAGGTGACTAAGAAAAGCACATTGCTATGTGCTATACAGCTGCCTGCAGATATAACATCTCCAAAAAGGTCTGCACTTGCAGAAGAACTTATTTAGGGTCCAACTCTAAAGTGAGAGACAGCAGAGAAGACTGAAAGGGTACCAGTGCCAGTTTTTGAATGCATGAATTATGATTGAAGGAAGAAGTTCTCTCAGTTGGAGGTGCAGAAAGTTAGGAGAGTGCACTATAGCAATGGAGATGTAGGGAGCAAAATCTTAAAGACAGTAGGATTGCGAAGTGCTGGAATGCATTATCTGGTCAGGCTGGAGATTCCCTGAATGGGAATCTCAAATAACAGGATAGATAAACATCTGTCTGTAGTCACAAGGATAGGGCTGACCCCTCTTGGCTCCCTCAAGGTCACCTTGCACCCCTGTCCTCTATGTTTTATAAGTAGTGGTAATTTATGGTCTCTGTTATTCAATATACTCATAAACACTCTTGAGAAGGAAGTGAGCAATGATCCAGTTGTCACCTAACTGCTTACTTCCTTTTCTGGATTAGCAAAAATATGTTGAGCAACACTAATCCACTAATCCAGCCCCTAGTATCAACAAATTGCTAGGCAGATCTCCCCATGTCTATTTTATTTTTATTTATTTATTTATTTTTTTATAATTTTGTATCACAAGACTGCCATGTTAGTTATGAGAAAATCTGGCTTCAGAAAATATTTTCTATAGTCTCAGATTCAAGGCTAACTTTTCACAGTGCTGACAAACAAACATTTTGAACATCATCCACCTCTCCTCTGATCCACGCCGTCTTGAATTTTACCTGGTAGACGTCAGACAAAATGTGATTCCAAAAAGGGCAGGCAGAAACCTTGGCTGTGATGCTTCTGCTGTTGTTTGCCAAAGACCCAGTTCCCTGAAAAATACACCTGCCATGGCTTGAAGAAAGCAAAACATGCAGTTATTAACATTATCTCTATTTGCTAGTGAGGAGAGCAATTTGAAAGCCAGTAAAAGCCTTTTTGCACATGTAGCTATGTTACAGAGGCAACAGCTCTTGCAAATGACTTTACCAAGAGGCAGAAGAAAGAGAGGAAGAGCTGATGGATCTGTAAGGTGGCTTGAGGACAAGAGTATTGAATGGGTACAAGACAGGTGAGGTGAGACACTTGCACTTCACAAGGGCAGATTCAAGACCTCTGTAATTGCAGTGCAAGGGCGGGAGCTTGTTTTCTTTGCTCTTTTGATTCTATTCTAGTACCATTCACTGCAGTTCATTCGTGGCTTTAAAAGCTTCTTCTCTCCAGTCCTTGACTGCTGAGTCTGAAAGGCTTTGAGAAGCTGAAGCACAATTTAGAAATGGGGTGGTCATTATGTCTCCAGCATGTGATAACTTATTGCCCTCCATTAACTTCACAGCGCTGGTGCAAGTGGATCTCACCTCAGTGTGGACACCACCTGAGGCACTTCCACGTGCAGACTGTTTTTTCTTAACAGACTCTCTTTTCTGATTCGTGGAGATGGGATTTCCACTCCAAAGAGTTTCATGACTATCATTGCCCAAGACTTATGGGGCACATGATCAAAGGTAAAGTTATTTTGTAGGGTGATTTATTGTTAAAGTAGACAGAAAGCAAACAGTGTTTCTTGCTAGCTGCAATCTCTTTGGAGTGGCTCTCTGCAGAAAGGCTCTGCAGGGATTAAAGCTCTGAGCAGGCTCACCTTTTTGCCCAAATTAGTAGAAGAGCTGCTGCATGGTGTCATCTACAAGGGTGCACAAACAGCAGTAACATTTCCTTGTCAGAGAATCCTTGTGGGCATGTCAAGGATAACAAACTCTTATGTTCAATGGACAAGCACAAGTGCTATAAATCAACCCTATGAAATCAAAGAAGTTCTCTTATCCTATTATTGAGAAAAAGTTATCTAAAGTCTTGTCTTGTGATAATAAATCTCAGTAACAAGCCAAAGCAGTCAAATCCTACTAGTTTTCTTTCTCATTAAAATTCTGTTTATGTTTCACATCCAGGAAAACATGTCCCAAACAATCAGGAACTTAACAAGAATATACTGAATTAACTGGAATGTCTAAAAAACACATTATCATATAGAAAGGTGTCAGTGTGATTCTTGGGCAGTGGCTTAAAAGCTTTGCCCCACCTATAATGCAGAAGTCTCTGATATGTCATTTTGCTGAAACTTTGCTGAGTCTGACAATTGTGCTATGAGATAAACTCTTTTATTTCTGTTGTTTCTCCTGCCAGGGTTGTTTGCAGAGGGTGTGATGAGTGCTGAGGGATGAGGATGAGGTTAGAAGACACATTTCTATGCTCAGTTCAGAGTGTTTTTTTTTTTTTTACAATCACTTCTTTCCAAAGACTCATAGAAGAAAGAAAATACAATTCTTTTATAGCTGTCTGGATTTGAAGCAAGCTGGTATGTTCCCTCAGTGTCTCCACAAGGATCCAGTGTTCCCATGGTTGAAAAACTTGTTGAAATTTTTTAATTGTGGCTTTGCAGACTCTTTCATTTACAGAAACAATCTTTGTTTCTATTTCTTCTTAAGTAGAGAAATTGCTTGAATGGATTTAATTTCGGTGACATGTCATTCTAGTCTTTTAGGGTCATACAGGAGTGGATATTTTACACCAGATAAGTTGGTTGAATATTATTATTTGTGTAGAATTTCTCCAGCAAGCATATCGTCTTTTTAATGTCATTAATTCTTGAATAAAATATTGACATGAATACCTTCTTAAAAATTTCACCAACTTTCCTTCCTAACATCCTTCAGATCTTTCTGAATTTTCTAAGATGTCTACGTGCTGCCAGACAAATAATTTCCCGATTCACACAAATACTTTGTATTCTGGCAGTGATCATGCTAACAATTGTTTTTGTAGGGAGTTTGCCATATGCAACACAAACACTCCCAGATTTAGATAACCTAGCAATGAAAGGCTAATTACATTAAGGTATTTGTATCAGGTGAAAAAAAAAAAATCCACACTAAAGTTCTTCAAAGAGTTTTGTTGTCACAATCAGTTAAGGAATAACCAAAGCTAGTTAGAGCATTGAATCAGAAAGATAATCAACATCTATAGAGAATTTTCCAGTCACTTATAGGTTGAGATATTTGGGTGCTATAAAGTGCCTCTAGAGGAAAATAGTTTTCATACAAAATCACAGTGCCTTTTTCCTTAGTTAAATTAGTGTCTTTATCCAACTAGTGTCTTTCTCAAGGAGAACGTGGGCTTGTGTTTTTCTGACACAGCTAATGGCTCTAATAACAACCTCCCACATCTTTGCTCCCAGCCAACAAGCCATATAATATTTCTTGCACAATAGGATCTCATTGAAAAACATAAATATCTTACAAAGCTTGCTTTCCTTATGTAGATGTTGTGTCTATATTAAATCTGATGTCTTGTATATGTAGGTGTTGCCTTCCCATAAGTAGACGTTAATAGTTTCCTTGTCTTTTGGACCAAAGGGTCCCTGGTTTTAAAACCTGCTATGAAAAGCAGCTTTATACGTTGCATGTAAAGATCATTTTTTTGGCTTGTGACCAAATACAGGTGAGTGTCTTGATCTTTCTTTGCTTTCGCATGCAAATTAATACACGCTCCAGCTCCACGTCTCAGCTAGGAGGTGGCAGTTAATTGAGTGAGAGTTTCCTAAACCACATCGCAAGCCACCTGTGGTCATTTGGGTTTCTTTCTCCACCCTGGCACAAAGTAGCTTGAATTTCTCATGATTTCCAAAATACCCCACCAATACAAAAGCAGTAGGATTTTAAGCCTCTCCCAGATGTGTCCTGGTTTGCACACACCTCTGAGCTGTGTTTAAGACTGGTCTCAGGAGGCTCAGCACCAGAGACCCAGTGAGTGTCAGGTCCTGGTGGACCCAATGCTATGGAGCTGGGAGGTCTCAGGGAACCTCACTGAGCCATGTGTGGTTGGATGGAGCTGGAAACAAGGCTGCCCCAGGAGGCAGGAACAGTGGCGGAGGCTCACTGTTGGAGGAACTGAGATCAGCTTTTCTTTAAGCAGCTTGCTGGTCGTCACTGAGGCTGGCAGCACTAAGTCCTGCCACCCTGTGGGACAAGGAGAAGGAGGTTGAACTGAGCATGAAGATCTACTACGACGAAGGCGGAAGTGGCCCAGGTCAGCTTGTTACTTGACAGAGATTCCAGCAGCCCAGCTAGCTGGGTAGGTAAGGATGAAGTTTCTCTTCCAGCTAAAGACCAAAACCATCTACTTTTGGAAGAAGAGAGAGGAAGAAGTATCCAAATCCAGGAACAAGGAGCTGTGGAGCTGATGTGAAGGATGTCCTACGTATTCTACATGCAAATTTAGGGAACTCGGGGGGTAATTGTGTAAACAGAGATACAGCAAGCCATGCAGCTTTGTGCTGAGAGGCCTGTTGTGGCTGAGGGGCTTTGTCTGAAAGATGGGCCCATCCCAAAGAACACTGCTTCAGCAAAGCTGTTCCTTTGCTCCATGAACCTATTCCTTGGGACCATGCCCATCTGTTGGGTAGGTCTCCTTCCAGAGCCCCTTCAGACTATTACAGGAGCAGCCTGACATGACTGCTCAGCAGTCCCAGCCTGGGGAGATGTTCTTCAGCCCTACAAGGACCCATATCTTCCCCGAGTATCCTGGCTTATCCAACCCAACGTCAACTGTGGAGGCACCCCCTGGAGGAGGGGACAGCACTAAAAAAACATTAACTGTGAAAGTAAAACCCAACTTCCCTTTCTCCCAGCTGCTGATGAATAACACTCTTGCATCATGAGTTGGCAGGGGCCTTGCTGCGTGAGGTGGCTGAGGAGAAGGAGAGATGGAGCAGTGTTGGTGAGGGAATGGTGGTGTGAAGGCTGGGCCTGGCAGGGACGAGGGGGATGCGGGCCCTGTGGGGGTTCCATGCAGAGGGGTGCTGCTTCCAGCCTGCAAGAGCAGCCCTGTCCTCCTTGCTGAATCACCTGTGTTGTGTCACCCGGGCATTAGTCAGGAACAGGACTGACAGGGTGGTGGTGATTCCTTGCTCCTTCCTTCAACATGATTCCCTCTCTCTTGCAGGCTTTGTCAGCCCCCTGCATGGCCTCTGCTGGACGCAGGCTGCTGAACACGTGCAGCTCTCTGGTTCCTCATGCCCTTGGTTTTATACAGGGAGAAAAGTCTGTGTTTTAACAGAGTGGTGGAAACCACTGTGTCTGTGTCTGAGCAAAGGTAACACCTCTCCCATACAAAGCACTTGAATGCACAGTGCTCTTTACCCCTAAATCTGCAGCAACTTGCAAAGTCCTTGCTTGCAAAAGTGATGCCAGCATGTGCTGGAGCTGGGAGACCACAAATGCTGGCACCAGCACCTTAGTGGTGACTTCAGATCCTCACTTGCCCCCTCTTGTGTGGGTGCCCCAGCCCTGCCTGCACATCCACCACTGTGATCCTCATGCTGGGCTCTGGGCAGCTGGAAGCTGGGCCCCAGGCAGGCTGTACATCCCTCCAAACCTCTCCCTTTGAAACCTTCAGCCCTTCTTGTTGATCTGTCCTCAACTCCTCCAGGCTTGTCTGTGCATTTTTGGAGATGTAGCCATGCTGTTGGACACCAAACTCCAACCCCAGCTTCATCAGCCTCAGGTATAGCAAAATAATTACTCCCTGTGCCCTAGATCTGTCTCTCCTGACCACATCATCTGCACAATAGTTACCCTTTTTTACCTGGGAACCACAGCCTTTAAGTTTGTGAGCAAGCCCACCCTGTCTCCAGACCCTCCTTTTGTTGTTTTGCATCTGAGTCCTCCTCTCTGACAGTAGAAATTTGATTTTCCTGAATTTCATTTGGTTTCCTAATGTCATTTATATTTTACCTGAACTTTTTCTCCAAAGCTCTCCCAGACTCTGTTGTTAGCATCCTATTTTTCTGCCTTTAAATTAAAAAACAAAACAAAACCAACCAACCAACCAACAACAACAACAACAAAAACCACAAAAGGCTAGCCCCTCTGGGCCAGTCATTGCATTCTTTAGAGATGCTCCCAGGTTTGAGAGCGTGTTGCACAACAATATTTCTGAGTGCATATTTATTTGTTTTTTAACCAGAACTTCAGCTGTGGTCTGTTGATTTTATATTAGGATTTCATGCAGGACAGTGCCAAGAGTGGTATCTCATCTCCCAATTCCTCACAGAGCATGGGGTAATCTGCCAGGAAACAGGTTTGATTTGACGTGGTTTCTTCTCAACAAACTCATCTTGATGCAGCTGTCACCTCACTGCGTTCCCAGCACTTACAAATGGAGCGGTGAACAGAGCAGCTTCCCGGGTACAGAAGGTGGCTCGATGGAGCTGGGGCTCCTGGTGTCCTCCCGGGCCTGTTTTTTAAAGATAGATATTGTGTTTACCTTGCAGCAGTCCTATGGGAACACCAAGAGATCTCGGAGATAATTGCTAATGGGTCCGAACTGTCTCCAGCTGCTTCCTTAAGTACCCCCGGTTTATTAGACTCTGCACACTGGCTGACCTGTGTTTTTCCTATTCTGGACCTTTCTCCCACCCCTTATTAACAATTTCTGTAGCTGGTGGCTTGTTTCAGTTAACCTTTTCCTAGGTCTGGAGCACAGCATGGGCTGTACCAGCTTTCACTCAGTTACTTGTTATTAGCAGTTTTTTTTTGTTTGTTTGTTTGTTTGTTTGTTTTTTTTTTGGTAAATAGTAGGTCTTCAGCATTTATTCATCTTCTGCTTATTCCAGTGTAATTTTATAACCCTCTCTATGCAGCCCTTTGTATATCTCAGTAGTTTATAGCCCTTTTCATGTACTTTAACCTATCTGAGTTAATCCTTGCTCGCCTGGGCTTTTCCTTCGTGTTCATCATTACTTGTATGACAGCATTTCCACTTGTACAACTCCTTTCTGACTCCCAGATCACCGAATGGCGCCTGACGCAGTCACTGTAATCTCTTACTGTACTTCCTCTCTTCTCTCTACATCAGGACACTTTGCCTTTGTGCTTAACTAAAGGCATGCTCATGTGATTGCAAGAGAATTAAGCCAACACATCAGAAGAAATTATTACCTGTCAGCTGAAATATAGTAAGTGACTCTCTCCTTGTGTTGGAGCCTGTTCTGATTGTGAAATTACACGGAGTAGTTCAAGCACCTCCATGTCTGGCTTAAGCAAACCCATTTAATTTCATTTGCAATTGTCTAGTCTTTTGCATATAGTCAATTGTCACATCAGCTTATTGGCAGTAATGACTTCTGATGAACTAATTGATCACTTGTGATGATGTAAAACCATCGGTAATGTCTTTATGTTAGCACATAACATAACAGTGCTCTCTTGCACTTGTGTTATTGACTTAGGGTTTTTTCTTTTTCTTTCCTCCTTCATCCCTCCAAGGTAAATTCCTAAATTTTGCTCATTGCTCCTTTTTAAAAAGCTATTATCCATATTTAATCCTCTCTTTGGAGCTGTCTGTCCTTATTCTTCTACCGGCACACAAGATCCAACAGTACAAGTGATACAGGAGGGTTGGCAGAGAACAGTTTAATTTGAATTGACATATGCATGGAGAAAAACAAAGACCACGTTGTCTTTTCTGCCATTGCAACCTCCAGCCTGCAGAACATGCAGAGGACTGTCTACCTGACACCCCTGGCTGTCTGTCCTGTCTGTTTTGACAGAGGCATCTTCCAGTGTGAAGTCATTGGTCACAGCCAGAAGAAATCTCACAGAGGAGGAAGTTGTGGGATCCGATAGATGGTGGAAGATGAGGATTCAGTGGCCTCATATTAACAAGGCAGTGTTGGTACTTTCTTCTCCTTTCCTCCTCTTGGCATGCATTTACTTCCTAACTTTCACCATGTCAAGAAACCCAGCTAGAGCACAATACGTGCTGTGAGTAGTTCAGCTATGTGCATGCTCCAAAGGGTCTAGGACAATTTGCAGGTGTCATTTGTTAAAATAAGGCAAGGTCTGGCCTTCCCTCATAAGCAGATCTGGGTCAGGGAACCCAGAAATTCTAAAAGGAGGTTCACTGCTATGACTGAAGCACTGCTGAGACCTTGTTTCTGGTGGGATCCCTGTACTAGGGGTGGTGGGGTGTCCTAGCTTGTCTGCAGTGAAGTAAGGTCAGCTGTTTGGCAAACGTAGAGATGGGGAACGAGATAAGGTGGAATGGGGGCTGTGAGAGAGTGTAAAAGTAGGGATTATGGGAGCCGGGACAAATGAGACAATAGATGCAGACGGGGTGGAGTTGTTCAGATGGAAATCTGCCTCCTCTTAGCTGAGGAAGCATAAACAGGAAGATGCTGTGACTCATCATTTATTTATTGTTGCTTCTTGTTGGACAGTAAGAGACAGATTGGATGTCTGCAATATACTTTTTGATTCTGCATTCATTGGGGGACTGGGCAAGTTCTCTCTTTAATGATCTCTACTGTAATCTCAAGATCCACACCCTGGAGTCAGAAGTGTTTATGGCCACTGGTATGTCTCCTCTGAGGACCCCCAGGCAGAACAGACAGAAGATCAGACTCCAGGCCTAGAGTTGGGCATAACACCTACCTTTTAATCCATTTATTTCTATTTAGCACTGTTTAGTCCTATTTATACTGAAGTCATTAAAGTTGTTGTCCTACATTTCATGATTGAGCTAGTGTTATAATGTGGACATGAACCAGATTTATTCACACCTTCAAAACAGATCTTGCAAGAGGCTATAAGAATGAATTATGCTTATTAAGACAGATTTTCCGTCAAGGCACACAGGATGAAGGTAAGCATATGGTTTCCATAAGAAGACAGCGTAATAACTGTTGGTCCTTTTAGGGGTCTTGGCCCAGACATGTTTGGAAAGCCTTAAAAGTAATTTCTTTGAGATGTTTTGGAAAATATGGTTCCAAGAGCTTTTGAGGGATGGGAAAAGAAAGGGTTGTAGCCATGTAAAGTAATATCCCTAAAAAATCAAGCCGTCTTTAAATTGTTTGTTCTCTCCAAATTATTGAGCTCATTCCAAACATTCAATGGGATCCTGAGAGTGCAGGAGACTCAACAGAATCTCAAGGGGATGAAGGAGGATCGGTAGCCACAAAGTCACGAGGAAGAGTATTGCTCCTAAAAGCAATGTTGCAACTAAAGACAAATAGTGATCCAGAAAGCACCAAGGTCACCAGCAGAACATCTACCTAAACATCTGTGATGCTCAGGCTGCACAAGCTGACTCTGAAATAGCCAAGAGTGACTGGGAAGTCCTTTATGAAGAGGAGAATGTACACAATGACTCAAAAGGTATCAGCGTGGTGGTTCAGGTGCCAGACAAGAGACATCTGAGTGCCTGACTCTGACTAGCTTTGGGCAAATGCTCTGAACTTTTGTCTGCACCATAAGAAGGAGACTTCCCCATCAGACTGGGGCCTTCCAGACTGATCATATCACACAGACACCCTGAGGCTTAAGTATATTTCCTTAGGGTAGACCTCTTTGTTGGAGATGGGGATAGAATCAGGAGCTAGATCCCGACACAAGGATCTGAGAGGAGATGTTCTTATGTCACTGCGTCTCACAGAACACATTTGTTTGCTCTACATTTCTCCTGGGGAGCTAGCAGGATTTAAAAAAAAAAAAAAAAAAAAAAAAGTAAAAAGGTTTGCAGAGTGCTGTGATGACAGCTGTGTCACTGCCTCTCCAGGTGACAACACATGGGCTCTAAGGTATTCTCTGGCCTCATTCTGTAGATGGTACTATGTGCAGGACATTGGATCACTGCACTTTTTAGGTTGGGTTTGATCGCTTTTGGGGTTTGGAAGGAAGAGAGGAAGCTGCTTGAGGGCCACATGGGCCCTCAGCCATAAGCTAACTTGGGACATGCTGATACTTCTCCATGAGGAATGCTGTTAGCTGTTGCCATTATCTTCTCCACAGTCCTTATCTGCATCTGGTTTCATGTCACTTCAGCTGCCCCAACTTTCGCATTACAGAGTAGCATCATCTTGAGTAATTCCCTTGGACTAGAGTGCTATAGTTGCTTGTATTAACTAAGGACCCCGACAAGCAAATGAGTTTGTGCTTGTGGATCCTCCTCTTGTAGGTCAGATCCATTTCTGTTCTCCCAAGGATGTCTTCAGAGAAGGTTATCTGTCTACCTCATGCACTTCCCTGGGTATGTAAGTATTAGGCTGCAAAGGCTGTGTGCAATACATGCACCTGCTCTGAACAGACCAGCAGAGGAAGTCCCCATAGCTCAGAGGCACCCGGTGCTCTGCAAGTGGCTGGGCAGGAGCCACAGCCACAGGCTCCCAGGTTACCCTTTCATGTCCTCACAGGGAAGGTAATTTTACACCAGTGTAAATGCTAGGGTGCAAATTGAGGTGTTTAGGGATGCTAAAACATGTAAGCGATTTGGTAGGTCCTCTGAGGTCAGATAGCAATTTGGTTTCTAGATTTCCCAAACCAAGCTTGCTCTTTCTTACACAGATCTCTAGACCCCGTCCACCCTTTTTGCAAATCTATGGTCCTCCAAGCTTTCTCCTCCCTTCCCCAGTGCCCCTTGGAAAGCACAACTCCTCTTGTTCCAGCAGTGCAAGCTCTTCACTCCTCCACTGAGGCCTCAACAACTTGCATCAAGCTTGGTGCCATTCGTACCTTTTCAGGATCCCGTGTGTGTCTACTAGAGTTTGCCAAGACTTGCCTCTTTGTCAGTAGAGTCAATCCATTTTGCTCCATCACACTGTCAGCCCTAATGACCCATCAGCTGGAGCATATAATCTATGTGGCCCTTGTTTGTGGAACAGCCACCTTGCTCCAGTCCTCTGACCACCAGCTGGTTCAAAGTTAGACTCAAAACTCATTTCTATCATTCTGCAGTGATTCGTCAATTCATACTAATGACAAAATATTCAGCTCAGTTTCCTTTCTGCTTGTCTATCACTTCACTCCTGGATGTTGTTTTCCCTGCCTCTTTCTCTCCTGGCTCTCACACATGTTCTGTTATCTTTGACAATAAGGTTTCCGAGCACACTGTGAGAATAGCCTATATTACAACAACTTTTTAGTCATTCACAGTACTTTTTACAGCCTTGACTATTGCAATTCTCTATGACACAAGGCCTCTCTCTCACGAACACGTTTTCACAAATGTGAATCATCGCTAGACATCCATTTCCCCAGCGATCTCTTTGGCAAGATGGGTTTTTGCTCATCTGCACGGACTTTCAGTGTTCATGGCTTTGGCATGAGCATGGCCTAACTTGGCCTTGGCCCTGGGATGTCAGGTGCCTTTGCACATGCACACACACACGCATACACACACATGTCACTGTACAGGATTAACTGGACTCTACATCTCTATCTTTATCAGCCACCATCCTCTTTCTGAGTCATGGCAGAAGTAGATAAGCAGCTGGTTTTGCTATTGGCTTCATGATAATAAGTAAACAGTAATTAATATTTTGCAATTGTATAGCTGTTTGAATTGGAGAATCTGAAAGCACTTAATTAGCATTATTTAGTCATCATTGCATAGCCCACATGGGGTAGATAAGGTTTTATGGTGCAGAAGGGGAAACTGAAGCAGGAAAGGATAGCAGGACCAGGAAAGCTGAACTCCTGTCAGGAAGATTTGCAGTTCCCAGGTGTTTCTTAAACCCTGCTGCAATCACATTTTGAAGACACCAGAGGTGCAGCTGGTGCTAAAATGCAGGAGGCAAAATCCTGCTCCGTATCCTCAGAAAGCTCAGGATGGAGCCCTCCAGGGTTAACTGAGGCTTCAGTTCCTGTAGGGTTGTTCCTCTTCAGTGCCTTGACTCTTCCTACTTTTGCTGCTGTTTGTTCTTTTCAAATCACTAAGACCCCAGTGCAACAGGTAAGGTAGGCATCTAACAGAGACAGAATAGTGGGGTGGGTCTGGGTCTTGGCTGGATCTGGCCTGATATCTTCGAGACAATTTTTTTCTGTTGTCCAGAGATAACATTTGTCAAACCATCCAAATGATTTGCAAAGTTGAAGTCCTTGCAAAAGTGTCTAACAGACAGCTGAAGGTCCAGATATAGATCAAAGTATTTAGGTAAAGGAAGAGCTGTCTAGACATTGTATCGGATTTGCAAACTCACACCAATGTCTTACATCTGAGGCTAGGGTTAGTTGTTTAAATGTAGATGTCTAGGACCCTTTCAGATGCCTTAGGTGTCCTGCCTGACCTCCAGGCAAGGAAGGAAAAGACTCTCCTAAAGGTCCCCTGATGTATCTGCCAATTGGCTTGGGTACCCCAGGGCACCTCAGAAACACCTAGTTTTGGCTGAGTTGTGCCCCAGGTGTACAGCTTAATGGGCTGTGTCAGTGCACGTCCAGCGTGTGGTTCACACAAGTAGGTCTGTTCCCCTAGGGATGCAGCCTTCTCAGCCAAGGTCGTGTGGGTGAACTTCGGGTTGGCACTTTTTAATGCTGAGGGGCTGGAGGGCTGGAAGTGGAAGCTTTCATAAACTACTTTTAATGCATGCTTCTGGAGAAGTTCTGTGTGGCCAAAAAAAATCACATAACTGATCACAGCGCAGTGCTTACTCAAGTCCTCGTGATTCACCACCATCTCCTTCCACCAGAGCAGAGGGAAGCCAGGACAACTGGTTGGTGGGGAGCACTGATCTAGCCATGAAGTGAGGTTGAAACATGTTTTGCCTAAAAGTCTTCATGAGTATTTGCTGACAACAGAGGACAGAGTGAGGCTAAAGCTCTGTTTGGGCTTAGCAGCAGTCTGTCATGATTGCTAAACGCTTGTTTCACTGGATTCATTCCTTTTCGGAGCATTTCTTCCTATTTGTTGCAGTTTTTTTGCCTTCCTCCATTCCTCCTTGACCAGTTCAAGGCTTTCAGTCTGTCAAGCCCTAAACTGGTTTCTGTTCTGCTCTCTGCCTCTCTGCATAGACTTCCCCCCCCTCCTCTCCTTTTCTTAACCTAGACCCTTTTTCTGCTGAGCCTCAGCTCCCACTTTCAGATCCTGGTTTAAAATGCCTCTACACACAACTTTCTGTTTCTCCTGGCTCCATTATCAGCTGCATGCACGCCTCCTTCCTGGCCCCTGTTGCAGGCACTGTCCCCTGATGCCAGCATTCCCCAGAGCCCTCCCATTTGCCTTCCACCTCATCTCTTCCCACCACGTCCACAGTCTGGCAGTCACTGTCACCAGGTCCAGCCACTCCTGGCCCCCACTGCCTTCTTGTCTGCCTTGGCTTCTCTCTGAGGAACCATGAGTTGTTTTCTCCAAGAAAGGCTTGCTCTAGCACCACATCCAAACCTCCATCCCCATCCCTTTCCTCTCCAACTTCTAGCCTCATCTCCCTCTCAGATTCTCAGAGCTTCCTTCCACCAGTGCTGTTGTCACTAGGGTTCATTTCATGGAGCACTTGTCCCTCCTGTCTGGGTTTGTCACCTCTCAGATAAGACTCCTTCCTTGTAGACACCACTGGGAACCTCATGAAGAAGCACTTGGGGGAGGTGGTCAGTCCCAGCTTTTCATCCCTGGGGCCTTCTGCCATGGAGCCACCAGGAGCCACCAGCCTGGGTGACCTGTTTTCTCTGTGGGGATGGTGTGGTGAGTGGCCTTGTTCTCCCTAAAAACTGCAGAAATGTTCAGAAATGTGGTGGATTTTCAGAAAAGAGGTGGAGGAATTTCAAAATGTGTCAAAATAGATCTTATTTTCAAAATAATTTCAAAATAGATCTTTTGTTAGCAAAGATCTACCAAGTCTCTCCTGAGGACACCACCTATGCACCTGGACAACATCAGGGTGGATTTTCACCAGCGGGCAGAAGCAGTTACCTACGTGTCTGACTATTATTTTGAGTCCCAAATCCAAGGCCAGGCCACCACGGCTTTTACATGTCTGATTTTAACATATATAAAAGAAAAAAAAAAAGTAGATTTGGATTTGTTACTAGCCTACTTCTGGAAGCTCTCGAAAAAGTCTTGGCAGCTAGAGGTGTGTATACGTGCTTTAGGCAAACAAACAAGGCAGAAAACGTTCAACCCCCAGTGGTGCCTGTTTGGCAATGCCACGGGCAGGCTGGGGAGCAGAACAACAGGCTGTGCGAAATGAAAACACTCCTGGTGAGGTGAACACCTGAGTGGTGAACAAGGACACCCACCTGTCCCTGCCCTGGGCTCAGCACAGGGGGACAAAGGAGGGTGCTGGCTGCATGTGCTGGGAAATGGCCATGCCTCCTGCATGGGTGTGCTCATGCAGTGGCACCCTCCAGGCATGTGGGGGTCTGGCTGTGTCCAATGGCACACACACAGTGTGAAGGGACAACAGAGGATAGGTGAGGGATGACTGCAGGAGCCTCAAATCAAGGGAATAAGGAGAAATATCAGCCAGACCTGCTGGATCAGTTGAAATCCTTGTTTTGAGCTTGGACGGGGTGTTTAACCACATTTATCATCTCTTTGTGGGAGCAGAGATGTGTCTCTCATCTCGAGGCATGGCTCTACAAATGCATCCTGTCCCTCAGGTGTGGGACCCAGGGTGCCCATGCCCTGTACTGGGGCTGTGCCTCTCCAGTGCCTCAGCAGGAGATGACTCGCCCCCGGGCGCTGCCAATAGATAAGGGAGGGGAGGCAGGTTTCCCAGTCATGAAGGTGTTGCACAATTAATTATTCTGGCTTGGCTCCGCATCCCTGGAGCTCAAGGATGCCACACAACATGACTAGTGCAGCAGAGGGGAAGGAGCAGCTCAGCTGAGCCCCAGGCTAACAAATCACTTCTGCTTGCGTCTCTCCACTGAAGTGAACACATCTTTCAAAGGGGAACGTGACAGAGCACGCTCTGGAGCAACAGCACCCGTGGTCAATGGAGCTAGAAAAGTCTTCCAGCCCTGTGAGCTTGTGTCCTCTTTCTCCACCCAGACACCCCTCTGCTGCACCCACCCACCCACCCCACTGCTCAGGGGAAGTGCAAATCCCTTGTGCCTTGGCTTCTCGTTTGTATTTGTTTGCCTCAAGGCTAAAAGCCATTTGGCCTGACGGGTCTTTCCCCCGGAAATTAAGGACCTTGTATTTTTCTCCCCACTGTGGTGTTTGTGCCCTGTAATCAAGCTACCTCTCCATCTTCTCTCTGAAAGGCTGAGCACACTGAGCTCTGTGTTTCTCCCTTCAAAGAGTATTTGCGTTAGCCCTCAGGTGGTTTTCCTGTGGCTGGCTTCACTACCTTTACATTTTCAACATCCTTTAAAAGAGCACAGAAACCCAAACCCCACAGCCCTGCACTCTTCAGTGCTGGGTGCAGATACTCTTGTGTCAGCCTTGTTGACCTGCCATCATGTGAGGTTCCCCTCCTCTCCTCTCTGTGCTCTCCAGCAAGCCTCTTGAGGTGGGTGAACAAGCAATTCTGGTGAGGAGTTGTCTGTTGCACTATCTGTCACAACATTTGCACTGCCATGGACTTTCAAGAGCTGGTCCAGGTGACCAGACAAGCTGGGCTCTGTTCTGACCATCCAGCTCTGGCAACTACATAATTACATACTGGTGGCACTGGTGGTCCTGATGGACACAGGGGTGCAGAACCAGACCATCCTTTTTATTTTATATTTATATTTATATTTATTTTTTATTTTTATTTTTATTTATTTTTTAAATCCCAGCACTAAGAAGGGCATCTGATGTCCTCCATATGGACTCCTAAACAGGGCTCTTTGAACTCTACTGCAGCTGAAATTCATAGCTAGGGAAACTCAGCTTTGGTACACAGACAGCGTCTCTGCTTTTCTCCATCTTTCATACCTCCATGAGAGGAGGTATCTCCTTGGACATATTTAAAAACCATCTGGACAAGTTCTTTGGCAACTCTCTCTAGGTGGCCCTGCTTGCTCAGGGGGGTTAGACCAGATGACCTCCAGACCTTCACAGATGACCTCTGTGAACTACCGAAAGTACAACCCCAGACAGTGACCAGGGATTCTATATTGCTAGGGCAGAGATTAAAATGTTTTAAAACATCTGGGGTGTCACTCACAGTCTGATAGTTCAGAACACAATCAGGGAAGTATCCCAGGACCCAGGGCAACCACATTTTAGAGGCCAAATGTTTTGCTGCTGAAAGCTGAAGATGCTCCAGTTGACACACACAGAGGATTTAGCCCAGCTTTTCCTGTTATATAAGCTAACAACAATCTGAAGGTGTTGGTTGGTTTGGAGCACGTCCATTCAATGATGCATTGCCCTAGAAACGGGGATGGAAAGTTGCCTGTTTACCAAGCGTTAAAAACAAGGGTGATGAAAGACAGCAGCAACCTGAGCTCAACGGCTCCAGCAGCTGGAGGTAATAGTGACAGATGTGACCACTCACCGTGGAGGTCCAGGGGCTGGTTTAGAGTTTCATGGCCCGGAGTCATCTTCAGGGCACTGCACATTCGAGAAACATCTCTGAAGCACCTTACAGTAAATGGCAACAAGCAGAAAACCATCAGGGCTGGTGTCAAGGGAGCAGCCTGCTTCCCTGGCCTCTGATGAAGCTCAATTTTGGTGAGTAAAGATTAATTATTTTCTAGATATGGGCCCTCAAGAAGATTTACCAGCAGTCAGCCCCAGTTCCCAAGCTGTGGTCCAGCTTGAAGTAACCCCTTGGTTGCTTAGCCTGAGCATGTCTGCACCTCCTGCTGGTGAAAAGGCATGGGGCCTCCTCTAGGGCACAGGTCTGTTATCCACCATGTGATGTGTTTTTGAAAGCTACATCCAGCTGTAGTCCCAGAAGAGATATATCCCCAGAAGCAGGTCCTTCCACTGCCAAGGCAATTCCCTCTGTGACAACTTGGTCCTTCCACCTGCCCTGGGTCTGGATACTTTGGGATCAGATCCTAAGGGTCCCTGGCTGAAAACACATTTTTTTGCTGTTTGCTGGCTCTCCACATGTGCTGGCTCTGGAGAACTTGTGCTTGGAGGCCTGGTGAACCCATTCACCACCCTTAAGTTTGGATGCTGTGTCCACGGGGCACTGGGGGTGACACTGGAAGAGCTGCAGGGTGCTCTGTGCTAGCAGCAGGCATGCAGGTGGCAAAGCTCCTGACTATCGGGGGTCTCGTGTGTGCTGGGGTGGTAAACCTTACCTCAGGAAGATGTCTGCCTTTCCTCCCACTCATACACACCTTAGATATCCTGGAAGAGAAGCCAGGCAAGAAGATTTCTATATAGGTTAATAACAGCCTTGAGTTCAGATTTCTCATGATTTCTCTGGCAGCAGCTGGGACCAGGTCTTTCTGGCACATCCCTTACGGAAACCTCCCACGAATGACTGGCATGTCTTATTTTTTCCCAATGGCTCATGCTGGGGTATCCCACCAGGTTTTCTCTGCTTCTCCATCCTGTTTTTGCCATTGCCAGCCCCCACATGCCAGGAGGAGGGATGGATGAGCAGGATGGTGGCCATGCCAAGCCCCAACCCTTCTCTCCACACACCACCATTTCTGCCAGCTGAGTGTATTCATTGTGGCAGGGGTGGGAGAGCATGTGTGGAGCTTGGGTTGGTGCCTCTTCACGAGGGTTTTGCAAGGCTGAGCCAATGCCCCAGCTGGGTGCCTGCAACAGATACTCCCCAAACCACAAGCGGGATGAGTGTAAATGATCTTATCTCACTGTTCAGTAATAGGTATCCAATTTGCTGACTCCAGTTGCCCAACTCAAGTCTGATTCAGGTCCCCGTGGGCTTTCTGCAGGATGTGATGGCAGGAGGGGTGGGTGTGATGTCTGAGTGGCGGGCTTGGGAAATGGGGGTGGACATGAAAGACCCATCACCTGCACCTCCCAGGAGGTCCTGAGGGGTTGATACCCCAGAGCTGAAGAATGTGTACATCAGTGTGTAGGTTAACAGGAAAAGCAGAAGTGATGCTGCCTGTCCCCAGAGGATGCATGGGAAGACCCATTACTATCATTAACAGATTTTGATGGTAAATATCTCCCCAAGCAGTGTGTGGCACGATACCAGCTGTTCCAGAGCTGTAGGAGGTAATTTTCCTACCATGGCAGCCTTGCCCTGCTCTTACCACTCCACAAACCACACAACACGGCAAAGCACAGAGCCTTTCTATGATTCTATGAGGGGGAGACCCAGGGCTGCTCTTCTCCCCTTCCTGGTGTTTCCTTATTTCCAGTCTGCAAATGAACAGGAGCTGTGGTGGGGACAGGACTGCACTACTGGGGTTTGCTGGGAGGCCTGGGGATGGAAGCTTGGGGCTGCAAGGATGAAGCAAGACATCCCCTCTGCATCCTGGGGTGGGGGGAGATGCAAGGCCCCCCAGAGTGGTGGGAGAGGACCCCTTGCTCGTCCCTTCAGTACACTGCATGCTTGCTGCACCTGGTGCTGCTTTCAGGGCTTATCCTGCCCTCACTGGGCACTGGCAGCCAGCAGGGCTGTGGGATAAAGGGTTTTCTGGTTCTGATTCCCAAATTCAATCCCAGGAAGACTGGATTTGGGAGCTGCTGCTAAATGGTAGCTACGGATGCACGAGTGACTCACCGGCTCCTGTCTGCAGGTTTCTGATCCCCAGACTGCTCTCCTGCCCCAGGGGGAGCACTGGGGCTCCTGTGGCCTTGGTGCGGGTGGTCTCAACACCCAGCCCTGCCCTTGGCCATAAGGGAGGGACGGGGAGGTAAGGGAGGCCGGAGCTGTGCTGCCTGTTTGGTGGGGGGATTGCCCCTGCCATGTCCTCCCCCCTGCTTTCACAAGCCACTCTGGTTTGACAGTGGGTTTCTCAAGAAAATTTTTCATCTCATCCTTGTCTTGGGTCTTGAAGCAACCCAGGACTTCGGCTTCCCATGTCCCCACATGGGAATTTTTGTATGTATTCCCTGCTCTGGCTTAGGACTGAAATTCTGAATATATCCTACATCCTATTTTGGCATCTATGTTTGCTGACTCTTAGGGCTTCTGGTGTGCAAAGCCTTGCTTTTCCTTCTGGGCAGGCCAAGAAAAAGAGGCCAAGACATTTTTCTAAGGAAATGTTGGATCTTCACCCTTGGGATATTCCAGGTCAGTGGTAGGATCAGTCAAGCCCCAGCGTAGCTCCATCCAAGGAAAAGGAGGAGAAGACAGTGGCTGTCATCAGAACACCATTCAAGTCCTTTACTTTTCTCCACCCATGAGACAGAGCCTTCGCTGAAGCCTCCAGATTCAGCTTAAAAGCTACAGCCCCAAACCACCCTGTGTCCTATGACTGTTAATGCCCATACAGGAGCCATTGGGTAGAGGACATTCTCTCTCCTTTTGGGAGAGGTGATCTGGGAGGTGGGTGCTTCCCTCCCTTCAGACCTGGAGAGCTGCACCCACCGAACAGCCCAGCCCTTCTCTTTACTGCCCTGTTATCTCCACAGCCTCAGGCGCTCCTCTCAGGTGGCCTGTCCATGCCAGATCCCTGCTGCATTATGGAATCTCAGAAATGCCCATTACGATTCAGTTCCTCAATGCCTGCTTGGTTAAGGAAGATGTTTAATACTTAATCTAACCAGGGGAAAAATAAAAGAGGCCAGGATGGAAATTCCCCCAGGATTCAGGCTGATGCAAAACCAGCTGAAGCAACGCAAGTCCCAAGGAGGACAGCAGGCTCTGTTCTCGATTGCAGCAAATGTAAGCAAGCTTACTTTGCATTTGCAGGGGTGGATTTAGGGAGTGTGCAGGTGAATTTGTAGTTAAAGTCCTTAGACAGCCCTGAGGTCATAAGAGACAGAGAGAGTAGCTTGCTCCAAAGCTCCTGTTACAGTTTGGTGGCCTGATTCTCTCCTGTGACGGTGCAGGTTAGCAGGAATTTCTGTTCAGGGACTGTATGAGGGCAAGCAAGACTTGGGCTCCTAGAATTGGGTCAGGGTACAGAAACAGGGGAAAAAGAATTAACTATTTCAGGGAACACCATGTCTCCTGTCTGGAAGCTGTCCCCTTTCTAATTTAACCCTCTGGTACTTTCTGCCCTTGTTATTCTTTGGAAAAGAAAATACCTTCCTGGAAACGGAAAATACCTTCCTGGAAAATACCTTCCTGGAAAATATCAACAGGACACCCATGCTTTTACAGTTTCTACCCTCCAGCCTAAAATTATCCATGTCTAGTTTATCCCTAGTTGCACTTGTGCCAACACAAACAGTTCTTGTACCTCCTCATGTACTTACTGACAGTGGTATGTCCCATCTTGGCTTTGGGTTTGCTGCATTGCCTTATTTGAGCACTTTTAGCCCATATGGGAATGGAGGGACTCCACTCACCTGCTTGTCCTTCAGATACTTCTGTGCCCCTCTTCCACTTTTAGTTAGTTTTCCTTTGCATGGGTGGCCTGACCTACATGTGGTGGTGTGGTTGAAAGCCCCTGCTGTGATTTGTAGAACAGAATAAAGGCTTCCATGTTCATTTTACAAATACCTCACCCCTTCCATGGTGCAAACACCAAAAAGGCAAACTAAAATGATATCCAGGTGTAGTGGGCTCTTAAAACAATCATTTCTCTCCCCAGGGACATCTGCGCTGGGACTACCCATGGTTAGGTGGGACAGCAGACACCCTCCTCACTCATGGACGCTTCCTCACCTGGCAGGGAAAGTTCTTGTCATTGCCCCTGACTCACACACTGGCTGACTTTCACCCCATTTCTGCATCTTCTGCCTTCAAGGCCTTTCAGCTCGCCTGCTGTGGTGTTCAGTAGCAGCAGTGTCTCCAAGCCAGGCCTGGCTCTGCAGCTCTCGGAAGAAAGACTGCACAGAGCAGTTTAAGGGGGAAGTTCCTGCCAAACACCCTGTTTCAGAAGAGCTGTTTGTGATAGCTTTCCTTTCAGATGTGTTATTAAAAAGCTTCCTTCTGGAGCAATTGGTGCTCTTCCAATGTACAGTAGTTCTTCTGGTATGTAACTGCTTACACTGGAAAATGGCTTCTCCACAGGAACAGCATGTGATGAACAAAGTTTATTCCTGTAAATCGGGACCAGCTTTGGGGTGAGGAGTAAATGAGGCATGACAAGGAACCACCAGTGGGAACAGGCTGTGTTCCCCGAAATAACTCGAGGGGATTCAACCCTATGGAATTCTTATGAGTGATACGATGTGTAGGCTCAGTTCACGGTCACTTTTGCTTCACTTGGTCCTAAGCAGTGGACTTCGTGAAGAGCCTTTTTCATGAATTTTGAACATTTTCCCATTATTATATTATAAGTCAGAGATCAAACCCAGTTTGCCAACTTGTATGCCTGTTAGATGTCCAAGGAAGCTAAATGAGAGTTGCAGTTTCATCTTAAGTTTCTCAAAACACAGATGCCATCAACAATCCTCAGCTGTGTGGACTACCACTGTTTCCAGGAGAAATTTCTCCCATTTTCTAGCTCAAGAAGGAGAGCTGAGCAGACCCAGTCATGAAATGAGCACCTGCCTCTGCCAATCTGGAGATTCAAGGCAGGATGTTGAAACAACTGCACTCAACCCTCCAGCTAGAATCGTTTAGAAAGCTTCCTACTCACTCACTTCCTACCCTGCCCTGCCAGGCAAGCTATAATTTTTATTTTTAATGAAATCTGCTGAACAGGTCGCCTTGTTCCTCTCAGGTAGATCACGGGAAGGAGATGGTCAGAGGTGTCTTCTAAAGGGAGATTTCACAAGAACGAATCCCGTAATGCTTTGACCCAGTGACCTCCCTTGGCATAACGGCGTTTGCACCAGGTGACCCAGTGCAGCGACTGACTCATTACAGATTTGTGTGATTCACGCTCTTCCCCCTGTTGGATTGCACCATGTATCCTGGGATGGGTGAATGAATTTGGCTTGGATAAGATGTGGAACCAATTGGTCCAAGTTTACCTGTTCAGCTGCTTGAGGATAAGTCTGGTTACTTTGTTAAGCATTTTTTTTTTTTTTTAATAAGAAAAATTACACTGCTGGAGGCTGATTCAGCGCTTTGCAGAAGCCAAGGAGTTCATAAGCTTGGGTTTATTCTGTGTCACTAGAGCCGGTAGGAAAACAGCTGAAGGAAAGCAGCCAAGGATTGGGTTCTTCCTTTAAAATTTCACCTGTGTCTTTCCCCTGGAGCAGAGCAATGAGGGAAGGAGCCAAGTGCCAAGGCTGAAACACAAACAGCAAACATGGAGCCTGGGTGTTGGTTTTGGACTGTGTCTAGAAATAACAGCCCAAGCACAGTGAGTTTGTCATGGCATGTTGCAAGGTTCTGCAGGAGAGAAAGGGAAGGAGTAAGAAAGTGACAAACTTATAGACAAGTGCTCCGATGGACTGCGGTTAGAGGGCATGGGTTCAGATCTTGGTTTATCCCTGGGTACTCCCATACTTTTGGGCCCCAGAAAATATTGGGATAGAAGACTGAGATTTATGGAACAAGCTAAACAGAACAAACAATGCTCTCCTGAGTTCCCTGCTGAGCTGAGCTTCTTTTTTATCTTTGAGCTTTCCTCTGGGGAGACCAGTATTTTACATAAATTAAAGTGTTACATTGCTCTTCTATTTTTTTTTTTTTTTGACACTGTACAGATAGATAAGGATAGTTCACTCTAGTTCACCTGATGCTGTGAATGACTACAGCTTTGGCACCACCACCAGGAGGTGAGGCATGAGTTCTTGTGACAGAGGTTTGGAAATTTCCTTTGTTCAAACCCCTGTGCTGTGAAAGTGTGGCTTTGAATGTCCATGCAAAGCAGTGGTAAAGGTGTGGACATCTTGCTGTGTCCACCCAACAGGAGGAAAGGCCAACAGCTCTGAGGGTCTACCAGACTGAAGGTTTACCACAGTCCTACTCCTGTGTCCTTCCTTGTTTACTCCTGCTGACCCACAGACTGCTAACCATGAGGATGGGTGCCAGTACCTCGTGCACCAGGTAACAGGTCGGATGGTCTTCTTTGAAAAATTGTAGCTGATGACACATATCTTCAGTTGTTTTGTGCTTGAGTCCTGTGTCCCTGGAGTCCAGCTGCTCGGTGTGGCAGGTCAATTCCTACCTTGGCACGGAGAAGCTCCAGAATTGGCACCTTTCAGCCCTTATTCACACTTTGATTAATTATTGCTTCTGAAAAGATCTTCCACTTCCCCAGCATTGCATCACTGTCCCTTCCCCTTGCTCCTTTGTAGGTAACAACGTGGTTCTTGGGAAAGCAATTGCATAAGTCCCCATTGCTCAGTTTAAGTCGCTGGGTCTTGGGCAGCAGTGACTCACCCTCATGACGCCCCGGGAAGGGAATCCACTGTCACTCTCTCCAATTTACTGCTGAAGAAGCTGAGGTGTGGAAAGGTGAAGGTTTTGCACAGGGTCAGGCCATGTAATTAATGGGCAGTGAGTCAGCCACGGAGCTGGTGTCAGAGTGCCCACCCCACCCCGGCTCCTCGGGCTCGCGTCTGTCTAGACTTTTCCAAGCACCAGCTTTGATGCTGGTGCTACCACTATCTTCTATCATCATCCTGGGAGCCCAGACAGCTCCCCTCCCTTCACCAGCCATGAGGAAATTTCTGTACCCTCGACTCTTACTCGTAGCCAGTGGGGATCGGGTGCTGCACTTCTGGGAGACACGCATCTGCTTATCTGGAGAACATCGCATCTCCACGTCCCTCCTGCTCCTCTGCAGGCTCTCTGGTCTTATGGCTCTCACCCAGCATGGGTCTAGTCTTATGGCCCTGTCCCCACTATGGGGAAAGAATGGGATCCATGACCCAGTCTAAACAAATTATAAACATACACCACAGCACCTGCCCACCAGTGGCTCAACAAGTGGAAAAGAAGATGTTAGCTCTGAAGTGCACCATGGTTTCACTTCTGGCTGCAGTGGCTTCAGACAACACCAGGGTGAAAAGGACAGAGGGGAATATAAAGGAGATGGGAAGTGCAGAACGAGGTGAGGCAGAGGTGCAGCTGTGGGTCCTCCATGGCTTGGATGATGCACAACGAGAGGGATATGGGGAGAGAGAGGGAAAGGAAGGAAAAGTGTGTGTCCTTGGGGCTGGTTTGCGAACCCCATGTTGCTGGAGTTTGGAGGACTTCAATGATGCTTGTGTTACCAAACCAGGCCCAGGCCCAGGCCCAAGAGATGTTGAGATATTGAGAGATGTTTCCCATCCCTTGTAATTGCATTTGGACCCAAATGTTCCCCTGCATTCAATTCCCCACACGTTATTGCTTTCCTAACTGCTTTCCTGACTTGGATCTTCGGGCTGGCTGTGGCTTCTGTAGGGAATAAAAGCCCATTCATCACCACATTGGAGAGCCGTGCTTTTACAGGGGGAAAGTTTATGGTTAAATAGGAGGAAGATCTGGCAATGTGTGGCTTTGCAGAGGAGGTGAGGGAACAAATCCGGGAAAGGGGTCCCCTCAGCCCTGCTCATTCATCCTGCTGTGCTACGTCAAGCCCCACAGAGTCAAAGAGCCCGGGGAATTTTTATTGCTGGCTTAACAGAAACCAGATGCTGCAAGTGGCACACGTCCTGCCAGCAGCTCCAGATGTTAGGGACTGGGACAGCTTTTCATTCAGGTGGTCTCATAAAATCAGCCCGGGGTGATGCAGGATGTCACTGAGAACAAGAAGGCAACGACAGTCGATGAGTGAGTCGGCTCAGTGAGTCGGTGGTCTCCTTGCTGAGGCTGTGCTGGGGACCTCTTGTGGATTTTTTTTTTTCTTTCATGGGGACTGGGATGAAAATGTGCTTGCAGAGGCTTGTGAGGGGGAAGCTGCAATGTCACCAATGTTTTGGACCCAACCACAATCCTCCAGCTGGGGTGGGGGGCTGGGGCAGGCCTGGCCTTGCTCTGAACACCAGCTGCTGGTGGGGGGTTACTGGGGCAGGAGGTGCCTGGCCCCGTCCCACAGCACAGCTATGGGCACCAACCCTCCTGCCCCACTGCTCCGCTGCAAAAACCTCCACGGCCTCTGAATTAGGGGCAGCAGAGCCTTTGCCATCCTTTGGTGGGCTTGGGAGGAAAAGGGAGCGGGAAGCAGGGTGCTATGATCACACAAATGGGCAACGATGTTGTTTTTTTAGCCCAGCTTTTGGACTTCAGCTGAAGAGAAGAAGCTACAGCCCCACACACTAGGCGGTGAAAGCAGAAGGGTTTGGGGCAGGACATCTTTGCCACCTTTAATTCTTCCATCTTCTGAAAGTCCTGAATCTTTCGCTCACCTATGCGAGCAATATAGAAAGTGAAGAAAACAGCTTGGTCTGCCTTGTGCTGAAAAGGAGGAGAAAAAAGGGTTTTGAAGAGGGTGGAAGGGGTGTGGTCACTGGGAGGTGTGTCAGGCATCGCAAACTTATTTATAAGCAAAGGCAGCTCTGCTGGGGAAGAAACCTTGCTGAGGCTGTGTCAGCTGCTGCTGTTCCCTGACACTGCTGGAAAGACACCTCTGCTGTGATGGGGAGGCAAAAGGATGTTCTCGCCACTATTGAGGAGCACCTGAGGATCAGAAACAAATTAGTGCGACAAGCTCTGGCCGAGTGCTTGGGGACCCTGATCCTGGTGGTGAGTCTGTGCTGGGGTGAAGCGGACACCATCCTGGTGGGGGGACACTGTCCTGGCAAAGGGGCTGTGCTGCTGCTGGGATTTGTCCCGTGGATGAGCCCAGCTCCAGTGCAGCCTGCTCTGTGGGCTTTAGAGGAGAAGTCCTTGTCTATAGAGCAGGGAAAAGCTCATGCAAATTGCTGTAGGGTGAGCTTTAGGGTGGCAGGCAAAGGGTGGGCTCTGTAGTGCTCAGCAGGTGCTGGGGGGCTGTGCTGTGCCTGTGGAGTGCAGGGAGCAGAGCAGGCTCCGTGTGAGAGCAGGAGTTTTCCTGGAGATCGTGCAAAACTTCCTTTCCCTCTCGGCCCTGGAATATTTTCCTGGCACTGAAATAGTACAACTATTATCACCCAGGCAGCGAAAGCTTTTTCCTTGCTTTGTTTTCTCTGTACATCCTATGGAGAAGCCAGAACTTAGTGTTGCAGTGTTTTTCTCTGCTGCAAGTCCCTCAAACCTTATCAGTGGGTCTGCATGCCACCAGGGCAGCCCTTGCTGGCGGCTGATCCTGTGTGCGTGGCAGTGCTGAGCTGTCGCTCCATGTGTTTTTCTAAGTGCTGAATGGCAACGTAACTCTTCTGCCTGTTGTAGTGCTTGGTTCCCAAAGGGATGGGGTATGAGGAATAAAGTGGGGTGGGTGTCTTTGAGCTGAAAGGCAAAAACTTCATCTGAAGTGGTGGGGATCCAGAGCAGTCCTCCAGGCTTCTGTGGAGTGACAGCGGGTTTACCTCTTGCTGTAACTGATAGCAGGGTTGTTTGGGGAAAACACTGATAGTTGGAGGGGCCAAAAGCAGAGGAAGGTTTGACGAAGCTGCCTGCCCTCCTGGGGACAGCAGAGGGACTGACAAACTGTCGTACGCTTTCGTAGCATGTACTTTCCTGATGAAGAAGAGGGGACTACTGAATCTGATGTGAGACCATAAAATGTTAATACTCCTGAAAGAAAGCAGCTTTACACAGTGCAATGGCTTTCTCTCCAGAATGACCCAGCTCTGGTGACTTGCAAGCCTACTGGTTCCTTAGGGAAGGGTTATACTTGGATTAAGGTGTGTAGAAGCTGATAGGAAAGTAACCAGCAGAAAGCTGCTGTTTGTGGATCACTGATGTTGCTGCGCTTCGTCTCAGGATAGAAGCAAGGTGGTGTTTGTGGAGAGGAGGAGTGTCTCCTGATAGCCAAGTTAGTATTGGTGGAGAAATAAGGCAAGCCTTTAGTCATGTGAATGAATCCAGAAAGGTTTGTGGTTGGAAAAAAAAAAAAAAAAAGTTATTCTTTCTTCCAACTGCTACAACTTGTCCCTACAGCCTTGCTGCTGTGAGGCAGAGAGGAGTCGGGATGTGCTCAGAGCATGGAAGGGTTTGTCCCAAAATCATAACCAGCTTCTAAAATGAGTGCCCCTCAGCCAGGGACAGCCCCTGGGAGCAACACGCTTCGTGTTTGTGCACAGATCTTGTAGGAGTGACCTGGGATCTCCTGAGGCTCCCATGCTGGGGACGAAGGGCTGTGAGAGCTCTGGGCTCATATGGGAGAAATCAGGGTGGGTGGTGGGAGAAATGGAAAAATCCCAGGCATGGCAAACACTGCCTGGCTGACAGCAGGCAGAAACAGGATATAGAAATGGGGAAATGAATCCCTTGGTGCTGTCCTAGTCAATTCTTCTGGTAATGAAGTGCGACTTTGAGATTTTGTTTCTTTTAATATGAAGTCGCTTTTTTCTTGCTTCCTATCACCCATATTCCCCTGTGTCTCTTTTATCAGCTACCTGGAACATAAAAGGCCTTGAAGTTGTCTATTTTTCCCCCTTTTCAGAGGATCTGGGTTGTGGTTCAGGCTGCCTAATCCCAGGACACAGATCTGGATTCTGCCTGGAGGGAAAATGAGCATTTGTACCCTGCAATAGTCCCTGCTGCCTGCCCTGCCAGCAGGCTGAGCTGGGTGTGAATGCATTGATCTGCATCTGAGCCCAGTAAGCATCTGTTATGGGCTTCAGAGAATAAACACATGAGGAAAGCCATGGGATGCATGGAGAGATCCATTCACAGATGATGAATATATTAGAACTGAGCAGTATTGAGGATGGATTTAAGGCTTGGTACTATTCACACTGAAGTCAACTTCCTGAACCCAGAGGGAGTGAGACTGTTTAAAGTTTGCAGTTTACTTGAGATTGCACTGTGTAATGTAAAACTTGTCCCACCGTAGATATTGGCATGACTTCAGCTCCTTCTCTCCTCCCTCTCACTTGCACAACTGCAACTCTCTAAAGCTCTTCTAGAGCAAAATCTTTTCAGGCCCCTGCAGAGTTTCTTTCTTGGTAAGAATCAACCTGGTGCTTGATTCTTATTTTTGAAGGGGTTGTAAAGGAAGCAGAACGTGATCTAGAAATACTTTTTTTTTTTTTTTTTTTTTTTTTTTAAGATAAAAATAATCCAGATAAGCAGCCAAACCCTGAACAGTGCAAAGGCGAGGTGTTCTCCACTTGCAAGCAGCTTTCGCAGATCACGGCACCTTGCACAACAGAGTTGCACTCTGTGCCTGGTGTCCCTCCTGCTACAGAAATGGCAATGCTGATTCTGTTTCCTTTGATAATTAAGACGATCCTCTTCCTTCCTCCCCCCCCCTTCAAAATATACTTTCTGAATGGTACATTAGTTTTGAACTTTATAGCTGTGTCGGAAGCACCCTTGCTGGCAGTGGATAAGCAATGCAAATGCTGAAGGCATTTTCCGAGTGACTTGCTGTTTGTGTTATTGCTGTAGCAACTCGCTAAAGCAAGATTTCCAGTGGCAAGTCTCTGTGCTTTCCTTAAAGGCTGGGTCTGTTTGCTTTGCTCTGCTGGCTGTAAATACCAAAGGTGGCTCTGTTAGGTTTTTACATTTGCAAGAGAAGTAACTTGCTGCTGTAACTGATTTCCAAATTGGACTAACTATGATTCACTGCTGCTGAGGCATGAGGAAAGAACAGAACTACTCCTAATAGCTTTTCATTCAGGCTGTCCTGGCTTTGTGGCCAGGTGGGAGCTTTCTGGGGAATGAGTGTGCTGCGGACCACAGAAACCAAAATAGCAAAGTAGTTGGGATGATCAAGGCAGAGGGAACCTCATTAAACTGTTGGCAGTGCAAAGCTTAAAGTCTGTGCTGCTCATACGACAGCCATCCAGGGTGGCACAGCATTTCCCAGTGTCGTTGTCTGATTTGTGCCTATTTTCTTAAAGCCTTATTTTTATTTTTATTTTTTTGTAATTATTTGGTGGGAGGCAGCTTTCCCCCAACAATGCCCAACCCTGTGAAAACCCACGTCTTCCTGAGAGCTGAAGCCTCCTGATCTGAGGGGCATCAGGAATAGCACAATGTGTTCTTACTTCAATATGTATATGGGGGAAAACAAGCTAAAATAACAAGTTTCCTCACTAATGCCCAAATCCTCCACTGTTGGCTGCTTTTTTTTTTCTTTTTTTTTATTTTTTTGGTGTGTGCTGAGAGCGGTCTCTCTCCATCTCTGAGCAGCGTTATCGTAGCACATGGTGCGTGTATGGCGCAGCTCCCCTCAGACTCCCTCTTATCTCTCAAGTCCTGCTGCCCCAACTGGCTCTGAGACAGCTGGTGATGAAGAGAGCTGTAACATTACAGACCATCCACCTCAGCCCTTCCCTGCTGGGGTGTTTCTGCCCAGGCTGGCTCCAGCTGTGCTGGACAAGAAGCCAAACTGTGGGATCTGATGTTTCTCCCCTGCTTTGCAAACTTTAAATGGTGACCCATCTGTTTGAGAGAGATTACAAGTAAGGGCATGAATGGTGCTCCTTGCACTGTCCCTGTGGCTGGTGGAGGTCCCTCTGGCTGTGTGATCCACCCCACTACACAGGGAGGGCAGTAAGAGGCCACGTTTGGGGTTTGCAGTGTCTTAACCCAGTCTCACACTGAGCTGCAGGGAAGTCCTTGGGAGGACTTTGTGAAAGCCCTAGGTTTTGAGTTCCACCCTAGTATGAAGAAAAGGGTCTCTGATCCTTAAAATCTTCCATCAATAGCTTTCCTTTAGAGCATCCCCTGGGTATGACTGCCCTTCTGGCGCCTTCCCCACCTAACCAGAGGACAGTGAGGGCTGAGCAACATTTCACATCCACCAAGGTGATTAGGGTAGACTTACAGTGGGATCCTTGCCTAATCCCTGGTTTGTTTGCTAGCCGAAGAGGAGAGTTGCAGCTTGGGCAACACCACTCCTCTTGGGCTATGCAAACGAAACTTTTCCATCTTGATTTAGAGATCAGTCTGTCTGAAGTCCAAGTGCAAATGCATCCAGGCATTGCACCTGGAGGCATGAAAGAGCACTGACAAAGGAGGGAGAGGGCAAGTGAGGGAGGGAATGTGGCTATTGTGCAGGGAGGCATCGGGTGCTACCCTCCTGAGTTCACCTACAGAACTGTTTTGCACACAAGCTGTCTGTGAACCCAGGTGGCCTCACATCTTCATTAGCTCTTTCAACATATTTTTTTGTCCTCCAAGGTTCCTTCATACCAGCTGTGACTAACTCCAGGCCTTTTTTGTCCCTAGCCAGGGAGAAGACGGGGTGTTTGCCACCCGAGGTGACAAAGCCTCATGTGCCCTGGACACAGGGAGGTTTGGTTTCCCTGGGTATGAAGCTACACCCAGCAACCTGCCACGTCTCCTGTTATATTATTATTCTTTGCTGCTGCCTCTGGCTGCCCCCTTCCTTGTGCAGCCCCTTCACCCTTGAACTCACTGCAGAAGGTGGTGGGCTCCTGTTCATTTTCTGCAGTGCAAGGAGTTGGATCAGCCTCTGAGGGAGAATCCTCCCTGCTGGCAGTGAAACCATTAGATCTGCTTCAGCCAGTGAGATGAAATTAGGGAGCTGGCTTCCATTAGCCTGGTTAATGGGTGCAGCGACCTCACTTCCTAGGAGAGTAGCTTTAATACATCAGAGTAATGGCTTGTTGCAATCATTTTATTAGCACTTAAAAATTTGCTTTTGAGCTTGCCTAGTGGCTCACAGGGATATAACAGCTGACTGCTGCGCACCGTGCCATGTGGGGAACTAACCTGGGTTTCTGTTGGTTGGGATGTTTTCCTGTAATGTAAAATCAGTGTGGTTGCAGCAGGTTATTAAAATCCTGAGAGTGAGGGATCATCTCCCCTGGGGTGTGCACTGCTATCTCCTGACCATAGTGGTCGAATATTGACTAAGGACTTTTACATCCATTGCATGGACTTAAAGCACTTTAAAAAAAAAAACAACAGATAAATGCTGACTTTTTTTTTTTTGACCTTCTTGCCTTTCAATTCAAACTAACTGCTCTTGAACTTCTAAGTATTTAAAAAGAAGACTTAAGACTTTTTTTTAAAAAAAAAAAAAAAAAAAGAATGGTGAGGATATCCTGTATTTCATGGTTTGGGAGAGGGAATTGGAGGGAAAATTAACGTATAGAGGAAGTGGAAATTGTTGTAATTAAGTTTTGTCACTACCACAACAAAATAATAGGAACCTGGCAGGGCAAGGATTTGGAAAAGTGGATCATGACAAAATCTGCCACAGGGTTGTAAACATGGTCTGATTTCTGTTCCCTTGAGCAGCATGGCAGACCACAGTGACAGTATGTGCTCCAGGCATTGTGTCTGTCACTGATGCCTCTTTAGGAGTCTTGAAAGAATATACCAAAAGATAAAAAAGTTTCATTGTGGCAGTGGGGTTTGTCCTGCCCAGACTTAAACAGGAAAGTCAGAGTTGGCTGTGCCGAGTGCTGACTACTTCAGCAGAGAGAAGTGAGACCCTAGATTGAACTACTTGGTGTGGCTGCCCATCTTGGGAGGATGGGTTTCTTTCCAGATGTTGCAATTTTTCTCCATTGGGTGTGAGGGAGGAATTCAAGATGTCCAGATCAGACTTACCATATAACTCAGATGCACAAGGGTGCAAAAAATCCCACTCCAGGTAAACGTAGTTTGCACAGACATGATGATAGTTATTTTAACTTTTGTGTCTGTAAATGCATCAAGCTGCATCCCTCCAGACAACATAACTGTGTGGTACGGCTTGTGTCAAGGCTACACCTAGCTTGTGAAGGTGTACCACTGGCTGCTGCTGAGTGCTGATGGACTGTACCAGATGCTATAATGTAAAACCAAGAGCCACAAGAGCAGGGATGAGCATCATTTGAATGAATTCTTAAAGTTCAAGTGCTGCGGTTGGATGTCATGTATAAAAATGTGTTTATGCTTAAAGGACTTCATTGGTAGGGGACAGAATTGCACACAAGCATACTGAAGTTCAAACTTGTTCATAAATATCACCCTACCCTTTTTTTTTTTTTTTTTTTTAAATCTGCTTAGGGTTAAGTTTCCTGTTGTTGCTCAAGGCTCATCTGATAAACAGTTGTAATGCTCCCGTGATGTGGCCTGGAGGTGTTTTTGCATGGCCCATAGACTCCTTCTTGCAGAAAAGCTGGAGAAGGATTGCAAGGTGTAGGATGGAGGGGAGAGAAGGGTGGGGAATAACCTCTTGAGAAATGGCAGAGCTGGAACTCCTCCAGGTTGAGAGAAGAACTTTGTGGGTAAATGAGGCGGTGGATGGCAGGGTGGGGAACTTTACTCTGTGGTTTCTGTGACTAAAAGATATGTGGCTAACAAGCCAACCACCATCCACTTGCAGAACTGCCAGTTCTTTCAGCATGAATAACACAAATACCTTCATCAATAGGAATAAACTGGGGCCAACCCTGCCAAACTCAGATGCCCAGTGCATCTTTTTGTGGGCTCATCCTTCCCTGGTCAGACTGATGTGCTTGCTTTGTGGCCTTAGAGATGAACACCATAGCCAAAAACTCTGTCCAAACCTCTGACTGAAGTGTGCTGGGGCTCCTCTGGGGTAAAAGAAGAAACAGATGTCACCCTGGTCATTAGTCAGTATTTACTTGTTCCCCTCAGTAGCATGGACATGGCTAGGAATGATGGCTGTTTGCTGCACAACAGACAAGACTTTTTGCCTTCAGCCAGGCATCTTCTCTGCCCTGGCTTTCCAGTGGGGAATCTTGGGGTTGGGACACTGGAGGGGCTGTTCTGATTGCACCCAGTAGAGAGCAGTGCTGGATGTCATCTCCTGTTAACTAGCAAGTTCTGCAGATTCCTTTGTTCTTTCTACACAAAACCCTGTGTTGGGGACCTGGCTCCCTGTCAGGAGGTCCCTGTGTGCAGTGTCCACCTCGTGAGCTCGCCTCCAGCCTATCTGGCCGCCCCTTTCCCAGCAGGCTGAGTGCAGTGTTTGCTTTGTTAGTAATTCATCAGTTATCAGGGGATGAGTTAGCTGTGTTTTGGCTTTGCCTTTTCTCTGAATTGTGTGTTGCTCAACAGCATGTCCAGCGTTGGCAGGAGAGATGAAGAGATCCACCCCTGCTTCCCAGTCCCTATTTGGTGGCTTCTCTCCTAGGAGCAGATGCTGTCTGTGTGGCAATTGAGCAATTCTAAAATGATGAAGTTTACAGAAGCAGAAAGACTTGATGGGTGGGTAGATATGGGCACATATTCCGTAGAAGTAAGGAAAGCTTATATGCCTAACCTGGAGGATCTCTGTCCTCTGGGAGCAGTCCAGGAGCAAGCTCTAATCCCTGTCCTTGTTTAAGGATGCTCACAGTACCTGGAGGTGAAGTGATACCTGGTACATATTGAGAATCAGTTCAGGTAGAGTCAGAGGAAGATACAAGCAAAGAGAAGCTCAGGACTAGGGCCTCTTAAAGTGCATGGTAGGTAGTGCAAAGACTCAGCCAGGCAGAAGGCATCCAGCTGGTTGAGTGATGAACTGAACCACCTGGGGAAATTAGCCTGGGTTGTTAAGGATGAGCATAGAAAGCATGGTTTTTGAATGTGGTTGGGAACACAAGAATCACCCATTAAGAGCACGTCTTTGAGCATGAACATGTGCCTCTTTTAGCTATTAGGCAACACCCCTTGTCACCCAACAGAAGTAACTATTGTTGCCCTAAGTGCTTGATGCACATTGGTACTGTAGAGACAGGCCAACTGTGTTATCCTGGTCCTTTCCTACATAATTTTGCCATAGGAGGGATGTGGTTGGCTTGGAGGCCCACAGCGTGCCTTGGGTTCGGGACAACTATAGGTAGCTCAGCTCAGGGAGGCAGCCCCAATCCATCAGCCAGGGCTGCCTGAAGGAGTGTCTGTGATTGCCAGGCTGACCCTACCCTTCCTCAGCCATGTCTTTATTTCAGGCAATACCAAAATGGTGCCCAGACAATCTATGTGCTACTGGGTCAGACTGTTATTAGCTGTTTTCAACAGCAAGGTGCCCAGATCCCTTATATGAACAAGTTGTGCTGCAAACACCTTGTTCTGGGGTGCTGTCTCCCTGACTCTTCTTGCCTACCTTTAGCTGCCTAAAAATGAGATGTTTGGATAAAGATGTTCAGTCTCTTAGAGATGTGAGCTGTGGGCTGATCTTTCTTCAGACTTTTTGGTCCTTGTTTCAGTTCCCCCAGCCAGGTGTCAGACTTGCCTTGTGTCCTTTCTCCTTCCCTATTATCCCTGGTTATGATGACTGGGGGTTGAAGTTTTACAGCTCATCCTTGACCCGAGGCCTTCAGTGGTGCATGCAGGTGTGAGCAGAGCAGTCAAGGGTGTCAGTCAGCAGCTGGCCCTGATGTGAAACAGAGGCTAACTTCAATCTCTCTCTCTTTTTTTTTTTTTTTTTTTTTTCAGTTGTTTGGCTGTGGCTCTGTTGCTCAGGTCGTGCTCAGCAGAGGGTCTCATGGAGGATTCCTGACTGTTAACCTGGCCTTCGGCTTCGCTGTGATGCTTGGCATTTTGATCTCAGGACAAGTGTCAGGTACGTTGTGGCTTTGTGGTGGCTGGAATTCACTTGTGACAACTGGTGTGTAGTCATAGAGAACTGCACTTTTCCTGTGTGGTGCTGGTTTGGAGACTGGTATGCCCTGGCTCAGCTCTGGGACCCAAGTTCTGCTTTCAAAAGTGCACTAACCTCCAATCTTTCTGCAGGTGGACACCTGAACCCTGCTGTCACTTTTGCCATGTGCTTCTTGGCCCGGGAGCCCTGGATCAAGCTGCCAATTTATGCCCTGGCCCAGACTCTTGGAGCTTTCCTGGGAGCTGGCATAGTCTTTGGTCTCTACTATGGTAAGTGCAGATAGTCTATGTGTGCAAGTACGTGTTTATTATCCAGATTAAAACAGATCTTCCAGAAATGTTGATGAAACACTAGTAGTAATAGAGACTTTATATCTGGGCATTGTTCCAGAGCCATTTTACTCCCCTTGTCAAAAAAAAAAAAAAAGATAAACTTCACCTGAATTTTTCTGCATTGTATGGATGCTAGTGTGAGACAATTGGACTTCCAGCAGCTTTGGCAGCCCTTATCAGGGTGATTGTACATCTTGGAAAACATCCCAGAAATCCAGTTCCTCATAAGTCTATTCCTCTTTCACGGTGCTCCTCAATACAACAATATTCAATGGACGAGAACTGAACACTCTTTGTGCTGATCAGGAAAAGGTTTAATGCTGCTAATTCCAAACAAAGCAGTACTGCTGTAATTGTGTAAGGTAAACAAGTAAAATCAATCAGCACTTACCATTGCCCAGCATTTAATGGATGTTAGAGCTAAGCAGTGTTCCAGAATTTGGTGGGCTGAAGTCAGATTCTCTGCAGAAAAGAACTAACCCCATCTTAACTAGATGCCTAAAACAGGGATGAGCAGCTATTTTTCTCTTAACTGACCATGGAGGGAACCTATACAACCTGCTTAGGATAGTTATTCAGCTTCTATACAGCAGTAGATGAGGGGGCAACTGCTCTACGAGACGGCTCCAAGAGGTGAAAGTATTGGCTTATTGGCTTAGAGGAAATGGCAAGATTAGCCCAAATCATATTTGCTGCAGATCAGGTCCATTACTATATCTGTTATGACTTCTGTAGTACCACAGATGTTTAAGCACCTTGTGGGAGGAATTAGGATTCAGATTAGTGTTTCTTTTTTGGGCTCTAACTCTGTTGCCTTTTCCCCACCTCCAGATGCCATCTGGGCTTTTGGCAGCAACCAGCTGTACGTAACGGGACAGAATGCCACTGCTGGTATCTTTGCCACCTACCCATCTCAGCATCTGAACATTGTGAATGGATTCTTTGACCAGGTAAGAGGGTGCTGGGAGGATGCCAGAATTTGAAGAGGTATCTTCTGGGGTGGTTCTGGGCCTCTCATTTGATTAGAGAATGAATTGCAGTTTCAAGAGGAGAGAGATTGGCTCCAAGATCCTTTCTGTATGGGCATCTCACTAGCCCATAGGAAGGTGAACGTTGGAAAGGCTTAAACCAAGCAAGCTTGTCTTAAAGGCACTAACCAGTGTTAGACCCAACGCTTGCCAGGACACCAGTGAAAAGGACATAACTTGGTCTCAGCTCCTGAAGGATGTCTCTTTCTTACTTCCACTGCTGTGGTTGTTGCATGACCCAGAGGTCAAGTGGGTGTGGGGTGCTGGCTGGTGTTGGAGGGGTCTCTCTCCTCCCTGAAGTTGCCACCAACCACAAAGGTAGAGCAGCTGCTCGGCTGTGGCAGCTTGGAGGTAGGTTCAGGAAGATGTCTTCAGCTGCTTTTGGCTGCTTGGATGGTTATTCATAGCTCTCCTGTGGGTAGGGAAAAAGGTATAGGTATGATGGAGCTTGTCAGCTGCTAGGAGTGAGCTCCACTGTCCTTTCCCAATAGGGTGATGTCTAATAATGCCATGGGATGACTTAGTGCAGCTTTTTAGAGAACAAATCCTAAAATCATGGAATTTCATAGGAGATAAGTAACTTGGTTAAAAGATCAGCCTGGAATAAATTCTTTGCTTTTTTCTTTTTCCCCTCCCTCCCCAGTTCATTGGCACAGCCTCCCTGATTGTTTGCGTCTTGGCTATTGTGGATCCCTACAACAACCCTGTCCCCACGGGTCTGGAAGCTTTCACAGTTGGCTTTGTTGTCCTTGTTATTGGAACCTCCATGGGCTTCAACTCTGGCTATGCTGTCAACCCTGCCAGGGACTTTGGCCCTCGTCTCTTCACAGCCATTGCTGGTTGGGGCTCTGAAGTGTTCTGGTAAGTGCTTGCCGATGAAGACTTCAGGCATCAAGGGGAAAAAACAACTATAAGTCCAATTAGGTAGTACTTCTGGCATCACAGAAAATCTTAGCACCCATGAGGTATCTCTGGACCGTATAGACATTTTTAAAAAGACACTGCTCTGTTGCTTCTTAAGAAATCATACATGTAGGGCAGTTCCCAGCAAATGACTTAATTTTGCTATCAGGGATGAAACCTCAGGGCATCTATGAGAAGTCCAAGTGCACCTTGAACATAATCTTATTTATTATTATTATTTTTTATTGGTAGGAAATGTAAGGCCTTTGTTATA
Organism: Aythya marila; assembly: GCF_965140915.1. Classification (NCBI taxonomy): domain Eukaryota; kingdom Metazoa; phylum Chordata; class Aves; order Anseriformes; family Anatidae; genus Aythya; species Aythya marila. The sequence goes on along the minus strand of NC_139080.1, from coordinate 8,486,194 downwards.
ATTGGATTTTGTTGTAACTGAAGACGATTAAGTCATGAACAATACAGGCTTACGTGTTGTCAAGAGACGCTTTCCTGCAAACAGTGGGAATGAAGTGAAGGTGCCAAGTTCAGACACTGCAATGATTTCTCTCCTTTCTTTGTGGGGAAACAGTTTTGGAAGTCCTGGAAGCAGCTGCTCTGTAATGCTTGTCACCAGAACTTGCAGCAAGAGGCAAATTCTGTCTTGGGTGTTGTGGTGGACCCAGGGTTGCTGTTGTCTTATGCCTCCAAATATCCCCATTGACTTGCAGCTAGATCTTGCATTGTTCCATATCCAGACAAAAGTATCCTAATGCCTCATCTGCAATTGTTAACCCTGAGCATTTCCTTTGTGTTTTCCAGGACTGGTAAGCAGTGGTGGTGGGTTCCAGTTGTTGCTCCTTTCCTTGGGGCTGTTGCTGGAGTGATGGTCTATCAGCTGATGATTGGATGCCACGATGAGCCTTCTCCACCTGCCTCTGAGCAGGAAACAGTCAAATTGGCCAATGTGAAGCACAAGGAAAGGGTCTGAGGAAGCTGCCACCCAGGTCTGGCAGACATTCATTACTCAGGACTGCAGTTGGCTAAGAGGAGGAAGGAGTTGAGAAGAGCTTCAAGAACAACAGGAAGAGTTTTTTTTTCCTGTCTTGAGATATTATAGCTTTTTTTTTTTTTTTTTTTATATCCCTGATGCATTTGCTTTAGACACTTTCCTGTGAGCCTTTTCCCCATGTGCAGTATCGTGTAATCTTTCCCTACTAAAAGGGGCTTGAGGACTGTAGGAGTCAGGAGAGAAGTGGGCATTGCTATCCAACACCTCTGGCACAGGCCTCATGTTCAGGAACTTGGGATCTCCTGGGCTAAATTGGTGGCCTGGCCTGTGAGTTTGGCAAACTGCTTCCCTCCAAACCTGTGTCCCCCTCTGCTGCAGAGTGGGGACCATGCAAAATATAATTATTTTGTTGTTTTAGCATTAAATAGAAAATACAACATCCTTGAAAAAAATTCCCTGTGATTCTATGATGGATCAAATCCATGCTTGGTGTTGCTCTGAAGTCAATGACTTGACACCAGGAATGGACTTGTCTAAAAGATTTTAATTGGCTAATCCTTTCATATCTCCCGTGAACTCCCAGAAGATCATATCCATTTGATCCATAATGTCAGAGCGGAAAGTGAGAATGCACTGGATTTTAACAGAATACTAAGACAAAATGTTTACAAGCCACTGCACCCTGGTGTTTTGATCACAATTTTTAATATTGCCAACTCATGGAATATAAAATAGGAAATTCTTGTTTTCATTGGGGATAACCTGGAAAGAAAGCTTGGCTCCCTGTAGCAGCCTTTCCAATTAATCAGCTTTGTATATATACTGCAAGCAGCTAATAGCCAAGTTCCACTGAAAATGTGGTGGTGTTAAAGTTGTGTGTGTTCATGTAAATTTCACAATAGTATTTTTTTTTTAATAGAGATATATAAGCGCACTCCTTAAAAAGCTGTTACCACGTACCAGGATTGGGATGAGTTAAGTTAATTTAAAGATGTGTGGGAACTGCCTGTTCTCTGACAGCTTTGAGATACTGTTGGATTTTCCCAGGATAGCCTTAGATCACGGAACTATGCTGTTGGAGCATTTTGTTTTCTACCTTGCAGAATTGCTGGGGCATCCCTGGCACTCACAGCACTCTTAACACATTATTTCTGATGAGAGCCTGAGTTCAGGCACCTCCTATACTAGCAGTGCTGGTGTGCCAGAGGATCTCTGGTGATCGCAATGCCATACAGAGTATTTGAAACAAGCAGTATCAGTTGTGAAAGAATTTGTTGGTCCCATGGCAATGCGTTAAAGAAACAGGCTTCAAAAGAATTTCTTTAATGTGTAAACTTCTTGAAATATGTAACTTTCTATACATTTCCAATCACTGAAATAATGTATTCTTTTTTTTTTTTTGCCTTTTTAAAAAATAAAATGTCAATACCCACACTGTAAAGTGTTAGCGCCAGTTGTATTTCTGAGCTGTTGTCAGCAAACTTTGCTGTGGAAAGGAAGTCATCCATAGCAAAGGTTTCCTTAAAACCTTTTCCTCTCCTCAGCCTGCAGTAGCAAAATGAAATTAACCCTTCCAGTCAGTACCTTTACATGCTCCATTTGTGTTTTATTCCTTTCCCTTTGGGGCAGGTGGGAGGAGAACTGTGCAAAGGCCAAAGTATTGGCTGGTGGGTGGGGGCATCCTGCTCTTGGGCATCTTATTCTTCAAGAGACAAAAGAAACAAGTAGTCCGTGTTTGTCCCTCGCCCTTTGTACCATTTAGCTTCTCTTCTATCTCTCTCTCTCTTTTTTTTTTTTTTTTTTTTTTTTTTTTTTAAATTAATACAGTTCTTCTGGTTGTGAAATCCTACTCTGTATCCAGTGTATGTTCCGGCATATTTTACTAGTAATTTCTTTTTCCTTGCATGGCCTAGCTAACAAGTATTACAGACCTTAACCCAATGCTTGAAGAATTGCACAGCTCTTCCAGCCTATTCTGAAATACCATTATTGTTGCTCTTTAGCTGATGTGTCCTGCTGTGTTTTTCCTGTGTGAATTGTACAGCCCTAAAATAACTCATAACTTCCCAGACGGTGCCATAGCAAACAATTCAGTGTAGTCTGGATGAATGATTTCCTGCAATTCACCAACTAGAAATCTAATGACTTTTTAGCAAGAAAGCTGCTGAGTTTGGTATGTTCTATCCTTCATTAATATGCTGCTTTATCCATTTCTGTATTGAAAGTTTTTCCCTCAAAATCTGTTTTATACTAATACAATTAACTAGCATTGCTGCGGAGGTTACTTCCCCGTTTCCTTCAGGACTCTTAGTCCTTTTCCCACTCTTCTGTCATAATGTCTTCAGCTGGCTTGATTGATGTACTAAAATTCTTACTACTGACCATATGCCTTTGGATGCTAGCGCTGTCTGTGTGCTTTATGTGTACTCCCTACCCCATTCCTCCTGCTTCTCTCTGGCATGTGGTAATTGCCTTGCTCCATACACTTTTTAAAACTGCAACAAAATTCTGTACCATTTTCAGGTAAGATATTGACTATCTTTTGTCATAACTGTGTTCCCACTGTGTAAGGCTTCTGTTTTTGGAGGGATCTGTCAGAGGAGTGCTGAGAGCAGCTGAGCAGATCCATTGCCATGTGGAAAGGGGCAGACCCAGCCCTCCTTGAGCAGATGGGGAGCTGTGCAGGGTTCTGCCTCCTCTTCCAGAGGGGTCTGTCCCACTTGAGACAGGTACAGGGCAGCTCTCTGCTAACCCTGGGAGGAGAGCAGTGCATAGGATGGTTTTATATGGCACATCTCAAGAGCTCTGGAACTGCTACTGCAGTGTGGGGAGGGAAGGAGAGTTACCTGAAAATGGCATATTCCCTGGCAGCAGGCACACATAAATTGCTGGAAATTGTGGTTATTTTCAGCTCACTTGCCTTGAAAGAGCTTCTGGGCATTGTTCATTTGGCAAGCCCACACAAACTAAAAGACTTCTTCCTCCTTTTTTCCTCCTTTCTTTTTTCTTTATTCTTTATTATTTATTTTTAACTTACCATACCTAAATATCAAAGACAATGAATCATCATGTTCTTAATGCTTCGCTTTTGGAAGTGTTGGAGAAGTAAGATTCATCTGGCCAAAACAGACAGCTAGGTTTTAGGTCAGATGAACTGTGACAAGCTATTGAAATATACTTACTTTGTAGGAAGAAATAAATCCACGGTTTAAGCTATTCATGCTTGACAGGGAGTGTAATTAGTCACTGGAACAAAATGTTAAAAGAAGTTGTGGATTCTCTATTGTGTGAGTTTCGGATTGAGACTGGCTGTCTTGCAAAAAGGTCTCAGTTAAACTAAAAGCTGCGCGCTAAGAGCAAGTCCCACTGGAGGAAATTCCCAGACCTTTATATTACAGAAGGTCAAGTTGACAGGAATTGTCACCTCTGACTTTAAAACCTATGAAAGTTATAAGGCAGGCTGGAAAAATGGCCAATTTTTTGGTTCCTCTTGGTTCTCAGCTGGGTCTGAGCTCTTTGCTGCAGGTGTTGTACCATGGTGGCGCACCAGCTGTGACCCAGAGCTGTCTGCTTTTGGTTCCCATTTCTCCTGGTACCTTGTGAGGTGAGCCTCAGGAAGCTCTTCCAGCTCTGTTTGCTTTGTCTGTCTATGCAGTGGCAGCAGCAGCACCGATTCCTCCCAGAGCCCACCCTGCTCTGGAAAGCACTGATGAACAGCATCAGCAAAGAGCAGGCCATGAAGACTGTTGCATTCCCTGCTGTCTTCTCTAAGTCCTTGGTAGTTCTGCATGCTTGTGCAATGTTTGAACTCCCAGCTCTCCTATGCATTCAAGGATTTTGCCTTGGTCATTTATCTCGAGGTGGAAAGAAGTCTTAGCCCACTGCTCAATTCCAGCATGACCAGTCGTGGTGTGTCTAGGGCCTCTGAGCTTGTTGGCTTTCAACTTTTTAGGGGCCTTGGTAGCTTAGCAGGAGCCTTGGACACACATCTTATCAAACTACCTTGCTTACTGATCATTTACTGTATTAAGTATATGTATGTATATTTAAGTATGTATTTTTACTGGGTAAAAATCCTTCCCAGCAGCACAAACTTTTTATTGAGCAGGAAATTCCTATTCACGCTTCACAATTCAGCTCCAGTTGAGGAGCAATATCGCCCATCAGGGTTTCTCTGGATGCAGTGTGCACATGGGGGAGACATCAGGGATCTCCAGAAAAATGTGTCTGCAGCCCAGCTGCTGTCATGGGGCTTGTCACTGCTGCAAAATACTAATTTGGCTGAAGAAGTGAGCATAACCAACTCACTCCAGGGGGCTGGAGAATGATTATACAGCCAAATGAGCTTATCAGATTGAAAATATTTTCATATGTGGCCACATAATAACAATAAAAAAAGCCACACTGGAAAAGGAAATGTCAATTTCATGAAGGTGTAAAAACCACAGAGGGAGTCAATCATTTTAAAAGGCAATGATTTTATTCAATAAGCTGCTGAGATTTTCTAGCAGCAAAGTTTTGTGGTGTGTGTCTTGTATTTAATGTTGTTGAATTAAGAGTGCAGAGGTAGATTCAAACTTTAGTCAAGAAAGTTTTTTATGGTATTCTTTCATTTGCAACCTTTAGGTGGCTATTTAAGGTTTCCCTGCAGCCTTCTAACAGCAGCCTGAAGAAGGAATGAAAACAGGAGTTCCCTTGTTAATGGCTTTGATCTGTCATTCCTAAAATTTCTAATGGGTTTAAGAATCAACATCAGTTCTCTATAAACCCATCCTAACATCAAATTGTCTTGTGTGTTGAAAGCAGTGTCTTCGCTAGCATCAAAGCCTTCCTCTTTAAAGAAACAGCAGAGATTTGATGAATGGCTCAGGCTCTGCAGTTGCATTTGGGCAGGTCTGTGCAGATAAACTACCAAAACACATCCAGGTCTAGAACTGCTGCATCGCCTAATGTCCGTATATTCTTGTATCCCTTGTTTTTGTTTCTTTTTTTTATTTTCTCCTTTTTTTTTTTTTTTTTAATTATTGTTTACTTTTTACAAATGGCAGCTGTACAGATGTATCTGCTGTTTTGGATGTAAAACTAGCTGCATAGTGTGATCATTCAGCTAGATATATAGACACCCAAAAAACTTTATGACATGGAATTATTCAGGTTATGAAATCCAACATAAACTATACTTACAAAAAAGTTACATCAACGCAAAGACAGAGTCAGTTCTGGATCCTTTCCCTTACTGGGTAATAGCAGGAACCTCTGGGAAATATCACCAAACAGATTTCTACACCTGTGGAACCTGTGGGAATGTGGCCCTATCCCTTTTCACGTGCTTGAAGTCACATTGAGTGGGTACTGGCACTCCTACAAACTATCTTGATAAATCTGGCCGCAAGTGGTGTGGGAGTCTTAGTTGTAGGGCTTCTGATCCTGTTCTTCTGGAGCATGGGCAATGGGATCCATTCATCTACTGTCCTACAGGCTGAGGCTGGGTGGCATTTATAGCTGAAGAAGGACATTTTTCCCTAAGAACTGTGTTGGGGAACAGACTGGTTCAGCTCATGCCCCACCAGCTGCAGCACATCTTCCCTTTGGCCAGAAAGATGATGGAGAGTATAAACATACATAACATAAAAATAGTCTTGCAGCCTTCACATTGAACTGCAGCTTTTTATACTGTGTGAGATCACTGCAGAAGACAATGTTAAGCCTGAGTTAGTTGTTCTTCAGTGTGCATCTGGCAGCTGATCTGAAGACAAAGGGCTGTTAGCAATGCTTTTCCCCACCAGAACCTGTCCAGCTGGGGCTGATCCGGAATCTGACAAAGGAGTTGAATGGACAACAAGGAGAGCAAGCTCTTGGGCTGAAGATGTTAACTAGGAGATACTTCTGAAAATTAACAAGAAATATGCTGCCTGAGATGGTGGTTTTACTGGTTGTGGGATCATAAACTGGCTTAGCTCCTTGCAGGGGATTTGCATAGTTCCCATCTTCTTCTCTTCCTCCCCTGGATATCTTACAACTTTCTACTCATTTCTGCTGCTGGCCTGGAACAGACTGAAACATCTTTCTTGGGATCTGGAAAGCCTTCTGTAAAACATCCCCTGCACTTTGCACGCCTCAGATTAAACTGTCTGACTTCTTTCTGTTTGCTCACATGAAACATCAAAATTTATGCACTGAGACACAGCTCATCTCCATCTAAGCCCATGTGTCCAGCCCAGGCCAGCTGGCTCGCAGGACCTGTGTGCCTAAGCGAGGCCAGCCCTCGTAGCTGGTGGCACGTGAGGGACCAGGCTGCCTGTAACTGCAGCTGACCATCCTGACCCCAGGGCAGAGGATGAGATTCCTTGCCTGGAGCCTGGTGTATGACCTGCCTCCAGGAGAGGTGAGAACAGCTCACCTGCTGCCCTGCTGATGGTACCGTGGGTACCCACAAGCAGTTAACTGGGTGCTGTGGGGTGACTTTGTGACCCCTCTTGTGCTGCTTTGCTTGGTGGCTGCAGAAAAACTAAAGTCCAGATATAAGACATGAAGCCCAATATAAGACACAAGATATAAGAACGGACAGGATGGTCCCACCTTGGGTCCCACCAAAATGAATCTTGGAGTCCTGTGACCTTCGTTGCACTGTACTGTAGCTGCAACATGCAGTGTGCAGGAATGGGGTGGGGTGGGGTGGAGAGCAAGCTGGGGGACTGGTCAGGTCTTGTCATGAGCCTTTTCCTTGTGATCCTACACACCCTTTTGCCTCAGGAAAGCACTGAGTGTAGAGTAGGTATATGTCTGTTGCAGTGATGATTTACTCTCTTCTAATTTGGGAGATGCGTTATTTACCCACTTCTCGTTGCCTGGAACACCAGTGAGGTGGTTGTCACAAACTCTGTGAAATTAATCACTCCGTCACTGGTGGGAATACAAGATAACAGGTGGGGCACTCAGCCTCCCTTATCTCTGAACAGCAGGGGCACAGAGCAAAGAGTTGCCAAACCTCTAACTCGTGTCTGCTGCTCCTTAGTCCAGAGGCTCCCAGTGCTCAGTAGATGTCAGGCACTGCAGCCCAGCCCTGTGATGTCCCAGGTGAGCAGCTGAGTGTAAAAAACACATTGCAGTGATGAATGTTCCTGATATGGGGACAAAGATGATGGTGTTTGTCCCTCCAGGTATGAAAGGTGAAGCTGAAAAGACCTCTGCACTGCCTCAAGGGACTAGAGGGTGGAGGGACAAGTGCACGAGAAGGCCCAGCACAAGGAACTGGTGCAGAAGCTGATGGTATCTGAGCCCTGTGGCCCACGGCTGTGAGACAAGTGCACCACAAGAGGGGCAAACGGCAGCTGTGGGAAGTCTGTGAGCCCATGACTCTGCTCAGGCTGACAAGTGGCAGCACAAACTTTGAGCATTGGGTGAGACAAACAGTGATGTCCTCAGCGTCACCACATTCATAGGGTCTCCAAGCTCCACTTCCTCTGGGTCTGTTGTCCTAACTGACACAATCAAGGAGTCTAGAGAACAGTTCGGCCCATGAGACCATCTGCAACAGTGAGCTGACTTGCTTCATTAACAGTACTCAACTCAGGGGCCTAAATGTGTCTGGAGCCATTTGAGGTGCCCTGGGGAGTCCTGCCTGGCTCCAGATGCCACTCCAGAAGGGCACGGGTCCCCCAAAGGCCCTGTGCCAAAGCTGCAAGACCCATGTAGGTACCTCAGGGTGTCCTGTGTGTGCACAACTGGGTCAAGCTCTGGAGATCACCTAACTGGAGCTGAATTCCTCCCCATGAAACTATGGCTTGGGCAGGGCCAGAAACTCAACAAATCTCCCTGTTTCTATTTCTTTTGTGGCAGGAAGCCTATTTCCATAGTGGCATAAGAATGGCACAGGGATGAAATGTCTGTCTGCCTCTGTGCCCTGTCTCCATCAACAGCCTCTTACACCTCCCTACCCTCTTTAGGAATGCTGCAACAGGGAGCAATAGAAACCACACAGGTGAGGTGGCTTTTGAGCTCCCAGATATTCTTCTTCGTTTGGTTTGAGTTATGATAGAGTTGGTTGAAACCAATTCTCTTGAGGAGCCAGAGTAATACCGCATTTGCATCATAACTGACACGAGTTTGTTGGTTTTTACTGGGAAGGGCAACTTCATTCTCTGTCCTAAGGAGAAACACTGATGTTGTCTCATAATTAGCGCTTTTCTTTCTCTAATTTCCTCACTGGGAGACAGATTCCCTGCCTGACAGGCTTGGCTTGTCCCAGGAGATTTCTGACTGTTCTGAGCTGTATTTGAGAGTACAGTAATGCCTTTCTGGACAATCTTGCAGGGAACCCCACAAAATGCTCATGTTTTGGCTCCTGTCACTGGGAAGTGGCCTCAACTGGATGTGTCCTGTCAGATGCAGCCGTCAAGGCTTGGCCTGGGCTATCAGACCTAAAAAAGCCATAGTTTGAGACAAGGAGGCAGGCTGCACCAGGTTTCACTGCTCTCTCTGAAGACAGCACAGTCAGGCATCCATCACACAAACACATCATTTTACATGTCAGGCTTTTTCTTATGACTGTGCCATGTCCCTGGCCAGGAATCTCAGATCCAGAGCACAGGGAACTAACTCACAGGACTAATATCTGGGTAATGCTCACCATTCAGATATGAGTCATTAGGACAACTTGTAATCGTCAAATTTTGTGTCTTGGCTGGCATCGACTCAGCCACTGAAACAATTATATTTTCACTTAAACCTTCTGGCCTCACTTGCAACCTCTGAACTCCACCCAGCACAGAAGGGCAGAGTTTCTGTTGCCCTTTAACTTTGCATTCCCTTCCTTGCTGCATCGCTTTAGGTAATCTCCAGCCAAATCGTTGCATGTCTGAGTCCTTTCCTCTCATTTACCTTGTGCTCACTCAGGAAATGTTTACAGCTGTATTGGCCCTTTGGGAGGGAAGGTGCTGATGGGAGAGGAGAGGTCACATTGATAAATCTCCCCTGAGCCAGGGGAACAGAAGTGCTAGCACCTGGTCCACAGGAAAGTCATGACCCAATAAATCCCAACTCAGCTGCTACCTGACCAACAAATCTTGAAGATTCTTGGCCAGAAGAGCCTGGGCTTCTTAGCCCTCCTAGGATCTACAAGCTAAGTGGTACTGTGGAGGGATGGGGATCAGTAATTGCATCCTGTGTAAGGATTTTGTATGGGTAACAGTCTCCCACCTTCCCTCCTTTTGAGGCTGGGCTTTTTGGGACAAAAATTCATGGGATGGAAAGCAGCAAAGCAAGCAAGACTCTGGCCCTGAAGCAGTAGTTCTGCTTGATTTTAGTTCAGTGACTATAAAGCCTTGAATCCCATTCTTAGTGTGAGTGGCTGGGTTTAAACAAACAAAAACTGCACTTTGGGGTCTACCCTGAGCTATACAACCCCCAGCTAGGACACAGGATTGAATTCTGCACAAGCTGTCAAGACGCTGCTTGAAGGGAAATGTGGGAGGAAAATGTGCTTTGTATTTATAACCCAGGGGAGAATAACCCAGATTGGAAAGTCTGTGGGACCGCCCTTGGTCACAGGAGATGGGAGCTGGCCTGGGGAGGGCTGGCTCTCCCTGTTTGTGCTATAGGGCATGCGTGTCTCTCCTGCAGCATGCATGGCAGCATCGGTGCCAGCTGCCTGGAAGTGAGGAGCGGCGACGCTGAGCTTTCCCACGCTGGGGACCCTTTGTTGGTCTGGGCATGAGTCTCTGAGTGCCTTTAAAGTAGAGAGAGCAGCAGCAGCACCACCCTGCCCCGGAGCGGGCGGGGAGAGGTTGTAAGCTGAAGATAGTGTCATGTACTGATGGAGACAGACTGTACACAACATTTGCTATTCAATCATTTTGGTTAAGTCGCTTGGTATTTTCCCTTCCCATGACCTGTTCTCCACTCAGCCCTTTCAAGCACCTCTTCCGTATTTCAGCGTCTCTGAGATTAGTTTGTCCTCTAGGTTTCGTCCCGCTCCTCTCTGTCATTAAAACACTTTCTCTTGTTCTTCCTCTTGACTCTTTTCCCCCTCTATTCTCATCCCTCAGCCCTGGTGTCCCAGCAGATCTCCAGCCCCATGTCTGCCTGTGTATGATGGATGTGTGCGGAGAGGACCAGCCCTGATGAAGCAAGCAGGGAACTGGGGCCACAGGGGAGCTGGGAGCTCTTGCTCCAGGCTAGCAGCCAGCCACATTTCTCTGAGGTGCTCTCATAAAATATTCCCAGCATTTTATCAAAGAGGTGATGCTGTCATGGGTTTGTTTATTATTTCCCTCCGGGGATTTGTCTCTTCACGGCTTCTTCCTTTCATTTTTGAGGAGGAAATATTTGCTACTCTGTCAGCCCCTGGGAGGAAAGTAAGTTACAAAGGGAGCGGGGATAATGAAAGCCTTTTCCTGAACCAAGGTAACACAGCTCTGTGGTCACCTATGCCCTAAACATGTGGGAACCGAGCTCAGCCCTCGAGGACAATGATCAGGGACCTGATCACCAGTGGAAAGATCCATGGCAGGGGATCAGGGACACAGTCTGTGTGTCCCAAAAATCCTTTGGTCTCTGTTCCTTCAGCTGCTACTCTCCCTTCATGGTCCTTGACCTTGACTGGACTTCTCCTCCCACCAGGCCCAAGCCTTTCCCCTCACCATCTCCTCTCACTCCTCCCATGCACCTGCGCAGCCATTTCAGCTGAGCTTAGAGCTAATCTGTCCAGCTTCCACCCACCCCTGTGTGCACTTCACATGTGTGACATGCCGTGGCCATGCCTGGGGGTACCGTGTGAGCCTGGGACCAGATCTTCTTCAGCTGATGCCTTAGGGCTGTTTTTTCTCCACCTGCGGTCTGCAATTTAGGCACTTTGCACCCTCCCAGCATTTTGGAAGGCGGTTCTGCTCTTGTGCTGGTATCTTTATTTTCTAACACATTTCATACATTCCTGCAGTCCCCAGGCCACTTTCTACCTCATTTACTCCTGCCAAAGATTTGTTTTCCTGTCACTGTGTCTGGAAGTCTTGCACAGGTATGAGTACAGCAAGAGGCTCTCAGGGTTCTTTGAGAGGACATGCAGGTCAGGAGCCCTCTGTTATTTTCTACTATATCATTCCTTTTTCCTTTTGTATCTTCTTTCCTCTGTACACATTTGGGAACATCACGAAACACCTCACTGAGAAACTCCACTTCAGACCCAGGAGAAGACATCGAAAAGGAAATGACTGAAGAGAAGAGGAGGGGGGGATTCTTCTTTCACGATGTATGTTCTTGCTACTAATTTTAGCTTCCTATTTTTGTTCCTTCTGGTATCACAAGTGTCCTGTGTTTGTGAGGGCATAGATGTGTCTCTGGTGGAAGGTTTGGGTTGCAGATTAGCTCCTGGCTACCTTATGTCATCAGGAATAGACCAGATAGGTAAACAGATAATTCTCAGTATTTTTTCCTATGAGGTTTTGTTTAGCTTCCACAATGGAAACCCTGGAAAATTCTTCTAGAGTGATCTGCATGCGAGCAAGCTATCGGCTTCAAAACAATCTCCATCTCTGTCCTGGATCCTGAGCTAATGTGGTACTCTCCATCTCCTGTACTGACTGCATGTGTGCTCCACAAGCAGGAAAGTCGACCCACAACAGAAGGGGTCTCTCATGGCAGGGATAATTTTACTGTTGGAGATGCACAGCGAGAACATGATTATCTGCTTCTGTCTGTTTTCCCCAGGAGCTGAGACCTATGTGATCATGCAGAAGGTGAGTGCAGGTGCCTGTCTGTTCCTCTGCTACCTTTGAAGTATTGTATTGGTTTTCAGAGTTCCTCCTGTTTAAAATGGAGTTGATGAAAAGATGTCTGGCTTTTCAGAGAGGAAAGCCTATTTTAGCTAAGCAGGCTGTTCATTCACAGAGTTTCAATCTGGTTAGATACAATGATATGATCCTCTCCCTATCCAGCCACTGATTGCTGCAGCTTAGTTCTTGCTTATTTTCTCCTATATGGAAATACATCCACTGGGGTTGGGGAAGAGAGAGAGGGAAATAAAAGAAGGGGAAAAATGGAAAAAATTATTAATGATGGCAGCTTTTCAGCAGCTCTGTAAAGTAAAACCTCTGACTTCTATTCATGTTATTAGGTAAGGAATTTATTTTACTTTCAGCCACAAAAGCGAGGGTCTATGCTGACTTGCCTGCCCCTGCTCAGCATCAAACCCTTCCAGTCTTCACAGCCTCCTGGCTGCTTCAGGGTGTCGTTTGCCCCTCAGGCAAACCAGGTCCAAACACCTAATCTTGATTCATTGCTTTAGTCAGCTTGGAAAATCTCTGTGATTCTGTTCGGTTACTCATTTCTGGGAAGGAGAAGACGATTACATTGGCCTTTCTGGTTTCGAAGGAAAATGTGTGCTGTTATAGGGAGCAGAATGTGCTGGTGTAAGATCCAGGCCCAGCCTCACACCTGCCTGCCCAGGACCCGGTGCCATGAGACACCTGAGCACATATCCTTGGCACTTGGTGTCGTTCTTATCTTGCATGTTTATCGGTCATCCTTGTTGTTTTCTCTCTTGTGAGAACTGAAAAATGAACAAGGAGGACAGGAATCAAAGCTTCAAGGCCCTGGAGGAACGGTGGGTGAATCACATGGATCCTCTCCAGACATGAGGCAAACACGATCATGTCATCAAGGTGTTGGAGATACCGTGCTGGGAAGGGGCCAGCTCTCTAGGGAGGCTGAGTGCAAAGAAGCCTCAGAGTGGGGAAGAAAAGTAACTTTCTTGCTACTGCTTCCTCATCTGAGTCCTGCTGTGCTGCTTGCCTGGGGGACTGGGGGTTGTGGAGTCCATGGGTCACTCTCCTGGGCCATTATACAATGTGTCTGAGTGCAGCTGGGGTAACACAAACCCTTAATTTAGATAGTATTTGTGCTAACGCATGATTAGTGTTAGAGCCTTGCAGTCTCCCAGGCAGGCAAAAGCCATGGGTGTAAACCACATCTCTTTCTCAACCAAAATTCTAGTAGAAAAAGGTGTGGGTGTTTACTTTTTCTTGGGGGTGGGGTGGGGGAATGTGTTTAATCCACACTTTTTTTTTTTCCTCATTGCTGGATGCTGAAGCTCACGGCCTCCAAAGCTGCACCTCCAGGATGCTTCATCTTTCTGTGTGAGGTACAAAACCTGTGGCTTCTTCTTACAAGTGCTTGAGTCTCAGGCGTGTCCCACAGCCCAGAGCTCAAAGGGTAATTTGGCCAAAGATCTCACATTTGTTATGAGGTACATGACTGATCTAGGAGGGGAGACAGTGGTGCCTACAGTTAGTTACTAGCTGACAGCTCTGGTTCTATGAAGATGGGGTGCTCTGGTGTAAGGTGGCAGCTATTCTTTGTGCTCTGCCATCTTCCCCCCATCCTCTGTTTTTTTGCCTGATCTTGCCTCTCTTTTCTTGGCTTTGAGGCTGGACATGTTTCCCCTTGAAGCAACTCCGACTCTGTCTCTTAAGCATCTTTTATCTATCAGTTCCTAAGCTTTCAATATCTGTGGAAAATGAATGTGACACACAGAGCTGGGACAGATATGAGGGGACTTTCATTGCCTCTTCCAGCCTTTTCTGTGCCCAAGGCAGCCCTTGTCCTCCCAGCATGGCTTGCTAGAAGGCTACATGGGCCAGACCTGGCAGACAGAAGGACTGTCCCTGAGTGATATTACCTGACTCCCTCTGCACTGAGCTCCAGAGATGTGGGCATAATTAAGCTTTCTGCAGAAGTTTCCAATTTCCTAAGAAGTCCACGGTTGGCTGAAAAGTGATTTGAGCAAAAATATTGGCTGTACCATTAGATGTTGGCTCCAAAACCAGAGAGGCTTTGAGATTCCTCCTAAGACTGTTTTCCCTTGAGTATCACTGTAGCACTTGTGCCTTTCTTCCCCTCCTCCTTTCTGTTTTCATAATACAGAACAAGAGACCTAATCATGGATGTGGGCTCCCCTGTGCCTCATGGTTCCTTGGGACACATACCCATTTCACTACGGCTAATGTCAGACAAGAACCAGCATCTAGGTGAAGAGCCATGGGGAAGAAGAAGGGAGCGAGACCCAGAGGATCAGCCTGACAAGCAGTGGCTTTAACACAGAGGGGTGCAAGCATGTGAGGGGCAAGGAAGGTGAGGTTTTCAGGGGATCTTTTGAAAAAATAATCCCAGGAATAGAGAGCACGGGATAAAAGATGAAAGTATATGTTTGAAAACAAGCAGGTGATGGCAGAGGCTACCTGGGGTTGGGAGCCAACTCCTTTATGGTGACCACTGATGGGTTCCCAGGTGGGGTTTGACTAGCTGAAGGTAAATGTCTTGTTACCTGAAATAGCTCTCTCTCACCCCAGTGTCTCGTAAACCCTTCCAGCTCTGTGCTCAGTCCTTGGCAGGATAGGTGTCAAGATCCTCGAAGGTGCTGAATGGGTGCTACCATGCAAAGGCTTTGATGAACTTGTATGGCACCATTCATTTACTGCTGGCTTTTTCTCTTCCAGCCGTGCTCAGATACTTTTTCCTTGGGAATCTAGTTTGGAAAAGCTCTAGTCTGGAGCAGTTATTAACACTGTATAGTGCAGCATGTGTTGCTGTTGGCCTTTGGTCTTGTGGCAGACTCAGGGTTGACAAGAATTCAAATTTCCTGATTCTCCTTTCCCTTTTGGTGAACCCTGTGCTACAGACACGTGAACAGTAATAATCAAAGTATTATAGCTTAATGAGTTGTGGTGAGCTGTGTTATCCAAACCCATCCAATCTGTCAAGGCATCATTTGTAGCTGTCTGGCTGTGGACTCTTACACCTACAAATGATCCACTATTCCTGGCTCAGGCAATGCTCTTACTTAAGAGAAGGGGAAAAAAAAGAAGAGCTATTGGCTTACAGCAAGGAAGGGTGTGAGAACAGAAACCCACAATTTGTATCTTGATGCTGTTCCAAATGGAACCAGAGCCATTGCAGGCTTTGTAAGACTCATAGTACATCCTTCCTGGGGCCCTTAGAGGCTCTCCCCACTGTCCTCCATTGCAAAGAGCTTTCCTGGCTTTTTCATGTCTCTTTCATGTGCCCTCTGCATTACCTGCACCCAATGTAGTCCATGCAGGTGAGTGAAGTACAGCTTATAACACCCTAGTTTCCTAGAGTATTGTGATAGCATGGGCAGGAGAGAGCATTATCACACCCATTGGCCTGGCCTTTCTGAAGTGGCAATTAATTCAACAAGAACTGCAGTGTTAGCCAAGATAAATAAAAGTAAATAAAGAATTTGTCTATAAAAGCCAAACAAACAGAAGAGTTAAATAAGCTGGAGGAAGAGATGAATAAGAGAAAACCACACTTTGTACAAATCATCCTAAGACTTGCCTAACTTCTCACTAGCATGCCCAGCACCTATTTCTCTACCTGCCCTGTTGTGCTTTTCTTATGCAAACCGCAACAACAAATTGTCCTTCATGGGAGCAAATGGAGATCTCAATATTCATTTTCCTTTAGTACCCAAACCCAATGCAGAGTTCTGTTCAGATTTGTATCTTGCTCCTTCTCCCTGCCAATGACCTCTTTCATTACTGACTTGATTAGGAGGCACTCTTTTCCCTGGGAAATTAGTGAAGCTGAATCATTGCCGTGTGGTGAGGCAGTACTCTTGTTCTCCCACATGTATCAGCAAATGTGGCTCATTGCAAGCTCTGAGTTGCGACTGACACAGCAGTAAGTCAAGGATGAATTGACAGATGTTGACTTGTCCCTAACCTAGATTTTGAGGTCTGCAGTTCTTCATTCCCATTCTGTACTCATGGACATGAGACAGCTTCAGTTAGGATGCTACAGAGGTGTGTTAGGTTCAAAATATAAACTTATCTGAGACAGATTGTAGCCTGGATGGCTGGTGGTCCCGTGCACGTTTCTTTGGTAGTGGTGCCACTATCTGCCACAGACAACTCTTCTCTGTTCCCAGGCTGACATGAGAACATTCAGAACTGGTCTGTCTGAAACAAATCATTTTCTGGATTACTTTTCAACTAAAGCAATTCCCTGCCCCACTGGTGGCAAAGCTGATGGGAGGACTAACCAGAAGAGCTTTTGGTCAGAAGAGGTTTCTGAAGATCTCCCCTCGAGCCCCCTGCTCTGACTAGCTGGGCTGTCCCCAGCACTCAGTAGGCTGGCTCTGAAATTGTTTTCCTGTCTTGAAAAGCTCTTTGGTGACCTGTCCCAGGACTGGTCCTCCCTCCTAGCAAAAAAGCTTTCTTCATGTCCACCCTAACCCTTCCAAACTCCAGTTTCTTGTCACTTGTTATATCAGCTGCCCCTGCTGAGAAGAGCTGGGCTACAGCATTGTTGTAGCTGCCCTTCTACTAGTTGTTGGCTACTATCCCCCCTTCAGCCTCCTCATCAGGATAAACAATCCCAGCTCCATCAGTTGTTGCTTTTGGGATGTGTGGTCTGTCTCCTGCTCTTGGCAGCCCTTCGCTGCTCCATCTCCTGTTTCTTGATATCCCCCCTGATCTGGCCTCCAATAATAGAGGCTGCAACTCCTCAGTCTGCTGGCACGACTGTCCTAACATAAACCAGGATGTGGCTTACCCAATTTGAGATGAGAGCACATCGTGGGCTCATATTCAGCCTGGCACTGACCATAAGGTGTTATGGTAAGGTGGGGGACAGCCAGGATTATCCTTCATGAATATCTGCTCTGATGATGAACCCTTCCCAAAGACTCAGCAGAGTGCTAATCTGGGTGCTCAGTTTGCATATGTGTTATAGCTCATGATGAAGGACCCTTTTTCCCAGCTATTTGGAAATAAAAAGTCATAGCAGCAGACCTCCACTTAAAGAGATCCCAAAGAAAATCCTAATGGCTTTGTGAAAAGGAGTGTGATTTAACTCTTCCCTCTGATTTACACCTCAACACGGTGTCCCAAAAACAAATTAAGGAACAGTGTGGGAAGCACCATCATTTTGCATGTTACCTGTATTGCTTGCAGTCTGTAAAGATCTCACCAGATATTGCTGAGGATGTTAGCTCTGATGCCCTGGGAAAGTTCCAGCACAGATAATTGCCTCCTACCTAATTCAATCCACATTTAATAGATTGGCACCGCTGAAGTGAATGCCTTCAGGACAGATGAGAGGTGGGAATCAGGAGTGCCCAGAAGAAAAAAGAAAAAAAAAAAAAAGCTAAAAAAAAGCTAAAAAGCAGAGATGGAAATCCACTGAGAATCAATGTTTGGGGAACAGCCCTCCTCCCCTGCCACAGAACGCTCTGAACCAATTCCCTTCTCCAAGCTGTGCAGACCTCAAAGTATGGAAAGAAACCTTGAGTTGTGGTTCTTCTAGAAGGATGATGTCAGGAAAGATTACACCACGTATGGTGCTGTGAGGGCTGCCACAATTCTGTTTGCCAAGGTCTGCACATGCAAGCATCACAAAGGAGATCCCTGTGTTCTCTGTGGACCTTGCTGTACGTGTTATGTGGACAGTGTCATTTCATTTCCATGTGCTTGCTGTTGCTCCTAGAGAAAGAAATTTTTTCAACTTGCTAGCCCTGGTGGGAAAGCATCAACAATGCCAGCATACAACCGTCTTGTAATGTGGCTGCCAGTGCAGGCTCTCTGCATTACAGACACCCTTTGCTTACTGTCCAGCATAAGGTATTCAAACACGATCTGCAGAGAAGAAGCAGAAATATTGCCAGGATATTATTGCTCAGGGACAAGAAGACCTATCCCATCTTAGACATGGCTAAGCTGACACTTCCTATCATATTGCATATTCATTCTTATGCACTCCTCACACTTAAAGCAAACTGAAATGGGTTGGATTTGCTGGAGATCTCCCTAGAAGTGCAGAAGGAAAGATCTCTGCCTTGGCAGAGGCTTGTTCTCTCTGCTCCATGTTCTTTGAGATCATATCTACCGTGTTTATTATTTTTCTTAATAAATTGGCAGCCTCGCTGCGTTCCTCTCTGCCAGGTGCTGCACGTGCATTTACTGAAAGATTTACCAGACATCCTACAGCCCCAGGTAGGTCAAGGCAGGGCAAGAAGTCTGTGACAGCCACTCCATACCAGGTCCCTATCTTTGCTTTTAGATCCTTAGTGTGCTGCATGGAGGCACAGATGGATGCATCTCATCTTTCCTCCCCTTTGGCATGAGGAATTGTACCACTACAATTCTCCTACCAAGTGGAAAAATGGACATCTCCTCACCTGCCTTGCAGTGCCAACGTTCTCCTATTTTCTCCCCACCCCGGGGAACCTGACTCCCTGCTGGTTGTCCCCTTCTCCAGTTGACAGCAGCCACTACCTTCTTTCCAAAAATCATGCCCAGGCTGTGACTGCTCAGTCCCTGTCCCAGGGCAGCCACTGTCCCTGGGAGCATGATA
Organism: Aythya marila; assembly: GCF_965140915.1. NCBI lineage: Eukaryota > Metazoa > Chordata > Aves > Anseriformes > Anatidae > Aythya > Aythya marila. The sequence goes on along the minus strand of NC_139080.1, from coordinate 8,467,252 downwards.
ACCTGTGAATTTTAAGGGAAAATGGATGACGCTCAGCCCATTGCTTGGCTGCCTTGGGGTTATTCCCAGTCTTACAGCTTACAGTCGAGTCTTGAAGGTCTGAGCATATTCCCACTGAATAACAGCCCCCCAGCTATCCCCCCAGGCAGAAGGACTACCTCCTGTAAACCCGTGCATTCCCTTGCTTCTGTCCCATGGCTATCTGCTCTCTCTTAAGAGGACAGCTGCTTGGTGACCCCAAGCCAGTCACCCTCTGAAGGAAAGACAGCCCAGAGCCTTCAACTCATCTCCGAGCCCTGAGAACAAACCTGCTGCAGGTGTTTTGTCTGTGCAAGTATGGGAGGAGAAAACCGAGAGTGGGACCCGACTAGATTTTTCCATTTCAATCCAAATTGAATCAATTACTCATCCAACCGTGCTCTCCTTGTTATTCATTTAAGGGATATTCTCACTTAAGCGATTTCTGAGCCAGAGTCTTATTTGGAGGGTGTGTTATAATTCAGCTAGCAAGCTGGGACAGCTCTCCCTGGCAAGCTCAAGGTATTGAAAGGAGCTTGGCTTCAATAGATGAAGATAATTGGGGATATTGGACGAAGGAGAAAGAAGAGAGGGGAGAGAGCTGGTTTCATCCAGTTATGCGTACAGTATGTTAAGTAATCATATAACTTGGTAGTAATGATTCATTTGGAGATGCCTTGTGAAAATTCTGGGCTAGTTGAGTCTTGCACTTGTGCTGTAGGCTGAAGCATGTAGAAAAACATCTCTGGCTTCGAGGGCTTGTTAAATATTGCATAAGAGAATCAGCTCCTTTCTCTAGTGGAAGTGGAAGCAAACTCTGCAGGGGTTAGTGTGCTGGGTGGGGGCTCTCAACAGGGCAGGAGCAGCCCACTGGTGGGGGAAGGTATCCCTGAAATGAAGAGAGACATGGCCTTCTGGGCAGTGGAAAACATGGGGCTTTGCCAGCAGGATGCTCGTGGTAAAGTGCAATCTTGCCAGCTGCAGCCTTGGCAGAGGCCACGTATGAGTGATATTAATTAGGCAGCAATTTTCCCTGGGGGCAAAAGTGCTTTGGATCAGTAGGCACTGGCCTGTTGTCCAAGATTGCTGAGTTTTAATCCCAGCTTTGATTTATTTATTTATTTATTTTTTGCTGCTGTTCCTTATCCTCCCTCGCAGAAGTTGGTTCTTCTGTCTGCAGAGGGCTGTGGTTTATTCCTTTAGAGTCTGTAAGAGGAAAAAGTTTCCGTTGGCCATGACATTGTGGTACCATCATGGGGAGCAAAAGGAGAAGCCAGGGCCTCCTTTCTCTTGATGTGGATGTCAGCTCAGCTCAGGAGGAGAGCCAATGTTATATGCACATTGTGTTACTGGTGGCAAGCTTAACCATCATGTTCTTAGCTCTGAATGCATAGAAAGCCAAAACCTGGACAGCCTGAGGCATAGGAAGGTCTATGAAATCAGAATCACTAGTTCATTCCTGGAATGGGGATGTCATGAGAGTTCTCTCACTTATTTGAGTTTCCAAGTGTGGAGTGACTTCAGTTCAGCCCTGCATGACAAGAAATTGATCTTTTCACCTCCCTTGCAGGAGGACCACTGAATTGTCCTGTCCACGAGGGAGATGCACGCACCTCCCCAAAGGCCAGCCACCAGAAGAGCCAAGGAATGATGGGGATGAGCAGTGTGCATCCATGTCTGGGTGCTGCTGGATCCTGACACAACATGAATTTGAACAAAACCAGGTTTGAGTTCTGAATAAATTTCAATTCAATTAGCCAGGATGCGTGATGTAGGCTTTAGGCAGCAGGTATATTTTTATACACACAGCACACACCACATTGAAAACAGAATTAGTAAAACCTTAGCTAAACCTTGTCCTCTCTGTCCCTGCCAGCTTGCCACGTGGCCTTACCGTAGTGCCCTCTGCATTGCAGAGAGAAGCAGCGATCTCGGTTTGGCTGCCATGGTGTGATACTATGGGCTCAGTGAGGTCAGGAGACATCTGATCTGACCTAGAGACAACATAGTGCAGACACACTGTGCTGGGTCTGATCTGGACAAAGCTTGCCAGGTCAGAGGTAATCCTTGGAATACATTTCTGACAGCAGTGTCAACTTCTGCTGTGCCAGAGCTTTGCTTCACGTGGCTACAGCTTTTATGTTCTGGTATTCAGAGCCCTCTTGAACCCCTTGCCGCAGCTCTTTGATGTGTACAGAGAGGGCTGGATTTCTGCCTACCCATCTCCATCCACAAGAACATCTCAGCTCTGACAGGACAGTATGGGAGGAAACATCTGTTCTTTGGCACAGACAAAAAGCAGGTCAAGACCTGTGCTTCTGCAGCTAGTTTCCACCTCGTTCATAAATAGCAGGTCTTGATGGGTGCAAACCTATCTGGAATGCAAAAGCAACAGGTAGTGTAACAACAGATGTGTTTAGATTGGTGTAGCTGGATCAACCCTAGCATAATGAATGTTGTGTGTCTTGCCTCACCTGTGCCTTGCTTTCAGAGCAGGAGAGCAGTCTTGGTGTCTCTAACCCTGCTGTGAGGAATTGTCACTGCAAAGGGGGTGTCACAGGGAATGAGCATTATAAGCAAAGGCAGCAGTGCCTTTGCAGGATCACTTTCAGCAGGTTACTTCTCCTGTCTGTGAGACCATGAGCAAGTCACTTAGTTTTTTGTGTTCAGGTCTATTCGTTAAAGCATTTAGGACCTGGTCTTGCCTCTTTCTACACATGTATACAGTGCTGGCATGACTGGATCTTGCTGCAGTTTTATTTCTGTAGGGATTATTATAAGGCAAAACACTATCATAGCATCTTGTGAATCCGTGGGTTTAATAACTTTGGATCACCTGACACAGGGAACATTGTAGAGCCGCTGGGGATAACACAATGCACAGGAGCAACAGGGATTCTTCTTGTAGGCTAAGACTCATGCATTTAGATGCCATTTGAAATGCCCTACGGTGTCTGAAAAACCCACATGTGGCTGTCAAATCCAACACAGGAACTAAGCAAACCCATAACAGCAGCTTAGCGCGGCAATTCAAAGGGTGCACGTAGCAGATACCTGCATTTGAGCCCTCTCTCAATGGCCATGTCCACGTTCCCATGCCATCTCCACCACTGCGCTGCCCCCAAACATAACGCCTCTCCTGATCTTCAGCCACAAAACAGACAGGGCTTGTGTACTGGTTTGGAAGTCCAGATCCCACTGCTGGGTTGTGCACAGACATCTATTTCTTAATTCATTCTTGAGTTGTCTGATAGCAACATTGTATATGTTTTTCTCAAAGTCCCAGCTTCATCTTTCCTTTTACCTTTCTTTTTGCCCTCTTTTGTTTCTGCAGATGGAGCTGCACATGCAAATTTGTCACCAGTGATGTTGCTCTCTTTTTTAAGGATGCAGCTATATTCAGAGTAGTCCTTCAAAATACAGGTGCATCCATAATTAAGGCATCATGAAGTGTTGGCTCTTCATGTCAAGATTTTCTGAGCTTTTTGCCCACTTGCATTAATCTGAACTCCCATGTCACAGTAAAGCAGACAGGTGGTAATGAGAGAAGCACCATTTCTCAGTGTTCAGTCCAACCAGAGACAAGTCTCCAGAAATCATTCCCTGACCTGACCCCTAAGCCATGCCCCACAGCACAAGTTCAGCTGCTGGGTCTGAAGGTTGGGCTACTCGCTGCCCTGGCTTATGCTGGCTGGTCTGTACCGACCCTGTTTCATCACCTTCCAGGCAGGTCACAATGAAAATTTCTTATACATGGCCAGAGCTCCCATAGTGTCATCATCCCCTGAGGCACTGTGTGGCTGCCCTGGTGAAGCTCATCTTCGCATGAACAGAGTGTGTTCATATATAAAGATGCCAAAAACTTTCTTGAAAAAGTTATATTAGGGAGGACATTTTTGTCCTAATAGGGAACTGCCCTAGTCTTTTAATAATCTTACAATCCCCATTTTACATTTCTGCCTTTCTTCTTTCACATTTGTTTTTACTTTCATTCTGTATCCATCTAATTATCATTTCCATACATTTCATACCACCATAACAGGAATTTCCCATGTCTTATCTGTATGCTATTATTTTTTATTTACTCATTATACTGCATGATTAAGTTGTAAAGTAATATTCTTCTAATCTGTTTCCATAAAACCCAATGTCTTTGGGGTAGGCTCATTAAAATGTTGTGGTTTCTCAGATGGTTCCTTGAGGCCTAAAAGACAAACAAACCCCATCCATTTATCAGTACATCACCCATATCAGGTATATTTATAATATCCCAGGTTTGAAGATGTGGAGCAGACTGATTAAAGACCATGTTTAGAGGGATTTTGTTTGCATCTATGTCACTGATATGTTAAGAAACTTTTTATTGGAACATATGTTTGTTGTAAATCTTTAATTTCATATAAACAAATGTGTTGGAAAGGACCCCAGGATAAATTGCAGCCTAGTCTCCTGACTTGCTGAAACCAGTATCTTTTTGGTTGCTATAGCAGAGTGAGGGCTTACGTGTGAAAATGTATTTATTACCATATATTATTCTGGAGAGAACTCCTTGCTCCTTGATTGTTAGCCTCACAGCCAGGCTGTTTGTTAGGAACTGAGAAACCCCAGATCACGTATGAATAGGTAGGACCCCATAGGAGCACGGCATCCATGGAAGTCTTCAATTGTCCCTAGCAAGTTTACTCATGTCTTCCCACCCATCACTTCTGCCTGGTCTTTTCTAATCTGTCCAGTTTATGGAAAACAACGATAAAGCCATTTGCTATGTTTCTGACGCAGCTCTGGACACTGGCCACCAGCAGCTGCTTCTGGTGCCTGACTCCCTGACCATTGCTCTAACAAGAAAGAAGGCTGCTGTGGGAGCATCTCCACGCCACACAGGACAGCTCCCTTTGCTTGCTGTGGATCCTGGAGATCAGGGTAGCACCTCCACACCCAACTTGCTTGCATGACCCAAACATGACATCTCTGCACAGTGCTGTGCTCTGATCTGTACCAGCTCACGCTGAGCTACTGCAGGCACATCCATGCTGGGTACTGTGGAGGTTTACTTGGATCTCTCCCTCTTGCCATTCACTGTTTGCTGTTTCTAGATATTTTTCTCATGTTTGATGTAGTATTTGAACATCCCACAGCATTACAACTTAGTCAAAGAGTTGCCTGGGGGCCCACCAGACATGTTTTCCCATAAATGTGTAATAAAACGGAAAAACAAAAAATATGTTTTCTTCAGCTCTAAAAGCAACAGCTTTTGTTTTTTGAAAGTCACTGTTGACTAGAAAATCTGCCTGAACCAATGCAGGTTTTGATCAAACCTGCTCTTAGTGCTGTATGACACACTCGTCTGGATGATGCTTATCACACAATGAATAATGTTGGATGGGAAGTGATGGGAAAGATGAACATCACTCGGAGAGTTGGGAGCATGTCTCTTGGTGCTGCAGGGCATGGCTTTCTGGGATTTTCCTTATGCAATGTGCCATGCTTCGTGATAAGGCACTGGAAAAAGGCTGGCACCAATAAGTGCACAACACCTGGTCTTATTAGAAATGACACGTGCATTGCACACACAGGAAAAATCCTGCAATAGAAAGGAATGACACTGGCAGAGTGAGGTCACACGTCTCAGAGAGATGATGCCTAAACCTGTAATCAGGGTTCACTCGGTTCCAGATCACTTCAATTTAAGAACAGGTGGGAAATGAGGTTGTCTGGGTCTTCAGACTTCAAAGACCTCCAGTACAAACAGAGCAGCTCCATCGGTGTAGTGGTTCAAAGAAAAGCCTACATGCAAATACTTCCTACCGGGGGGAAAGTCTGTAGCCACAGCCTAGACTTTTGTCTTTGGCCGATTGGTAACACATTTATTTTTTGGATTTCTGATCTGGCTGCACTTGCCCATTTCTAAGGCAGGTCTTACGCAGCTCTGACTACTACTTTTCATGATAAGATCTTGTTTCCTGCCGGTGGGACTCAGTTCGTAATTGACTGAGTGGGAAGACAGGTGTGGGAAAGTGATAAAGTCACACTTTTAATAATAAAGGCAGTCAAGAGCAAACCCAAATCCCTTTACCATTACACATCTCCTATTTACCAGTATCTCATAGTCTGCTCTAAGGAGGCTTCCTGTGCCAGAGGAGTCCAGATGGGAGAAACGGATAGCTGGGGGGAAGGAGTGGATGAGTCAAGGGCTGAATAAATCTTTGATCAGCCCAGTGCCTGTGATCCATAGATGCCTCCTCTCCAGGTTGATTTTGGCTGGCTTTTTTTTTTTTCTTTTTTTTTTTTTTCTTTTTTTCTTTTCTCCACAAAGTTAGGCTTTTAGAGCAAGTTTATAAATTCTTGTTCTGTTCATTGCTTCATTCACAAATTCCAGCATGATGCAAAAGGCAGCTACTTGTGCTTCACGGGACTTGGGACCTTCATCACCAAACCCAGGCTTCATCTGTACGGAGCAGGGGGCTCCTTTTAATGAAAGCAGCAGACAAGAAAGCCATTTAGAAAAGCCAGAGCCTTTAATCCATGTGAAGTCAGGTTACATAAGACTCACAGTCAAGCCAATTTCCCAAGGTGCAGAGTGGACACAACTTACTTGAGTGCCCATGTAGAAGTGATCCCTAAAGGACATGAAAGGATCCCTAAGGACATGAAACTGTTGGAAAGTGTCCAGAGGAGGGCTACGAAGATGGTGAAAGGCCTTGAGGGGAAGACGTACGAGGAACGGCTGAGGTCACTGGGCCTGTTCAGCCTGGAGAAGAGGAGGCTGAGGGGAGACCTCATCACAGTCTACAACTTCCTCGTAAGGGGGTGTCGAGAGGCAGGAGACCTTTTCTCCATTAACACCAGTGACAGGACCCGCGAGAACGGGGTTAAGCTGAGGCAGGGGAAATTTAGGCTGGACGTCAGGAGGGGGTTCTTCACAGAGAGGGTGGTTGCACACTGGAACAGGCTCCCCAGGGAAGTGGTCACTGCACCGAGCCTGTCTGAATTTAAGAAGAGATTGGACTGTGAACTTAGGCACATGGTCTGAACTTTTGGGTAGACCTGTGCGGTGTCAAGAGTTGGACTTGATGATCCTTAAGGGTCCCTTCCAACTCAGGATATTCTATGATTCTATGATTCTATGATTCTAAAATTCTGGATTTCTATTCCATTTTGAGGGTTCTAATTTTAGAGCACCTTTAGCTTTATCTTAGTGGACCAGTTAAGACCATCAGACAACTGTCTCAGCCAACAGCCCGGAACTCTCTAAGCAAACAAGAGATTTTGTTGCTGGCAAATATTAACTAAGTCATGTGCTGACGCTGAAGGGGAGGGTGAAATACAAATGGCTAATAGGGATTTACTTTTTACATCATCACCAGTGGATATGATTAAGTAGTTGCTGTTGTCTTGATTGCTTGATGATGATGTTGCTTGCAGGAGCAGACGACTCATTCGACATGCTAACGTGCATGCAAATCTATCTTCTTTCCAGGATGCCTGAAAAGCAGCTGGATTCCCTAGTAATTATTTCAATTGAAAAGGTAATTGCTAGCCATGATACCAAAATCCATCAGTGTTAATGCTTTTGTTACTATAAATGGTGTTGGATCAAAGGTAAAATAAAATGTCTCCTGTACTCCTTTAAACATCTAGATCTCTGGAAAAAAATGAAGTTATGCAATTTGATTATATTCAGTCATTTAATTATATATATTTTCACTCTGGTGTTGTTGCACATGTGTGATAATGTCAAATATCTTGTTTTTTTGTTTTTTTTTTTTTTTTTTTTTTTTTTTTTTAGCCATGGAAGAACGTATTTAAATAGAGATTTTATTAAAATCACATGATCATATTAATTCTAGCTTCCAGCATCTCTTCCCTGATTACCAAATCCTTTGCTGTCGGGAGTGCTGTTCTTAAGGGGATGATCTGGGAAGGGAAGGACATTTCCAGGCAGGTCTGGAGGCAGGAGGGAGCCCACGGCTGGGATGGTGCCAGGACAGGGCTCAGTGCAGCCAGCGGTGGCTCTGAGCTGTCAGAGATCCCCTTGCCCTGGGGGACCCGACTGGTATTGCAGCCCCCTGTGGGGCTCCACCTGAGCTCTGTTTTGGAGCCTGGTTCCCTCCTACATCATTGCTGGTACCCCATTAGTAACAGCAGCATCACTTCCAAGGAGAATAAAGGGCTGTGCTCGGAGGAATCCTCTTGGGAAATTAATGTGCATCAATTAGCACCCTGTTACAGCTGCTCTCTCCAGGCACATGCTAACCTCCTCGCTGACAAGCCCTTGGGACCGCAAGCACCCACGTGTGATATGGGGATCCTTGGGGATGCAAGCTTGTGTATGCAGTTGGGCTCTTTTCTAGGGAAAAAGGCTCCTTTCGAATGTCTGGCAGGAGATGGCATGTGGTCTGGTTGCTGCTCCCATACAGGCAGGGATAGCTTTGCTCCTGTAAACCATCTGGTTGTCACCAGTCCTCCATCCTTTGCTCCAGTATCAAGCAGTGATCCTGAATCAGCAACAGGTGGGAAAGGACAACAGATCCCCACCTCTCTGGTCTGCCCTGGGGTGGTAAAATTCTGGGGGCAAACGCAGCTGGGGGGCTGCTTCTTGGGCTGCTGGGAAGATCCTAATCAGGAGTGGGAATTAGATTGACATCGACCTCCCACCACCTGGCTGCTTTACTAATTTGTACAATGAAGAGCAGAGGCAAATAATCGTTAAAAGCTTTTTCAGTCTGTCTCCAGCAAGCAAACAGTGGGATTACTCCTGCCCTTGTCCTTTGAGACAGGCACTCTAATCCCTGGTACACTAATCCCTTATGGTGTGGTTAGGGTGTCGATCTTGCACGACCTTGCCTGGTGAACCAGCTTGGCAGGTTTTGCCAATCTCTCCCATTGGGCTGGAGAACAAGCCGTTGGCTCAGAAAATGGGTGGGTTTGATTCTTCTTCCACATTTTTTTTTATTTTTTATTTTTTTATGGGCTACAGATGACTTCACTGTTGAATTGTTCCAACATGTTGAGGTTCTGTTCTCTAGCATCTCCGGTAAAAGGAGCTATGGGAGACACCTCTGCTCTATCTCTCCCACAGAAACTGTGCCTGGGCTTTTGGGATGCTGTTAGACCTGTTCTCTCCTACTGGTGATGTTAGAGCCACTGTGGGTACAGGGCTCTGCAGCCACATGCAGCCCCAGATCTACCTCAAAACTGCCACAAGTGGACACTGAGTGCTGAGGACCAGTACTGTTCTCCACCAGAGAAGCCGCATTTCAAAAGCCTCTGCTCTGCTTCTTGGTTTTATTTGCAATTGCACAATGCAGTGTGCTGGCTTCCCAGCCTCTGTCACCGCACTACCATCCCTTGGAGCCACAGTGAAGGTGAACAAGGAGGCCTGGCAGCTGCAGTGCTCGCATCCAGCCCCAGCTTCCTATGCAAGTCCATTTTCCACTCCACGTTTGCCACTTTTATTACTTCTTCTAGGGCTTTTTGACTTGGGTTCTTTGGCTGTGATGTAAACCAGATTCATTAGCTTAATGCTTTGATGACCAATCTTTATGTTTGGGCTCTGGAAACCACTGGCATTTTCTGTGTGGCAAGTTCCTTGTTGAGTTTTGTAAATGCTCTAGCCTAGACTGAGATCTGTCTTTTGCTGAACTTGTCTTTTCTATGTGTTCCCTCTTTCTCACCTTCCTGCCAGTGTTATTTTCAGTCTTGGATTTCTAACTTTGCCTGCCAAATTTCTCTGGCCTCTGCCTCATCTCCCTCTAGAGTACCACTGTGAACTAGCAGTTTGTCACCCTCCTCCACTTCTGTAAATGTGGGCATGCTACAGAGGACAGGTGCTTCATGCACACCGTTAAACCATTAAAGTATAGGAGCCGATTTAGAAAGGATCTTGAGAGAGAGTTTCTAATCTGTCTCCCAGCCCTACAGCAGGATCCCATCAACTTCAATAGTTCCCTAATAATTATTTGCCTCGCCTGTTTTCCCAAGCTATCCAGAGTGGCTTGGGAGAACCTAGGTGATCAGCTGCAGTACTTCACCGTTCTCACTGTTAGAAGATTCCCCTGGTGCTTAACCTCAGCTGCCAGTGATAGTTTCTCCTATCCAGCCTCTGATTTTGCAGATACATGGCACTATGACTAGCTGTCCCCTGAGCACCTTCGTTGTTTCCACCTTCTTTCGTTTGCTAGGTCTTTTATTGCTGTAGGTCGTGGCTGCTCCTTGCTGCCATTGGTTTCCTCTCTAAAAATGCACACCAAGAGGCTGCAGTTTCACACCCTCCCTCCGTGGGAGATGGGAAATGGGTGAGTTCAATGTAATTCAGTGGGACTAGTGCAGTCATGTCGTTCAGAGAACCCCCCAGGCACTTCAATAATCATCTTAAATGAAAGGCTATGAAATTAAAATCACCAGCTACATCCACCCATCCCTCTATCTGTACCTGCAGTCCCACATATAGTTAAAGGGCACGAACATGTTGATCCAAGGACCCCAGCCTGTCTGGGGACAGGGTTATATCCAGTCTGAGTTTAAGATGAGCAAGGAATGAATTGTAATCCTAGACAGGCTGCAGTCAGAAGTTTGGTTTCATTATGTACCTCCTGTGGCATAAGACCATTTCTGAGTTGAAAATGAAATTCAAGGTGAGGAGGCTGTTCTCCCTGGTTTTCTTGTGTTGCCAGCTTTCTGGGTGCTGGGGGACCTAGGCTTTTATCCAGAGTAATTGCACAAATTTCCATTTTCATAGTGCCCTGGGCTTAGCTAAGAAGAGGCCCCACTGGAACACTCAATGTATTTGGAAGTGGCATGAGACCACTTTTCCTCTTAAGAAGTTAGTCCCAAATGGGAAAAGCAGGCAATAAGGTGGGAGGGAGAAACAGAAAATCAGAACAAAAGAGTGAGTAGAAACATCTGTGACTTCTGTGTTTTTTTCTCTACGGACTTGCAGGAAGTCTTTGGTAGAGCCAGGAAAGGTGCTTAGCTCACTTATGCAGCGGTAGGAAACCTCAGTAGTGAAACCCTCTCTGCTCTTCACCAAACACCTAACCCTGCCAGGCTCAAGGTGAGACTCCCTCCGCAGATAACTGGCTTTTCCTGCTGCATGGTGCAGCCCTTGCCCTGGGCTAAAGCTGTCCTGGGCAGCTCTATTGGGTGAGATCTGGAAGGTCCTTGCACCTCATATTTGTGATTTGTTACCCCCCTATGTTTGTAGCATGTTCCTACTGTGGAGTACTTGTTTGTGTTGTTGTCTAGAGGCCAGATGATCCCAGTGCCCTGCTGCGCCACACAGCAAAAACTCTGCCTGGAGCAAGGAGTGCAAAGAGCAGCCAGGGCTGGTAGTGAAGGAGAGGAGGCACTACAGCATTTCAGTGTGCCTGCTGTCAATGCAGAAAAATCCTGGAGGACCACAAACTAACTGGCTGTGTCCTACCTGCTGTAGGAGAGGAGCACAGAGGATGTTTTCTGGGTAGGGTGAGGCAGCACATCCTGATAAAAGCTGCTCATGGCACAGGGAACTGTAGGACTAATAGCAAACTGGCCACTGATGCTTAGCATTAGTTTGTCTTTGGATCCCAGGGCACGGAAAACCTGCTAGAACATCACCTAAGCTGCGACCAGGCTGTCTGACAGACACGTCAATGGTTTCTCTCATTTAAGTGGTTTGATTTAAAGCCCAAAGGAACAATAGAATAATTTCTTATCAGCTCCCACATGTTTGGTATTAAAACCTGCACCTTGGAGGACCCGCTCTGCAGCTTTGACATATTCATCCCCTAGAAACCCTGACCGAGCCTGCTCCAAGGTGTACATTGGCAGTCATTTTGCAAACAGAAGCTGCATGCCAGCTTGGGAAGGAAGCTCACTGTTCTGCTGCTGTACTTGAGGCATGACAGCTCCTGACTGTCTGATGGGAAGGGAGATGGGAAGCTATCCAGCAAAAACTCAACCCCAAGGAAAATTCCCAGCTGGCCCTTGCTACAGTTTACTTCTTTTGGTGTAATGGTGAGAGCACAACGGGACTGTTCAAATGGTTTCTTATCCTTCATCCATATGTATGGCAGTGGCTGAAGGTTGTTTAAATGAAGTCTGAACTGGAGACATACCTGATAGACCCCAGGCAAAGCAGTCTTTCCCCACAGGATGTATACTCTAGGCTGGGGAAAGATACACAGACATTTCATTTTTCATTGGTGCTGCTTCTGGGTGGCTTTGCTGTCCTCAGACCCACTGGCTGCTTAGCAGTTCCTGCTGTAGGAACCAAAGAAAGGGGAAGAAATTACCTTGTGGTTAATGACTTGGTGCTGCCCTCGTCTTCATTGCAGGGGGATGGCAATTGGATGGAAGCTACTTGACCTGCTGTGTGGGCGATACCTGTTGGTCAACATCTGTCTCACGTAAGCTCCCTTTTGGCTTATCAGCATCCCCTCTCTACCTGCTCGACCCAAGATAAGGCTGAGCCATCACCTGGCTTTTCTCTCTCCCTTCCTCATTAAAATCAATTAAGGTCCATCTCTTTCCTTGCAGTGCCACCAGAGGCCAACGTGTCCAATGGACACCCAATGTCCTGCCTGCTACAGAGTGGACTCCTTCCAGTGAGGTAACAAAATTGTAGACTGCACTGGATCCAAAACCCAGTGTGTCGATCTGGCTGGGTTAATTAATTCTGATAACTGTCTTTTGTTTGGGGTTGTCTCATATTTTTGGTTGAACCGGTAAACACAGTTTAAGAGGAAGAATCATAGAGAAATAAAAATGGGTGAAAAGTGTGAAGGAGAAAACAGAACAAGAGATGCAAATCTGAAAAGGGTCGTGTTTAAAGTTGGAAAAGATGTGATTTTTTGTCTTTCTTTTTCCCCATCTCACACAGATAACTGCTGGGATTCCCTGTAATATGACATACCTGAGGTGAAGAGCAGAACTGGAATTGTGAAGCAATCTGGTATATGGACGTGTAATAAACTTGGCCAACACCCTGAATTTTATGGCCCAAGCTAGAATGTGTGAAGATGAATCTGGATTTAAACCAGTTACCCACTTGCTGGTTTGGGTGAAATCAATATAGAGCTATTGGCTTTCTTATGAGCTATAGCTCATTAGCTTATAGATATTGTGGGGACAAGACTGTTGTAGTGGTGCCTGTGCTCCTACAGAGCGAGGGACAGGTCCTTCCCCTTGAACACTGCAGCTGAGCCTTTGGGGTCTGGGTACCCCTTCCCTGCTGCAGGTAAAAGACTTCCACATCTCCAGGCAGTCCCACCCATGATCCATCAGGCAAGACAGATAATGTGGAAATAAAGGTTAGCAACATCTGCTGTGAAAGCAGAGTGGGAAAAACACACACACGTACAAACAAAACCACAAACAAACAAAACCACAAAAACTTGCATATGGTTATGGCCTTACTCTGAGATGATGATGCTGCCAAGTCATGGTAAGAGGGCTGAAGGTCTTTGCTATGTGCTTTACATCTATTTTGTCCAAACTCTGAATTAGAAAGTGTTTTGCAAAGTCAACACAAAAGAAAAAACAATTTTTGTAGTCACAGAAATGGAAATAGATTGGTGCAAACTATGTACAACTGAAATTAAAAAAGGCTCTTAACTTGTCTTGAATTGACTGTAAATAGAGGAAATCTGTGTGGTGTGATGAGCCACATAGAGGAAACGATGGTGTAGGAAGAACAAAGCAATCTGAGGAACTAATGAAGTGTCTGTATACATTATTTGTATTGGAAATAAAAATGTCCAGCAGAATATGCCAGACCTGGAAAATATGAGCAAAAGAAAGCAATGGGAGTGAGTGCATCTGAACAGGGAGCAGGGCATCCAGCACTGATCGGAAGATCACACGCAGCCTGTCTGACCTGCTGGGTGTCCAGAGCTGTAGGCAGTTAGGTAATTTCACTGCAAAACTGCTTGGAATTGTTAACCTACAGGAATTTTCTTCACAGGTGTTTAGTCTGGCACAGCAGGCCTAAGCTTTTGGAAAAGTACCATTTACAGAGTGGGAGAAAAAAAAGTCTATTTTAACAAGGAGCTCTGGAAGTTATTGACTTGAGATAAGGTTGCCTTGCTTTCTCCAGGCTGAGATTCAGGTCACTTGTCTTCTGTGGGATAGACATGGACATCTCTGTGCAACTATAACACTTTAAAGTCTCTTTCTTAAAGTCTCTTTCTCAGGTAGATGCTCTGGTGCGAGCAAAAGACAAGTTCAGGTTTCAGGCTCTCCCTTCGTGGATGAGAGAAAGGTTTCTCTGTTGCTTTGGCTAAATGGTGTAAGGCCTTAGAGGCTGGACTTATCTAAACAAATGGCTCAGCTTGTAATGCCTTTGAGACTTCTCACCCCTGTATCAAGTTTGGCTGAAAAATAGTCATTCAGCTCAAATTTCATGAGAGGGTCAAAGAAAGAAGGTGACAATTAACAGCTGCAGTGCTGTCACACAGCTCTGACTTCTTTAGGAAGCTAGGCAAGGTTTGAAGGGAAAAATCTTTACATGGAAGAAAACAATTTAAAAGCTTTTCAGTTTTTTCAAATCTGTAAATTAAAAAAAAAAGAAAAAAAAAAAAAAGAAATTGTCTTTATTCCTCAGAAAGAAAGAAAAGACAAACCCTGAACCCTTTGTATTTCTAGATAACCAAGGTGACCTTCAGACACATTCAGGGGAGGAATGGGCAGTACTTGGGGTGGAAATGGAGGGGGCTTCAGTGGTCAGGGAGGGAATAGCTGTGGAGAATGTTTCCCCTGACATGTGGCATGTACTTCTGCTGCTGCTTGGGTGGACTGTCTCTGAAAGCTGCCAAGAAGGGCTGCACCACCATTTCTGAAAACAATGTTGTAGGAAATGGAAATGGAAAAAACAATCTGGGGATGATGGACATGAAAATGAAGCCGTTCCAAAGCAAACCAACTTATGCTTTGGAAAGACTGGTTTCTTGGCTTGCCCCTCCACAAACTCTTTTTCTCCCTGTCGTGATATCTTGGAGAAGTTACTTTTCTGACTCTCTCTAGGACTGACCTATGCAAAGCTTTCTATGAGCTCCAGCAGTGGTTGGCACCAACTCATTTGCTGTGGCTTCTTCTGCATGGGGAGTTTTTTTTCATATTAGCTTTTATTTATTTATTTTTATTTTTATAATTTTACAGAATAGAGACAGTACTTATACTTCTTTTGTCTCCTCATTGATTTATATGATTTAAATCTGCATATGTTCAATTTTGATTGGTTCTGTGTTTTGTTCTTTGAGTGCTTTGTCCACACTGGGATCTAGGGTGAGTACATAACGTGCTCACACACTACAGGCAACAGGACCTCTCAAGACAGCATTAGAGTCTACATCCACTGTTTCAGGATAAGTCCTCTGTGTTTGGGTAACCACTCTTTCAAGCTGTGGAAAGGACTGGAGGTGAGTTCCTGAGAAGTTCAAATTGATTAGAGAGCTAGCTTGCCTCTTTTTGCCTCCCTTATACTGTATTTGTCTAGGGTAAGAGGAGTCCCTCAGCTCAGATGGCTGCTGGTGGCCTACAGGCAGCCCTGAAGTAGTCTCCATTTCAGAGAGGAATCAGTGGCCTTTTGCTGCAAGCAAACTGCTCCTGGCAAGAGTCTTTCTCCTGGTGGTTGTTCTTGCTTTACCAGACACTCTATCATGTTTTATTTTAGGTTTCAGGATTATCCAGAATAAGTACTTACCTTAAGAAGGGTTGATTTCATAAAGCAGGCAACTTGCTACAGTGGTCCAAGTAATGGAAATCTGTAGTGCAGTGCCTATTGCCTTCTGTTGGTCAGACTACACCCACAGTTGGCTTAGCCGCCTGCTTCTACATTCCCCACCACCTAGCTGTTCTGCTCCAGCCACTGTCTGTCCTGCTAGCTCTCCTCAGGTTGGTCCCACACAAAGGTATCAAAGCAAAATAGCACATTGGGCAGCAACGCTGTGCCTGGGAAGTAGTATGGGCTGTGGGCAGAAGGATAAAATGATGGGAGCTCTGGGAGTTGCTGGGGTGTAGCATGTAGGAGTGTACTTCGGCATCTTGCTATCCATCTGTTCCCAGATGAGTGAAACCTACTAGAAAAGGGTGGCCTATTTCTGGAGAAGACTACGGGATTATTAAGCAAAATGCACGATTATGACTGTGCTTACTAGCTCTGGCTCACAGTGCAGTGTTTTGGACATGGAGTTACAGTGATCAGAAATGAATTTTATCTCCTAATTCAAAGCTGTGGCAGAAAGCCCTGTGGAAAGCCTTGGCTGCTGAAACCAGACCACAATATGTGGCAGCAGTGAGATGATTACACACACTTATATATGCATGAATATATATGTCATCAGCTTTTAACTTGTAGCATGGGGACTAAATGTTCTCATAATTTCAGTCTCCCCCAGACTTTATCTTCTCAAACAGGATGAAACTTCTTTCTAATATTCCCACTGAATTATTTGGATTTCATATTATCTATAATAATAAAGGGATGTGAGTCTGTGAGTGAAAATTAAATTTTGGGGTGGGAAGTGAACTAATAATATGGATTTAATGCAGGGAAAAGAGTCTGGTTAGGCTCAGTTAATTATTTACAGAGGCTGTGCAATTACACTGTGGATGTTAGAGAGGGAATACAGCTCCTGCTTCATGGTGTAGCAATATGCTGATAGTGGAGCAACTCACTCTTTCAGCATTTTTCCAGATCTGATAACTCCCTGGAATTAAAAAAAATCTCTACCCATGTAAGTACCTTATCCCTGAACGCATCTCCTGCATGTTCATGAAGACCTTGCTGTCTGTGGCATTCCCCATGGCAGATCTTGATCCACTTCAGTGGTTCAACCCTTCACTCCTTGTTGAGTTTGCTCCCCTTTTACCTGTGGTATTATCAGGATGGAAAAGCTAAGTTTTATTCAGCCTGGAAAAGACTTGGATGAGATGTATCTAAAGAACCATGGTACTGGGGTGGTATTTAGGGGAGGATAAGGAAGATGTGATGGATGCACTCAGGTCCTGCATTTGACATAAGTTTGTTCAGAATTATTAACCACAATAGGCCTCCACGTGAGTAGGTCTCAATGTGAGTAGGCCTCAAAGAGGATACAGCCCTAGAACAGGTGATCCATTGAAACTCTTCGTGGAGAAATAACAAATTGCATCAAAATGTCAAAAACAATATGGTAAAATTCTAAGCTTGACTACAAGCCAATCACTTTATGTCATAAATACAGCAGTTAGAGAAGGCCTAATATGGGCTCTCCTTGCACAGCAGTCCACTCCCCTTGGCCTGGGGAGTCCAGGTTACTCTTTGAGGTTGAGAGATCCTTACTAACTACGCTTGTTGGTGAGTGAAATTTTAATTTTTAATGGTGTCTGATTTACGTTAAGATTAAGCAACTTAAATATAAACTAATCACTGTGACTCCTGTCATCATAACAGATTAATGATACCAATCTACTTACTATAATAAACTAAATTGCTCTTATATCACTAAAGCTGTAAGTGTTAGATATCTCTTGTGACAGAGGAGGAGGGCAGGCAGCTGTGTTTCTGGCAAGGGTTTGCAGGGCAGAGAGGAAAAACAGCTCAGTTTTAACTTGTAATTCAATGTGGCAAACAATGCTGTTGCAATCTGTGGCTACATAAATGGGGGAATGATGAGTGGAAATGTGTCTTTATGACTGATACACTGATGCTTGGTTATGATCCAGCGTCCCCATTTTTAAAGGCTATTAAAAACAGAAGGCGTGAAGAAAAATATCTCTCAGTGAAAATCTTCAGGAACATAAACTGGTGAACTTCCTGAAAAGCAGATAGAGAGGTGGCTTGTTTACAGGCTGTAAACATGCTTATATGGAAAAAGATAAGATTTAAAGGGCTTTCTTATATGTGAGAGCACAGCAGAGACCTGACAAATCCAAAGGAGGAAAAGTCACATCACCACTGTGCATAAATTTCAGCCATCAGAACAAAGGGGGTCACCGGCTTTTGATGTCTGCAAATCCAGCATGAAGATCTTTCAGAATTGGGCGTTGTAGTGGAGTACAGGTTCATAGGCAGTTCAGGCTGAGCTGGTAGAAGCGTGATGGACTGGAGTACGAAGGAAGGTGAGGAGCTGATGAGTCTTTCTGATCTCAAATATGGTTCCTGGGGAGAGAGATGAAGCTGGACTGTGTTCAGATAAAAGCAACACAAAAGATGGAACAAAAATCCTAGTGGCGTCAATTTACAAAAACAGATCAAGCATTGGGATCTTGGTATCTTGAGCAAGGAGTGATGAATACACAATAGTTGCCTCTAACTATCTGCAGGGTGTGAGCAACAGAGAAAGGGGCATCTCCAGCAATTCCCTGTCAAAAAACAGGGTGAATATGGGAAGATCCATGGTTCGCAGGGTTTAATTGAGATGGGAGCAGCCCTCATCTCACAGGCATGTTTGGGAGGGGCAAAGAGAGATGTGGCCAGAACCCACCATAGTAAATGGAATGGCTCCTGCTGATTTTAATGGGCTTTGAACCGGGCCTTGGACACCAAGCTGGGTTGTTTCCATCTGCAGCTTCTCTTTTTAATATATACAAACCTTACTCCCACCCATGCACACACACAGACATGTAAAACCAGATCCTCCTTTACATCTTAAAGACACTTCAGCTGCCAGGCATGTGAGATACAGCAGCCCTGGATGGCTGGATGAGGCCTGTCTTACCCACAGCACTGACCATGCCAACAACAGCTTTGATCTCCCTTTTCACATAACAAAGAAGACTCAAACCATTGTTTTCTCTCCCTAGACAGTGGAAAAATAACCATCTTCTGCTTCCCTTGCTCTCCTCTGCAGCTTCAGTTCTTTCTCAAATGGTTGAGCCACCAGGAAAACCCAGTGGCAAACAGAACAGCCAGTGATCGGCAGCAGACAGATGGATATGCAAGAATTTTGTCTGATAAGTGATTTTGTAGGGCCAGAGAGAGAGAATTTGAGCTGTTGTTTGGTGGACTCAGCCCTGAGCAAGTGGGTGGACTGAGGAGGTGCAGGCCAGGAGAAAACTGGGAAAAGGGCCTGTGTCTCTGTGCACCCATGCATGATGTGGAGAAGATCTTATCAAACATTAAAATCCTTGGTTCCCTCTTTCCAGAGTATCTAGAGCTGGGAAAGGTTTTCCTTCCATTTCTTGGGAAAAGTTTTTGGGCCAGCACCTTCACACCAGGATCTCTGGACACTGGAACCTGACAAATTTATCTGTTTTTCTGTCCAGAGCACGGTCTGGGGTTGTATTTACAAAGGAATGTGAAATTTTTGCTGTTTCTTTTATGTAATAAAAGAAACGTGTCTCTTAAAAGGTGGTTTGTCCAGCACCCTGGGCCAGCAGGTCCAGTAGGCATTTTGAGGATTACAGTTCTTCAAAGGCAAAATGAAGACAAATAGAGATTGAAAAAGCAATATTTCTTGCAGATAGGAAAAACGTGTCCTGCTGCATGCCGGAGGCTAAATGATTTCTCCCCTGTCTTTCAGGAAAGGACAGCAGGACTTGGGCCATCTGGCCAAAGCTGGTCATCTGCAATGGGTAGGTGTATCCATCTGAGCACGTCACCAAACTACTGAGGTGGCTGAATCAGTACTGCCCTTGGACATCAGATTCTGCCTCCAGTCAGAAAAACCACACCGCAAATTCCCATTTGTACTAAGGCCCAACTCTGCCCATGCCACCAACAGAGGTGGCTCCACAGTAGACACAACATGTTAATTGAAGAGGTTGCTATCCTTAGGGTTCTGTTTTTTTGTGTGGAGAACATATTTACATTAACGATGTGGGGCACAGAAAGCAAACACTCCACAGTCCACTGTGCTAAGGGATTAGACTAAATTCCCAAAGCTGTATGTTCTCATCTCCTAAATCCTTGGACACTTTTATGGGATTGGAAACCCGCTGTTCCCAAACCCTCACACATATTTGCTCTTCTCTGGAATGCATGTTGTGAAGAACAACATTTGGTCCCCATCTTTATTACTGTTGTATGGAAGAAGCATCTCTCCCTCCCTATACACATCCAATACTGTGAATAGAGCATCTTGTTCAGACTCTTGGGAGCTCTCTACAGATGAATGAATGAAAATAAAATTCACCCTTATTCCTACTTCAGAATAACCTGTCAAATCCTTTCAAGCAACCAGACCTCTAAGACTTGTCAGTTATTAGGACAAGTGTTGATGTGCAAGTCAGTGCTGAGACTTCGTCCTTGGTTTTTGCCACTGGGGACAAAGCCTTTCTGTTTAGGATATTGTGGATCACAGGAAGGGAATGGTTTCTCCCACAGTTCACTGCCTCCCATAGTCACACCTCATGTCTGATTTTGTCTCCAGGGAACAAGTTCTTTGATCTGCTGTCCAGAAACCCATGTTGTTGAAGCAAGGAATTCAAATTCTCTTCTCCAGAAGAACAGGTAGGCAGCAACAGATCATAGAATAAATTTTACCAGCAGGTTTCTGCTGGAGAGCTCCTGGGATGGTGTGTCTTGTCAGAGAAAATATGAAAACTATTGGCAGATGATTTTTCAAGGAGTAGGTTTTGGGCACTGTGCAGGTAGAAGGATGCTGTGGGGTTACAGCTCCAGGAAACTACAAAGTCTATTGCAGACTCGAGATGAGGACCCATCATTGGGTTGGTGGGATCCAACAGGGTTGATGCGATTTTGGAAGTAGCTTGTCATGGCCTATGTAAAATGTCTGGCTGGAAGCTCAGATCCAGTGCAGGAGCCTCTTCAAGATGTAGGAACTCATTCCTCTCTGGAGAGGTGGGAGTTTTTGTAGGGAGTATCAGAGGATGCTTATCTCTAGTGTCAATGTAAGTCTCAGGGTATACTTCAGAAGTCAGACTTTTAATATATCTTTAAGCTCCCTTACAATCTGTTTGTAAAAGGGTGGATTTAAGACATTTTAATGGGTTGATTTTCCCCCCGCTCTTTCTTTATTGTGTTGCTGAGTCTGTGGTGGGCTATTTGAATACAGTGACAGCAGTCTGACACACAGTGTTGCTTGCCAGAAGTTTTTCAGAAGTGTGACTCGGTCTTCTCACTATTCCAAGCAAGAATGGTCCAACACTGTAGCTATGGCTTGATTTATCTGCCTTATGTTCTTTGTGGGGTTTTGTGGTACCAGACCTCAAGAAACTTGCGAACTCTGTAGACATTAGTGTGGGAAATTCTATTTTCCTAAAATGGGAGCTGAGATCATCAATATTCATATGATGCCAATAGGGGTGTTCTAAGGAATTCATTACAGTGTTACGAAATTTACCCAATTACGGGAACTGACCATATTGAAAGCAGAGTTGCTATAAATTGCCAAAACTACTAACAAGTAACATTTTCCATGATGAATGGCCCCAAACTGAAAGCAAATGGTGCTCAGGACACTGATGGCCTACAGGAAATATACACGCAATGTATAATAGAAGTCAAGCTGGTCGTTAACCAAAGTTATTCAAGTGTCCCCACTTCCAACTTCTCTTGCCTCCAGTTTCGTGCAGAAACTCCTGTCTGTGGGCTCTGTTCACGTCACCTGGTGACAGAGGTTAATGGGTAAATTGTGACAGATAGTTGCAAAAACTCCTGGTTCACATCCAGATGGTTGGAGTTCAGTCCCCGTGGGAATGCTAACCAATGCGCACCAGATGCAAACTGCATCTTGCATATCTTTCTCAGCTGTATTCTACAAAAAATTGTTCTTGCTCCTAGGATTTTATGGGCAGTTAAGCAACAAGGATGGTGACCTAGACTGTCCAGAGGGAAACTCTGATGCTGTTCAGGACAGCCCTGAGCAGCAGAAGGAGAAGGACTGACAGGATCAGTAAGTCACTGTGGGACACATTCCCCATACATATCCATACTTCCCTCAACTCTGGGAAAGTTCATTCATCTGCTTCTCATCCTGTTATGTGTCAGCACCTCCCTACCCATGCGGCTTTAGCTAGCGGTAACAACAAGCACGGCTTTTTCAAGGGGGACTGCCTTGGACTCAGGTTGGCACCAGATTTATGTTTTCCCTCTGCACTTTGGCTTTTTGTTTCAATGATGACTGGAAATCGTCATCAAGACAGGAAGTCTGTGAGGGAGTTCAAATAAAGAAATTGAGCTTTTCATGTCCTGAACTAGACTGTTCACCGCCTTGCTATTACGCAGATAGGCCTCAGTGATAGAAATACAAAGGAGTAAAATAATCAGAATATGTCACTGGCAGGACAAGCACATGACACAAACCTGGAAAAGATCAACATCAGGATCTCATCATTGGACACATTTTGAAAGTCTAACATTGTGACCCCTCTTGGCATCAGACAGTGAGCTAGGTTAAATATCTGACTGCTGCTTCTGTGCCTGAATGTCAAGTCTGAGATTCTGCTCCAGTTCTGGATATTGGGCATCTGGGAAAATATTTTCCTTTGTTTGCATCATTTGGGTCTATCCAGATGTTGCTGCACACCCTTGGTGGAATGGTGCAGTGTATCAGCAAAAGGTATTTATATAACTGCATTCACTGCACAGCAGGTGAATTTGCTTTGCAGTCCTTTAGGTCTGTTGGCCACTGTGGATCAGACTGCAGGAAGTCATGGGCAGGACATTAAGGTAAAAGGGTGATAAGAGGAGCTAGGCACACATCCACTGGGGATGGGTCATAGTGCTGTTTTTTGTAGCCAGAAAAACAGGAGATGAATGATCTTTTCCAGCAGAAAGCCCATCTGTGTTGCTTGCTGTTTTGAACAAGCTTCAGCTTTGTTAAATAAAATATATTTTCATGCACTTGCTGACCAAAAGATGTGCTTCTGGTGCTGCTTGCTTGAATATGTGACAGGGATGAGAGGCTATTCCTAGAAAACCTTAAAAATGTTATCTCAAATTGCAACATGCTATTGTCACTGGTAGGATATTGGAAAGAGAGTCAAAGCCCAGTTGATCGGATAGGGGCAGAGTATTGTTTGGCCAAATTTCATGATTTTATGGTATATTTAGTTTTCAAAAAATCTGTCTGTTTAACTATGATTTGTGGAAATAGGTAGAAAAATATGGGCTTTCATGTAATGGGTTAGCATGTTTGCTTTCTCCTGCATTGAAGAGAGGGTTTGAAACCAGCAGGATGCCTCCATTTCCTTGCAGTCTGTCTGTGGTGGGCCTCTAACAAGCATATCTTGTCCACTTTTCTTTCCCCATATTCCCATTCCTCCTGGCAATTTTAGAAAATTTCCCTGATTTTAGTAAGTGATTGATGTGTAATTTAGTGATCTAACAAGATTTTGTCATTCTATGCCATTGAGACTCAAAACAGAATGGTTTTGTATACCTTTTATATATATATATATATATATATATTGTTGGAAGAAAGTTCAAAAGGCAATTTTGAACAGGAAAAGCTAAGGGTCTTGTGTTATTAAATCCCTTGTAAATCACTTCTTGGTCCTTTCTAGGAGCCGGAGGAAGAGCAGGTTAGTGAATTCAGCAGGACACAATGACAAGATACTACAGCAGAGATGAGCAGAAGGCAGGAGAGTAGCTATCCCCTTTATTAAATCTTGTAGCGAAATGCAGTGACCACAGGTATAAAAATAAACCATGTCCTCACATCACTGGCAAATTAGATGCCAGTGAAATGCAGGCTACAGTCCAAGGAGGCTGATGAACAACTTTGTAAAGCCGTTTTAAAAAAAAAATATTTACATGTATATGAAAACGGCCAAAGAAGGAGGAGAGCTGATGGATTTAAGGGGAATGAGTCACTGCCTGTGCCTAATCCTGGAGGGCAGATATGTTGGTGGGCTTTGCAGAGCAGGGCTAGTGCTAATGCTAACTTCAGAC
The DNA here is from genome assembly GCF_965140915.1 of Aythya marila. Taxonomy (NCBI): domain Eukaryota; kingdom Metazoa; phylum Chordata; class Aves; order Anseriformes; family Anatidae; genus Aythya; species Aythya marila. Next base: position 8,443,419 of record NC_139080.1, on the reverse strand, counting down.
TGGCCCACTGACTGTCCCCCTCAAGCACTTAGGATCTTGCAACAGCAAGAGGACTTGAGGAGCTTATGAACTGCCAGCTGGAAGATGGGAAGGAGGAGAGGCTGGAATTGTTTTCTTCTTGTCCTAGGGAGGGCCAGAAATGTGGAAATCAGAGACAAATCAGGAAAGACTGTTACGCATGTTAAATATATATAAAAGTTACAGGAAGAAAAAAAATCTGAAATAATAGACTTTAACCCAAGTGACACTGTCCCTTGCTGCCTTAAGATGGGTGAACACATTGTCAGCTACTGTAAGTACATCTCAGTGAAGAACACTGCATGTTACAAACAGTGGTGAACCACAGTATGAAGAGTGGAGAAGGCTGAAAACTATTCTTTAAAGCCAGGGTGGTTGAAAAGCTTTAAATTCCCACACTATTTTCCTGTCAAAAAGAGAAATGTTGTCAGAATGAACATTTTTCTTGGATAACAATAGATTTCAGCAGAAGTTTGGCATAGTGATATTTAAAGTAAGTAGCGCTGTTGGGTCAGCTTGACACCAAAATATGAGTCCAGGCCTCTGCATGGTGGCGGTGAGTTTTGGGTGATAATGAGGTTTCTGCAATGCTTTCTGGGATTTCAAGTGCTTTCAGTAATGTTCAGCCTGACCTCTGCACAAACCAAGTTGCAGAGTTAGAGCAGATGAGGTTAGAAAGGATCTGACGGCGATGCAATGAGCATGTCAGCGAGAGACGTATTTCTCTCTTTCCTTCTAAGCTGAGGCTTTTGTTGGAGAAGTGTTTCCAGTGGTACTTCTAAACCTGAACCAGCTGTAGGTTGGTCAAAGACAACAAGTGATCCCTCCCTATCTCAGCCCACACCTCTCTGACAGGAACAAAAACTTGTGAGAAAGCTCACTTTGGATTAATTTAGGGCTAAACTCAAAGAAGTAGTGGGTATGTGTATGCATGTGTGGGCACACGTTGGGAGTAGGTGGTATACTTGTTTAGGGTGATGACTGGAAAAGGCCCAACAGGAGCATTTGAATAGCGTCAGCTCTCACTACCTTGTCTTAGCTGACCAAAACTTTGGCTTCTGATGCCAAAAACTATCTGAATGGTGGTGGCTGTTGTGAGAGTAAGAGTTGCCCTACGCATCCTCAAACAGGTAAACAGGGTAGGATAGACTTGGAGGGAAAGGAGCTGGGTGGAATTTACCATGTCTTTGAAATCACTGTTTGAAGAGGCCTTCTCAGCTCTGCAAGTGCCTGGTAATGAACCTTGTGTTTCTGATGGCTTCTCTCATGCTGTGCTCAGAATATTGTTATGGGCAAAAAGGACATATTGTATTCATATTGAGCCAAAAGCTTACTGTTAGCTTAATTGAAATCTTAATATAATCAAAACATAATAAAGTCATTATTAGTCCAGTTACAGCAGTACTAATACTTATAATCTAGATTAATTCAGAAAAGCCTAGTAATAATAATTTAAAACAGTCACTAATAATAATAATTTAAAACCTGTTATAAAAGAGAACTCACTAGTATCTAATCCTTTTATCTGATGCTGTTTTCACTTTCTGATGTCCCTCTAGGTCTTATGGTTAGTGTCACTCATGGGTAGGAGAGAAACTGCACCCACTGACATGCACTTCATTGCTAACCTTCTCAAGTGAAAGTCTTACCACCAGAAGGCTGAACTGAAATGTGGCTATCTGATACAACGTGTTTTCTCCCAGGTTGTGGGAAGGTATTTTCCTGGTTCTCTTTATTATTTTCCCATCATGTGCTTGGTTTGTAGAGGTTGTACAGTCCTTGGGACACAGCCTATATTCCTTTCTCTTGTCTTTCTTCTCTTGCTGACATGTTTGTGACTTTGCCCTCAACCATTAGTCTCACAGATGTCTGGAGGGAATCAGTGCAGCTGATATTCCTGCAGAGGTGTTTGTAATGAGCACTGCTGGCAAGCTTCCCCCTGGGAATGGTGAGCAGAGATTCAGGGCTCGTTTCAATCCCAGAAAGAGTTTTTCCTAACTTCATTAACATGAAAAAAACAAGCCAGATGCAAATTCCAAAAACTATCCTATCCAATACACATTCCTTGTGTCTTATATTATGCTTTGCCCACTGCAGCTGTTGGTTCAGCTTAGAGATATGGAGGGTATCTCAGTGAGTCAGTGTGCACTCGCTTTTCTCCAGTGTCCAGGGCAGGACAGGGTGCCAGTCCCACCCAGGAGCCAGTTCCTCAAGGCAGGAGTGCTGCTGCCACCTCTTGGAGCTGGGAATAAGGGATGAGCCCAGCGTGGGAGGCATTGCCATGGTGCACTGGAGAAGGCCAGCGTGTGGGAAGCATGGGGTGGTATTTTGCTCATGTCTTTTCCCTGTGCTTTGGTGAAAGCCAAAGACCTGAAACAGGTGGGAGTTATTTGGTCTCATCCAGACCCTCAGCTAGCAGAGGATCCACACCAATATTTATTTTCAAAGGCTATTTTTCAAGTCAGGTTTTAAAGGGTGCCTGTGATGTGGCTCTCTCCAATTTCCGTGTGAAGTAAATACCACCTTTCTAAAGCTATTACTGCTGCTAAAATGCTATTACAGTGCTTCACTGCATTACAGTAAATGCTCTGATAAATGAAGGAGTGGAAACCAGGTTGTTTTAAAGTCACACTAAGGTCTGACTTGCTCTCTGTGTAACTAACATCATTGCTTCTCTTTTTCTCCTTTGCTATCTCAGTTCTTAAGAGGTGCTTGTCAGCATAATATCTGTGTGCTGTCAAGGAATGCATTAAGCAACAGCTGTTATATGTTTAGTTCTCATCCTGATCATGGGGGGAAAGTATGTATAATGATTTTTTGTTGTTGTTGTTCCAAATCCCTTTGTTGCACCGACTCAGTCTCTCTCTTGCTTTTTCATGGAAATGCACATGTGAGTATTCACGTAGAGTTCTCCTTTTGTGCTCGTGGAGGTACAGCAGAAGGTGGTGAGGTTTATGATGGCTTTTAGCTCTGGGGAAGGTTTGCCCCACAGAGAGTGACTCACCCCACACAGGCTCTTATTACACTGAGGGACTGAGTTTCTTGCTGCTTGAAGGTACCAGAGGAGAGGCTCTGTTGAGGACAGCCTTGATCCATAGGTGCTCTTTTAGATAGCGTGGGCTCCTGCTGTCAAGATCTTTGAAAACATGGAGTGGAGGTGATTTCCTGCTCTCCGGGAAAGCTGCAGCTGGTGCTGTTGCTCATAGCAGCCCAGGGTCACAGAGGGCCCAACATGGTCAGTTGTCCATGCCTGTCTAAGTGCTGAGTTATTCTGGGAGTAATGTCTTGGAGAGGTATGTCTGAGGTGGGGAATGGAAGGCTCCTCTGCCCACTAGCACATACTCTGCTCCAGATAGGAGCAGCATCACATGTCAGTGACAGTTTCTGAAAAGCGAAGAGCAAAAGCCAGATTTAGAGGCGCTGAGCTCAGACTCTGTAAGTATCCACGACTCTGAGGAGTGTAGGTTTCTGCAGTTAATTATCGATTCTTTGTGATCCATGCAGTAACGGGAGGTGATGGTTCATTGCCATATGTAGCAGTTGGTGACAACACCAGGACTGATAAAACTGGCAAACTACCCTGGAGAGTTCCTGAAAACAGCTTGTGAGTGCACAGGAGCATGACTGATAGGCAAAAGGAACTCTCCAGGATGATCAATGGGATCTGGGATGGCACTCTGCTGGAGCCTGGAGACCACACCTGATGGGCTTCCATATGGGATTCCATAAGGAATTACACAGCAGCACTGTGAGGGGACACCACATGATGTCAGGGAGAGCCACTTGGGGGTCTTCCTCCAGCACCCAAAGCCATGGCAGCAAAATGCATCTCCTAGGGTATATTGTGGCTCCTCCAATGTGCTAACACACAGAGCTCATGCTGTGATGTTCACTCACCCCTAACGGATGCAAATATCTCTTTGTGCATCCTCCTTGCTACAACTCACATCAGTGCAGATGGTTATTACAGCAGTACCTCTAGGCTCTGCCTGACTCTGCCAGACAAATTAAATAGGAGAGTTGCTCCTTGCTCCAAAGAGTTTATTATAACCAATTTGAAAAGGATGATATGGAGAAAGAGGGCAGATCATCTGTCCAGGTATATATCCTCTATCAACTGTCTTTATGCTAGTAGAGAAAAGGAAGAATGTATTTATGTTTCAGGCAGGTAAAAGTATCTCAGTCGTAGGAGTTGTGATGGTTGCTTCTTCACTGCAGCATGCTTGCATGTGCTTTTTTTTTTTTGTGGCTTAGACTCAAATGCAAAATACACGGGAAATCTGTGCAAATAACACCAAGGCCCTTTCCAGACAAACTTGTCTAAACAACATTTCCTAGTGCCAGCAGACCCGTTCTGCCTTGCAGATGGCGAGGAGGTCTCTGCAGCTGATTTGTGTGTGTGAAATCTTGTCCCCATCTTTGCCTCTGGACATGGCCTTGTTTCCCAGCAGGTGTCAGAGGTACATGAGGCAGGATTCAGGCTGGGAGGCTGCTGTGACACAAGGCTAATGAGGTGTGTTCTGGTCTAATTAATACTAACATATGGATGGAGAGGGTGAATGAGTGAGTGGCCAAGCCCCTGTGGCACAAGGGGACTTTCATTTTAAGGCTAGACAGATTTTGGCAGCATCTCTCACTGTTGATCCTTCTCATCCAGTCCCCTGCGAGACTCCAAGCAGCAGCAGCTTGGTATGACCTACAGCTCCCAAAATGGAGAAGAGGGCCTGGGAGCCACCACGTGTGGCCCTGGATCAGTTGTGTTTGGTGTCCCTCCTTGGCATCAAGCCACCCCACAGCCGCGCCAGCAGGTGGCTTAGAAAGCAGCCATGGAAGGAATATGCAAATATTTTTCAAAGGGACTTCATTTGCTCTCCAATGATGATCTGAAAGAGATGTTTTATTAAAACGTGCTTTATTAAAGGGGAGGAGGGTGTGAGGAGGGATTGGACTGGAACAGTGTAGTTGAGCAGGTAACTATAACGCAAGAAAGTGGCCCATGGCACTTATTAGTCAATCATTTACAGAAGCCATGAAATTATAATTTATGTATGCTGGAAAGGGAATACAACAGCCCATTTTATGACATTTTCTGTGCACAGCCATTCAATGATGCTCCAGTGACGCATTCATGTGGCATTTTTTCCAGATCTGATAATATTCTGGGCTCTAAGCAACTCTCCTATCTACACAGATTATTTTTTTTCAAGCATATTTCATGCACCTTTGTGCGTAACATAACATTGCTTTATGTGTAATTGCCTATTTTAGATCTCTATCCACTGTTTCTATCCTTTGCTTACGTTTGCCTCGGCTTATGATGCTATCAAGCGCTGAAAGCTAAGCAGGACTGATCCAGCAGGACGGGTCAGCGCTTGAAAGGGAACCCTCTGATTAACACTGAGTGCTGCGGAAAGTGGTGACAGCACCTGGGGAGGGATGCACTCCTTCCAGACAGACAGCGGGTTGGGTGGGACACTGAGCGTGGGAGCTCTGTCTTTGTTATGTAAGATACATGACTTGTCATCCAAGTCAACGCACTGGCTGACACTGTAGGAATCTTCTACAGGAACTGGAGTTTTCTTCCAGGCCGTGGGTTGTCAGCAGGCAGGGGATGATTTCTGGGCTGCTGTAGCCAAAGGATGTATCTTCATTCCAAGAAAGAGATGGCTATTTAGTTTTTATTATTATCCCTTATGAGTTGCCTGCTCTAGATGTGTAGACAGAATATTTAGACTTTGACCCTGCGTACAGATTAGGGTCAGTCTGTTAAGAACTTTAAGGTGATTATGATTTATTAACCTCCGTTTCTTTGTCTTGATTGATCTTGTTATTAGCAAGCGTGAATCAACAAATTCAAATCATAAACATCTTTTCTCCTCAGTGCTGACAACCTAGAACAAAACATGTTTTTGTCGCTGCTGGCTCTTGTTCTGCGCAGACACTGATCAGGGCAGGAGTTCTTCCATCCCACTGTTGCCTATGGGAACAAGGCATCTGTGATGGGTATTTTGGTGGTGCTTCCAAACAAGCTGGAGTCCAAAGAACTTGGGGTAACTGTATGACAGAAATAACAACGAACCAGAATGTATCCAAAGCTCTTGAACAAACATGTTTTGGGAGTCCAGCCGTAGTCCAAGCAGATTGTCTTGTGGTTAGGCATCTGTCTCCTCCCATACCACCCCGTGGCTACACACAACAAATATACTGTATCCCACAAAATTGCCAGTCATAAGATGTTCCCTTGGCTTCTTCTAGGGTGGATGCTGGTGTGGGTTTAAAAGAGGATTTATGAATTTGGGGGAGTTTGCTCACATCCAAAATCTGAGGCACCACCAGCATTAGGGAAAGGAGGGGTTGGGTGGGACATGGCAAACCCCATGGCACTTGTGAGGGAGCAGGACCCTGCCCCATCTGTGACCATGACGTGGAGGTGCCACATCTCCAGCTGCCACCTCCTGGGGCCATGCAGAAGGGACAAGGAGGTGCCTGTGCAGGCTGTCTGCTCCGTTAGCCTGCTTTCCCCTGCGAAGCACTATACAAACATCAAAGGCAATAAAATGAGATGAACAGGACCAAGTCAGTTATTTACTGCCCTAAACCAGGGCACGATTGTTCCCCATGGTGAGTTTTCAAGTGCCTTTTGCTTCTTGTCTGCTTTTAAATGACGCACACGACGTGGCTTCCTCCAGCTCCTGGGGGGGAAGGAGAAGAGGGACTCTACGTGGTGCAATAGCTCTCCCTCTTCTAAAGCTTTCACTTTATCTAAAATGCCACTGAATTGCTGCACTGCCGTAGGCATTACAGTGGGTGCTCTGGTGAGTGGAGGGAGCTGCTCTGCCGGCCTGACCTGTTGTGCTTGTGAAGGACACTCCTGCCTCTTCTTCGGGGGCCTCTGACCAGTGATGAAGTGGATGCTGAGATGTGCGTGACCTTGGCTCTCCTGAAGAGGAGGAGATAGCAACGAGGAGGTGGAGCTGATGGCAGATGATGGCCAATGCAGCACTAAGCCAAGGCAGGTGCTTTTGTGAGGATCACACAGCATGTTGTGAGTTGCAGAGGTCTCCCCTGCTCCCCACAGCTGCTCCTGAATGAGGTGTTGTGGTCACCCACTGGGGATGGGGAGCCAGGCAGGGAGAAGGAGTGACTGCCCAGGACTCATGCTGGTGAGCAGCAGAGCTGGGAATATGTTCTGGATGTCCTGATTTCACCTCAGGGCAACCCAGCAACTCAAGAGCGTGCTAGTAAAGGCTGCTAGTCTTCTGTTCCTGTGACTAGAGTGATGGACACCCTGTTCCAATGGACACCACAGTCAGATGGGCAGCAGTCAAGCAGACTGGTTGGACCCATAGAAGAGATCCTAGGTATGATGAGAGGAGCGTGTGTGAACAGAAAAAGATGTATTTCCCCAGATTTTTTTTTACAATCTCAAACAATTCACAGCTCAGGGAACACTCTTGACAGAAGGGCATCTGTGTTTAACAGCCACTGGTGTTTTTTTCCCTCCATGAATTCGTATAGCCATCTTTTGGTCCCTTTTTAGCATCTGCAACGTCCTGTGTCAAGGACTTGTAGAGATGAACTACATACCCCAGAGCACAAAGAAACAGTTTGAACTTATTGCTCAAGAGACTTGGGGTGAGCAGCCAAAGCCATGTGAGCAAAACAACATATTTCCTGGTAGACTCTATGAACTGGAGCAGCTGCTCCTGGAGGCACAGCTGCTCCTGTGCCTCGTGCTGCAGTTTGATGCATGCATGTTCAGGTGTAAAAAGTTACATCTAAAGGCTCGCAGACCTGTTAGGGGTTGGCTCTGTGTTGCTCCTGTGGCAGAGCCTGGAGGCTGTGTCGAGAGCAGGTGCCCATCATATCTATGCAAATCCACCCTGAGACAGCTCCAGTGAGCTTTCACACATTCACACTGGGGGTAGCTGCAGACCTTCTGCCATTCTCATTAGATTATAAATCAATATTTTGACCCCAATAAGTTTCCTATTAAATCAAAATTGTAAAGGTAATATGCAACAACTACTTCTTCACTAGGAAATGTCTGATACGAGTGTGTGTAAAAGCAAACTAAGGGACAACAAAGACAGGTGACAATATTTAGTATTTACCATGGGCTAGGAACACATGCACTGCATGTAACGACTAATGTGTGGTGCCATGTGCTTTGGGAAACAGCCTGCATGCTGGTGCCTTTGCATGACGTGGGCTGGTTTGTGGAGTTGCCAGTTTTTCTGCCGTGCAGGACTTGTGCTGGGAAACGATGTGAGCAAAGACAAATAACTCTTGTTCAGATGACACCAACAGACGGATTTTCAGCTTCTGTGGGGTTCTCTGGGTAAATGGCTTCCCACATAGACTGATGGGAAGCCAACAAGATCCACCATAGCTGGATCATATCCTGTCTCCCAAAACAGCATGAGAGCAGCTAAAGGGACTGTGGGAAGGCATAAGGGTGATGGGGTCTGAGCAATGCTGGGGCAAACCTCCACCCCTTTGCAATGCCTATAGGGCTTTTTGGGGCCCTGGAAGAGTCTGGGCAGTGTCCGAGGGGATTTGTGCATGTCTGCAAGGAATCTGCGGCATCTCCTCCCGGCCGTGATAGTGAGAGCTTATCGGGGGTTTCCTTCAGATGCCTTCACGTCCGTGCTGGCAGCAGCCCTCAAGGCTGAGAAAGCTGGCCTGGCCACCCACTCCCTGGCCTTCCCCTCCCTGAAAAGAGAATAAGGACAAATCCCCCATGGCAGGTATTGCTCATACTGGATGCTATTTGGGCACCCTATGGCTGGTGTGATACAGAAGAACAAGGTCTTGCTGCTGGCACCTGGGGGCCTGGGGCCGATATAGGGCTCTTTGTTAGGACCACAGATGCATTTATCTCTCTCTGAAAAAAATTGGTTCCTTATTCTTTTCTTGCAGCCTAATCTTTAGTTTCTGATTGAACTGCAAGTTCTTCAGAGCTGAGCACAACTAACCTTCAGGAGGCTTTACCTACACACCAGCCAGCCACCTCCCAGCACCTCACAGCATCTTTTATACGTCAAAATATTACAGAGACTCTTTTTTCTGTGTCCCTAAACCAAATACAGCCTTTGGCAGAAGTGACCAGAAGTTATGTCCAGCTGAAGGTCCTGTGAAATTAGTTCAGTTGCTTTGGGTCTAAGTCACCATGGTGTTGCTCCGATATGCACAAAATCTGAGGTGACATTTGCTGATTATACATCTGGGCATTGATTAGTGCTTTCACACTCCTTATTCAATTCACCTGGTGCCTCTCCTCGAGCCTGCAGCTGTTCCCCTTTAACATCTCCCTTCCAGAGCATGGGTGCTCACAGAAAAAAACCTGGCTCCTGTTATCTCCAGAGTGGTGATGCCCTGTGGTTTCCCCAGCTTTCACCTTATCTGTGGATTGAAAACAGACCCAAGCAGGCAGCTTGAAGCTCAGGGGGAGTGTTTGCACCCTCAGAGTCTGCTGGTCTCCTCATGGGGCCTGGGGGAGACCTGCAGTGTAGGCTGGGGGTGGTCCCACGCAGAGGGACATGGTGGGAGCCTGGCCCTAGCAGGCTGAGGGAATATGATGCTCATGGTGTGTGTCAGGGATGGGCAGGGTTTGGGGGACAGCAGCAGGTGGGGAGCTGGCAGGACCTCAGCTGATATCCCACAGGTACTCTAAGTCTCCTGTGGTCTTCACTGAAGCCTGAGGTGTCCCTGTGCCTTGCTTTCTGTCTCTGTTAAAACTGAAAGGAGGCTTTCAGACTCTACCGGGTCAAGGGCTTTGTCCAGGAGAAAGCTGGTGAGGTCCCTCACAAATCACCGTGCTGTACAGCATATAAAAATAACTCTTTTCTGCCTGAAAAGCCAGATGGAGGGCAGGATGGCCCACCACAGAGAAGGGGGAGGTAAGGATGGGGAGAACCCCAGTGCCCTTCACTCTGTTGCCCAACAATGGGGTGAGCGCTACCCCAGGTGACCCCTTCCTAGACAGCCCTGCTTGATCCTTAACGAGCAGCAAAAGCCATATAATTCCCCTCCTGCTGACACCACCACGCCATGGATTACCTCTGGCTCAGTGAGCGTTTGCGTTTGCGTTCTGGGGCAGGGAGGCACTGCCCAGCCAGCCCCATGCTCTCAGAGGGGGAAGCAGATGGCTACAGGCCGGAGCAGGAGCCCACCTTCGTGCAGCCACATCCCTCCACCTTCAGTCATCCCTCCTGCCCGGAAAGGTAAGACCTAGTCTTGTTTTATGGAAAAGGGGTCCACGTAGAGAATGAAAATTAGTTGTGCGATGTGGGCCTCAGTTGCTCCGGAGGCTGGAGTTAGAAACTGTGGTGGCTCAGTGTTCAACTGGGGTGGGAAAGGCAGAGACTGGGAACTGAGAGGGCTGTGTGACCAGGGCAAGTGCTTGGCAAAGTCCCCTTAGGGCCATCTTGGAGCTGATGGCTTTCAGTGTTTCCTTGGTGAAAATGAAGGGATGGGTGCGTTGGTGGGATGTGTGGGGGATGCACCTTCAGCCAGCTTCAGGGCAAGGGGCAATGAGGTGCAGGGTCAGAGGCCACTTGCCAAGCCATGGAAACTGGTGTCCTGGAAGTGGGAATGCTGCTAATATTATAGAGAGCAAAGCCATCTGTTGAGAGATGAATATCAGGTGTCTCCGTGACTTGCACAGTGCCTGCCACCTGCAGAGGAGAGGAGGAGGTAGATGCTGAGCATTAGGTGGGAGATCACGGAGTGCAGGTGCTATGGGGTACATTGAGTGGTGTCTGTCATACCAGTGCTGTATGAGTCTCTCTAAGACATGACCATGCCTAATTCAGCTTCCATGAGGTCAAGGAATCTGGTTCAGCATTCACCCTTCTACTAGTGCACTCTGAGTGCGGCCTGATCAGGGAATGCAGTCACAGCCATGTGGCTCAGGAGCCCCAGGATCAGGCCCTGGCCTTGCTTCTTGAAGGAGCCCGGAGATGTCTTGGTGCCAGGGCTGACCCTGTCTTCATTTAGGCTGATGGAGGAGTGAGCAGTCCTTGTCCACGGTGAGGAGCTCCTCTGCTGTCTGCTCACGCAGCCTTTGGGGAGAAGTTAATGCTCCACCAGCAGGGCTGAAGCTAATGGACTGGCAATGTTCCAGCTGTTGATTAGTGCAATTAAGAGATAAATGAGCTTCTGGGTGCAGAGGGAATGTCCGCTGTCAAACTCAGTGAGAGAAGTTTCTCCTTGCATGACAGCCACGGAGACAGAGTCCGTGGTGGGGCTTGTCCTTTGTGGGGTTGCTCTGGCAGGACCCTGGATCTTCAGCACAATATGGATCAACACCTGCACTGCAAGTGGGCCTCAACTGTGCCAACATTTTCCTCTCTAAACTGGGACTTTCCTCTGCAAACCAAGACCTTTACTGAAAGTGCACCTGCCTTAGGGAAGAAAATGGGTTTGGTTTAGCAGGTGGTTGCTTAATGTGCAGTGGGAAACTCGGTTAAATCTCTGTAGGGCTAATGTTGAGTGAAGTTTCAACATGTTCAAGGTAAACATCAGGAGGCAGTGCAGAGCTAAGCGTGAGCTGCTGCCCTGACAAACCTTATAGGACAGCACCTGTAAGAAGTGAGTTAACTCATGACTGTGATGGGGTAATGCTGGCACATGAACAAATGGCATTGACAATTTGTCTGGAAATGAGAAGAAAGTCTCTAATCCTCACAGCAGCGAGTCCTGGTAACAGGCTTCCACCAGGAGGAGTAGGGGCAAAAAGCACTTAACCCTAAAACAGAGCCTGATCAGGCTGTGAAAGGGGAGAGGTGACATGGCCACTTATGTGGGTAAGGGACTGTTGTTGATGACCCCAGAGATCCTCGTCAGCCCCGCGGGTAAGTGAAACCAAGCAAGCAGAAACAAGCCATGTTGGGCGACCGGCAGATCTTCGCTCCCCAGCCCTCGGCTGACTCACCCGCCGTTGTTTGCACTCGCTGGGGATCACCACATCTGGATGCAGATAGGAAGGGCAGCCCGGCTCACCCGGTGGCAGGCACCTCCATGGGTGTGTACATCAGAGCTGATCCCTCCATGTCCCCACTGCAGGCACCAGAGGGATCTGCCACCGTGACTCATAGGTCTGGCCTCCGATGCTTATTTTTCATGGGGATGAACTGCCCTTTGGAGCTGCCTGTTTTTTGCTGCTAATGATAAAGTGGAGACTGACAGGCTCACTCTCACATACTTGCATTTTGCATGCTGGTAAAGCAGAGGTGCTCTGTCCTATAGGACTTGCAGAAAGATTTTATTTTTTTTTTTCGTTTCAGTCCTTGAACATTGGTGGATTACGTTTCTTTATTGTATAAATGTGTATTAAAAAAAACAACCAACCAATCAAAAAAAAATAAAGGGTTCTCATGTTTTCAGCAGCCAACACAGGAGCCCATCTGAACACTTTTAAGTGAGAAATTAATGCCTCAGTGCCATCTTGTGGAGTGACCTGTGTAGGGAGGACAGGCAGTGGTGAGAGGCACGTCCAGTGCCATACTCCTCCAGCTGTGATCAGTGATGCCAGTCTAGAAGCATGCTGGAGTTTTTAGGGGATTTGATGGTAATTTCAGTGATCATGCTGCAAACACTGTCACTAAACCAAAGATTTCTTTGGTTTAAAAAAAAGTAATTTTTTTTTTTTTTTCTGGAAAGAGCACAAGTCCGTGGGTTCCTATAAAATTCCTGTCCATTTTCCAGCCCAGATGAGAATATATAGATGCTTATATTTAATTCTCGAATGCAAGAGACAAACCTTTCAGAGACATAGCAGCTATCTTGTTTGTGAGGGAAAGGAATCCACTCGAAGGGCCCCCTCAGATCCAGGGGTGAGAAGTGAAGCTGTATGTCCAGCTGTGACCGACTCACACCCTCATCCATCTGAGAAATCCCATGAGATCTCCAGGGCTTACTCCTGTCCATAAAACCTGTCCCTGCTGCAAGACAGACAATCATCTGTGGAGGTGAGAGGAGAAGCAGCTTCCCAGGTTCTGCCATACATCTGTCAGTGTCCTCTGTGTGAGAGAAAAGCTCGTGAACTTTCCCACTGCAGAGGGAAGCAACACCAAGGACAGCATGAGCAGAGCACTGCGTCCCCATCAGGGCAGCTTCTGGTAACTGTGCCGGAGCTATGCACTGTGCTCCTTCCAGAAAAACGCTGAGAGCTGCAGCAGGCCGAGAGAAAGGGGAAGAAAAACAGTCAAGGGCCAGACACAGCTCATGGAAAAAGGTCTTGAGAGTTTAAAAGGATGTGCTTAAGCACGAGGTTGTTGAAAGGGCACTAAAACCTTTTTGCAGTGGAGAGGTAAGAGCACCTGGTAGGCAGGGAGATGAGCAGAGGGAATCGGGAGGTGGAGGAGGAATCAGGAGCATGAGGACTCTGCTCTGGCACCCAGACAAGGCTGGAGGTGCCCATCTCTTGTTCCTCGAGACTAGTCTCTCCTGGCCCCACAGGAGAGGAGGGGCTGGGGACTGGTGGGGAGGCTCTTGGTAGCAGGGAGCCACAGGCTCAAATACTCAACCTGAAGCAGTGTTCAAGGCGTTGTTTTTCCCAGACACAGACAGGTGCACATCAGCTTCAGGCAGTGTCCTCACCACAGGCTGGGCTTGAACCAAACAGCCCTGCAAAGCACCAACAAACAGTCCTGATCCTACCTGCTGCAAAACTACTGGTGCCCAACCACCAGCTAGTGGGTTACAATGCGGAGGAGGACAACCAAAATTCCTGTTTGATGCCTGTGAAAAAGGCTATGGAGAAATAGAGGGGCTTTAGGAACACGCCAAGGCTATCTACAGCTCCATTGGTTTGGAAATAGGCTTCCCCTGGGCACAGGCGCAGAGTTTGCAATGCTCTGGTAGCAGAAATGTTGCATCCTTGCCCATTAGTTTTAAAAGGATGTTGTCTGTGTGTGGTAACGTCGAAGCTAGCAGCTATTTTATTGGCTTGTTCATCTTTAACCAAATGAATGAAGGTGTCTGGGGGTGAAGGAAGGTTGCCAAGTTTCAAAGGGTAACTTAGCTCAGCGCAATGAAGTGTGCTGTCACAACAGGAGCTCCTGTGACCACAGGCTGGAGCCGGAGAGGAGAATGCTGGAGAAGATTCAGAAGATGCTCGTGGTTCGTAGCCCGACCATCAGGGAGCTGCTGGCAGAAGCACTGGGGATGTACATCCTGATGGTAAGGAGGAGATGGGCCCAGGTGTGTGTGTGTATGTGTGTGCAGGGTGGGTAAGCATTTGCAGCAGCAATGTGCAAGGTGAGTGGTTTCCTACTGCATCCTCAGGGTTGCTCAGAGCTGCTTGTTACTCTCTCTGGTGGTGCCAAAGGTGGTACTTTTCTCCACATTGTACTGGAGGGGATGGCATGGGCTGGACAGGTGCCCGCAGCCATCAGGGTCCTGCACAGGGTTGGGAGCTTGCTCCTCTACCACTGACAGCCCCTGCAAAATGAGAACAGCGTGCGTCCAGCTTCCTGATGGGGGTGCTGGGGCAATGAGCATCTGTGAAACTCTCTGGAGCCACAATCCATCGTTAGAAAACTTAATTACCAGGTGTAAAGCACGTTGGGGTTTTGGTTATGGTTGCCTCATGCTGGCAAAAGAATAGTGCTCATCTCAAATCATACAGAAACTCCCAGCTTGCCTGAGGGGTCTCTTGCACAAAGAAAAAGTGAAACCGTTTTGAGCTTTTGGGCTGCTTGGTGGTGCTTAGGGGAAGAGGCTGAGAAAGGCAAGAGAGATCGCTTTGCAGTCAGAATTGATCCCTGTGGTGGTGACATGCCCACTGGGATCAGAGCTCTCGTGTGTCGGACCAACACTGCCAAATGAGATCCTCTTCCTGCTGAGGCTCAGTATCTGCCTGTGCCAGTTTACCACACCTGGACTTAGCCTGTAAGTGCTTCTGGGCTGAGAGCAGCCTTTTGGGCTGGACAGAAGATGGGGAAGTTATCTGAGTAATCCAAATAACTCATACTTGGAGGTTTTCCTAGGAAGAGGATAAGATTTGTATAAGCATGTGGGCCCTCTGCCACAGCTATCTGCGCAGATGAAGGTGTTTTATTTTCAAGGGCAACAACTGCATGTGCAGAGGATGCTTGCTTCTTACCTCATCTTACTGCACATCTAGCCCCTCAGTGTTCACTCCTGCTGCACAAGTAGTTTTGGGTGCATTGAAAATTGGAGTACAGACACCTGAGACTCCTCAGCAGGAGCTGAGCAAACCATGGTTTCTTCTATCCCCTTCGGGTTTGGGTGCTGGAGCTCCCCAGGTGATAAAAAACAAGTGTGGGGGCCACGCCAGGGATGTCTGTAGGACACAGCATACTGAGGAGACATTTCTCTGCACTCAGGACAGCCCGAGGGAGATTTTGGAGCCTTCAACTCATGTCTGCTCTTACCTCACTAGACACCGTGAAGGAACAGAGAAGGAGGACAAGTAGCACCGAGCATCCCAGTGCAGCATCCAGCATCCGACCCTTCAGCAGCCCCCTGGCCCTTGCTGCAGCTGGAAGTGTGCTGGGTGCATCTCCAGGACTCCTGGCTGGCTGCTGTTTGGGTGGTAGCACACGGACCGTGCCTCTTGTTTTACTGAACAGGCAATGCTCATAAAAGAGGGAACCAGACAGCAGGAGCAAGTGGCATGAGGAATGGGGAGGTAGGAAAAAAAGGCAGTTTTGGGATTGTGAGGATAGAAGAGGTGACCAGAGGTTTGGATCTGTGCTGAAAAATAGATTCTCTGGCCTGGCCGGGTCTCCTGCCCTGCCCTCTCTGCACTGCATGCAGTCCTGCACAACCTGAGCTTTGTGCATTTGGCTTCTCCTGGATGTGGCTTTGAACAAGCTCAGAAATGAGTGGGGAAAGTTTTTGTAAGGGCTTTGCAGATGCTGGAGGACATCCCAGGTGCTGCTGTTTTTGGGGCTTTTGCTGAGGTAGGCTGAAAGAAAGCCCCATGCTGTAGCTGTGTGTGGCGCAGAGTGTGGTCTGTGTATATGAGAGATAAGAAGAGTGTCTGTGGGTACCAGGGGATTTGGGTGATGTCTGAAAGGGAAGAGGGAGAGCAGACACATGAGATAAAACCTGGATCCAGGCAGAGCAGCCAGTAAAGATCTGAATCAAAACAGGAGAGGCCAGAGCAGAAGTTAGATGGTGCAGCACATAATGACTCTTTTCTTGGAGGGGCATGATACCCTGAATAAACACTGATGCAGTCCAAGGTACAGGATATGCTCTCCAAGCCCTAAGTGGTTGGAAAGGCAAAGATCTCAAGAGATGCTTTGTCCTTCTCCAGATTTGAGTGCAAGAGCTGTGCAAGAATTGATTTTTCCACCTTCTGACCACAAAGAATGAATGAAATAGAATTTACTTTCAGGCAATTTCTTAAATATGTCTTTTCCTGCTGGAGAGTGTTTACATTTCTTTTTAATTTCTTTCCCAGTCCACTTTCAGTCACTAAAAAAATATTGAAACCTTGGTTGTTTTCAAACTGAAAAGTATATGTGTCAAAAGGAAAAGTCCAACCAGAATTTCTTTCCTTTTTTTTTTTTTTTTTTTTTGTTTTTTGGCTGGAGCAAGTTACCAAAATTAGAGTTGAGTTTGGCAAACAGCTGTGTGTTGCCAAACTACATTTTTAGTCAGTAAATTGTACACCGGGAAAAGAAAGACGTGCATGCAGCTGTGGTGACACTCCCCAGGCTCACGTCCCAGGTTGTGGACACAACGTGCCACCGTGTGTGAGTGTCCCTGGACATCAGGGTCTGGGGTTTGGCTCCTCACACCCAACGCAGAGCAGAGTTTGGTGTGATGGAGTACCCACCAATACGGAATACCAGGCACCCAGTCAATTTGGCAGCAATTTGTCCCTAACTGTGGACACTTTGGAGTCTTCCCATCCATGGAGGTTTGTTAGTATTTCAGAAAAAGTGGCAAGGAAGCTCAGCCCACCATAGCAACAACACTACTTCTAACACTCCTTTCTCTATTTTTCCATGCACTAGGTCTTTGGCTTGTCTTCTGTGGCACAAGTGGTGCTAGGAAAAGGAGAATTTGGGCAGTATGTGAGCATCAATTTGGCATTTGGCATTGGAGTCACCCTGGGGATCCATGCAGCTGGAGGAATCTCTGGTGAGTAGGACACCTGAGCATCATTTTTATGTCCCCTAAAGGCCACAGGCATTGGGGCAGCAGGAGTGGGCTACAGCGAGGTGGGTGATGGCATGACAAGGAGAGGCTTTGTCCTCACCACCAAAAAATGCAGTCCCGCAGTCCCCAGAGAAGAGCAGAGCAGGTCTGGTGAACCGTAGCCAGTGTCAGCCTTGTGATCCAGTGGTCACAGCCAAGTCCTCGGTGGGGTGACAGGTCTGAGGTCAAGCCAGGGGGTCGTGGTGGCACAGCGGGGTCAGGAGCAGCAGGGGACAAGGCATACCTACAGTATGCTGACCCCAAACGCATGTCCTGAGCCGAGATAGTGCATGGGTAGGTGCCCCAGGTGAGGCTCTCACAGCTCAGCGCTGCCCAGTAACAAAACCAAACTGGGCACAGGCAACCAAGTGCCCAGGGTGGTCTGAGGGAAGAAGCTACAGAGAGGGACTGCGGAGAAGGGTGGTCCCAGGTTGGCCATGAGAGGAATCAGATCCTGTTGGTGCACTCAGTGCTCTGCCCATGTGGGGCAGAAGGTACAACAGGTATTCTTGAGACTCTGCTCACCGGTGGGCATGGACAGAGGGAAGTGGGACAGGGAAGAGCACAGATGCAGCCATGCCCTCTCCTTGCAGTCAGAGGAGCCACATTTCAGCATTGCCCATGCTAGGCACTTGGGAGCCATCAGAATGTGGCCCAGGGAGATCTGAAAACATGCTGCCAATATGACTCATGGGGAAGTAAATCATTTATTGCAAAGGAAAGCTTACTGCTGATGTTGCAACAAGGAGTAGTATGGAAATTTTCTCCTTATCACCCACGCCCAGGCACATCCCACCCCCCCATGCAAACTCAGGAGGTGGTATTTCAGGAAGTGTTGTTATGGGGCCATAGGGTGATCTCTCTCACATGACAGAGCATTACCTTTGCCTTGTGCAATTTCTGCATTCATTTGCACCAAGTGAAGTGATTAAGGGCTCTAGTGGGCAGAAAATTAAAGCAAGTCCTTGCTCTTGAACTGCTGGGGCACAAAGGTGTCCAAGGCTGGAGCTGGCTTTGAAGGGAAAGTTTTTCCATGCAGACATCCAGCTCCTAGTCTCACTGCCCATCTAGAGCTGGTGGATATGCCCCAGGGAAAGCGGGCTGAGCAAAGAGGGTCCTGGGTGACATTTGAGATGGAGCTGACCTGCTGAGGAGATGGGAGATCTCAGCTCAGCTACCAACAGGATGGCAGTAGAACCAGTGTCAGGGCTCCTTGATGTTGCAATTTGGATTCACTTGTGTCACAAGATGCTTTTTTTGATCTCTGAGGTGGCTGGTCATGCCCACAAAGGATCAAAGAAAGTTGGAAAAAAAGAAAGGGGGGGGGGCGGGGTCTGTGTGTTGTCTCCCCCCCAGTTCAGCTGTGATTGTGGGATGGCAACAGGTGGTACATGCGCTTTCACCTCACTCTGTCCTGCACTTTGATGAGATAATATCTGGATCTTACCCCTCTCTGAGTCTGGACAAGGAGAAGGCCACTAAGATTGGAGCATTTGCTGACCTCTGAAGATGCACAGATGCCAAGCATTTGATCCCTTCAGTTCAGGACAGGAAAAAATAAAAAATAAAAAATAAAAGAGGGTCTGTCTATCAGATCGTTTCAGAAACTCTTCTCATTGTTTGGGATATGTCTTATCTATCTGTACCCATATAAAAGGTGTGTGATGAGTCTAAGATTTGGGCTCTCTTTACGTTGAACAGTGGCAAGCCCATACAGGAGGGGACTCATGCCATGCCAAGAGAGGGGTCTCTGACAGGCGAGATGACCAGCTTTCTGGAGGCAGCCTGTGGTCTACAGAGAGCTAAGCAGAGGATGTCTAACTCCTAAAGGACTGGAGCTAGGAGCTCTCTCCCCTGCACCATTCAACTGCCCAGGGGAAACGGGTCAGCTTGGCATCTGCGCAGGAGGGAGACCCTGCCCAGGGAGAGCCTTGGAGCTTGATTCTCTGAGGTCTCTCTACTCTGGGGCATGGGGCATGCCCCAAAAATGGTGCACCAGGGCCAATGACACTCTCTTTTGTTGTGATTTTTGCAGGAGCTCATCTGAATGCTGCCATCACTATCATGCACTGCATTTTAGGAAACCTCCCCTGGAGAAAACTTCCAGCTTATCTGCTCGGCCAGTTCCTGGGCTCCTTTCTGGCAGCAGCCACCGTCTTTGGCACCTACTATGGTATAGCCGTATCTTTATCACTGGGGTTGCTGTGGGCACCTTTTCAATCTTAACTTGCAGGTCATCAAAAATCTGTCCCTTTGCAGTCCTCAGCATTATATCTCAGTGACACTGTTAAGCTCTTGGCTTGTGGGACAGACTTTTATAGTTCAAGGCCAGGCAGGGCACAGATATCTCTGGGAAGGATTTCCTGGAGAACACAGCTCCTTTTGCACAGGGCATTTTGTTTGCCTTTTGTTTCCAAGGGCCTGCAAGGGCTTAAGTTGGATGCACCAACAAGTGTTAGGCACAGCCAGAGCTCTGTGGTCTGTGGCAAATAAGACAACAGCCACTCGTGTTTATGAGCTGTTAGCAGAAGACCCAGCACCAGCATGTCTCAGTCCCTGTCAGAAGGACGGAGGCCTCCCAGTGCATCCAGACCAAAGTCTGAGGGTGACAGATATCAGTCAGATCATGCCCTGCAAGGGGTGTGTTGACTCCATCGTATCTGTCACTGCCTCTCTCCCCCTTTGTGTCTCCGCTGGCTGCAGCGGGTGGTCTTGGGAACGTGCCACGTGTGATGAAATCCACGCTGCCCACTGTGCTGACTCCCCTGATTCCCATTTCTCCCAGATATTCTGTACGACTACAGCAAGGGGAACTTCACGGTGACAGGACCGACTGCCACAGCGTCGATCTTCTCCACTTACCCTCATCCCTGTATGTCCTTGCTGGGAGGCTTCTTCACAGAGGTGAGTGGAGACAGCTGAGGTGTGCTAGGAGAAGGTGGGTGGTAGCAGGCTCTGGAACGGGGCTGGTACAAAGGACTCGCAGGTCTGTGTGTGCTGACACGGTCACAACCTCTACTCTGAGGAGCCCTCTGTCCAGGCAGAAGCTTGTCAGATGGTGTTCAAGGTTGGTGGAGCAGGAGGACAGAAACCATGTGGTCTGAGGGGGGTAAATTGCTTAGGCCATGGGAGAGGCCTAAGCAATTTAAGCTCTGCTGAAGAGGGCATTAACTGAAGGAAAGATCCCAGTGTCAGCCCTCATCTGCATGGTCCCTTGAGGTGGCATGGGAGAGCAAAGAGCTTAGCAATCTTGCAAACACCTCTGCAGGTCCTGCTGCTGTGGGGCCAGATCTGCTCCTGCAGGCAGCTTTCCTTGCACACTTCCCAAGCAATGGGAAAATCTGAAGCTGAGCAATGGCAGAAACCACCTCCTTTGGGCTCTGCTCAGTTCCGTGAACTCTCCTTAACCTTTCTGAATCCTACGTCTGCTCTACACTCTTAGGCAGCTCTGCTGGCTGCTCCTCACCCACAGAGATGGCCTGGGGCTGCTGTCACAGGAATACAGCCTGTCTGGATTGAACCTCTGGGGGTTTGAACAGTCAAGCTTAGACTGCATACAGTTAATTCCCAGCATATAACACAACATCCAGATGCCCAGAAACGAGAGGGGGATGCCTCGGGGAATGTGGAGCATCCCTGAGTGTGTCCCAGTGCTACAGGAGAAGGAAGAGTCACTATCAGTTCAGATCTGAGGAAGCTCGTGTGTTTGTTTCTGAGCTGGTGAAGCTGTGCCTGGATGCTATGAGGAGGATGGTGAGAGCTGGAGAGCCACCAGACGGGCTCCTGGTTGCTCAGCACCCTGCGGAGTGTGCAGACACTGCAAGGCGTTGAAGGCACAAAGACAATGGCAAGGCATTGCCAAGAGGTACAGGGTTTGTGCTCTTGCCAGCATCTCTGCAGCCCAAGGCTCTCCAGGTACATCTTCTGAAGCAGAAAGAGACAGGAGTCATCGTGTCCATACAAACAAGAACTATTGATGTACTGGGCACTGCAGATCTATTGTATTGTCACAGATGGGAGACTGTTTCCCAGATGAGAATCTGGTCTCTACCTTGACTCCAAAAAGGGCAGATGCAGCAAGCTCTATGATACCTCTCTCCTGCTAGGGAGGATCAGATATGTCCTGTAAGCAGATTGTTATGGCTCTGTCTGTTGGACAAAAGGTGCTTAAAATAACCTTTGCCCTTAAATTGAAAGGTGGAGGGAGATGACAGTTCTGAGAAGCTCGTATCAGTCCTAGAGCATTTTTCTTGATGAAGTGGAGGCATTTTTTTCTGGGAAATGAGTTAGTCTTTTCTTCAGCATCACCTATGCAGCAGGAATAACATAGGGGTCCTCCCTGACTTGATCAGGCCATGAATCCCACCTGCTCTTTCAGTCTGGAAAATCTCTGAGTGGGACCCTCCTGCCTTTGCTGTTCTCTCTCCTGACCTGTTTCCCCTTTCCTGCTCCTGCAGTTTATGGCGACGGTGATGTTAATCTTGGGCATTCTGGTCATCCACGATGAGAAAAATAACGCAGCCCTGAAAGGCACACAGGCCATGCTCACGGGTATCCTGGTCCTGGGCATTGGTATGGGGATGGGAATGACCACAGGCTATGCCATAAACCCCTCCCGGGACCTGCCCCCAAGGATCTTCACAGCAATTGCTGGCTGGGGAGTGGACGTCTTCACGTGAGTGACCTGTTTTGCTTTTACATTGCCCAGCTCACAAGGAGAGGAGCTAAGCCCAAGAGAAAACAGTCATGGAGCCTGTGCACAATTGGAGTGCAAGCCTGGTTCTCAATGGGTTAGGGTCTCGCTAAGGAATTTTCTTTAGACCAAGTGACACAATCAAGTGGGTTCTCCTTTTCACAGAAGGGTTGTACATAGAGAAGCCCCATGCACTGGGTACACATAATTTGGGTTACATCAATTTTTCAGTGCTGGATTCAGCTTGACATTTGAATACCTCAGTTTAGCCACCAGGAACTAAGGAAGTCTAACCTTAGCTAGAGATTGAGCTGGTTATCGCAGTGTCTGGAGAGCCAGAGTGGTCTGGCTCACCAGATGCCTCTTCTGTGTTTTGTTTCAGGGCTGGAAATTACTGGTGGTGGATCCCAGTCGTAGCTCCAATATTGGGAAGCCTTGTTGGTAGTTTAGTCTACAAACTCTTCGTTGATATTCACAATCAATCTGTCCCGGAAAGTGGAAATGAGAAAGGACAGCCAGCTATAGAGACTTCTACGCTGTGATGGCCACATGCTCCCTGGAAAGGGTCTGACAGCGAAGTCGAGGTGGACACATGCACTGACAGCCAAAGGGTAACCATGTGGGTAAGGGATGTGCAACAGCACTGCTGGAGCACACACGTTTCTCACCCTGCAGGTGGAGAAATGAGAGAGTAGCTTACAATAAATCTATTCTGCTTAACCAGACAAACAGGGTCTCTAAGACACTGGGCACACCTGAGTAGGCTAGAGCTGTCTATGACCTGAAGAAATTATTCAATCTCCCTGAGCAAAAATCTACCAAAAAAAGAAAAAAAAATCACATTCTGGAGAAAAAGTACAGCTACAAGACTTCAGTTACCTGTAAGTTCACAGCAATCAAAATACAAAATCCAACAGGGTTAGAATTAAAAATTAGTCCTACACAGTGGCAGAAACAACTTAATTGAAGAAATTTTGATCTGGACTATTCTTTTTGTAAGAGATAGGAGATATTACATTGATGAATCATGAGATTAGATTTGTTTCTGTTTGCTAAATCTGCCACCGTATCTATGATCCAGTTTGTTAGAACAGAGAAGAGCAAAGGTGGTCTGAAAAAGAAACGTGGTGGCTTTTTTTTAAATTTTTTTAATAATTTGTTTTCTTTTTGGTCTAAATACTAAGGAAGCACTAGCAAATTAGTAAATTACAAGGTCTCCTGAATCCTGGTATGACATGCTGGAACAGGCTGCTGTGTTTTGTGCTATGCTGGTGTGATGGAACCAGGTGTGTTACTGATGAGTGAGACTTCAACTACCAACTTATGACAGGGTTCAGACAACTTCTGTGGCAGCATCTCCAAACACTGGGAAAACAAACAATCAAAAAAAAAATCAGAAAACCAGCAAAACCTTTTGTCTACTCTGAAAGCAAGAATAACATGGGAAGATACTGATGTACTCCTTGCATGAATTCTGCCACCTCCATCTGACTGAGGAAATAGGCTTGCAAGTTTGGAGCATCGTTGGAGTAAATGTAAAACATTGTCAGAAGCTGCCTGTCCCCAGGCTAACATTTCTGGGGGCTAACATTTCAGTGATAAGGCTAACATTTCTGGGGGCTGCTTAAGCAAGTACGTTCCATATATCAAGCGTATGACTGTGGTTCCGGGGCTGGGTACCACAAAGACACAACACAGGACTCCACTGTAGGAAATGACAGAATATCACTGTTTCACAGAATTATGAAAACTGGCACTTACTGGCTTTAACAATCATTCACATTACGCTATTAAATGGACTATTACTGTATTACTGTCACATGGGGGTGGATGGTAGGTGTACTGACATCTCTGTTTCTTCATTAGAGTTGACCTTTATTAGTAGAGCAGCCCCAGAAGATCTTTACTTGGCACAAGGTGCACATCAGCCTAAGAGGGCTGAAGAGCATTAAAGGATTTTTCTCTTGTGCCGGGGGATGGCGGAGGGCAGCTGCTAGGCAAGCCCTGGAAGGCTCTTTGAGCATTGACAGTGGTCCCTGGGTAAGTGCTGGAAGCCAGCAAAACATGTTAGAGTGAAGCTGGATGGCTCCAGAAATTTTGAACAGTGAACATACAATGGAAATAGAAAAACTAGTTCACAGAGATGAAGAGACTTATCTGTGTGATAAACTGGGAACTTCGTAAAAGCTCAAGGTGGGATCAGCTTAAAAGACACTGTAACCTATCTCAGTGTGAGATTCTGCACTGCATTAAAACAAAGCCAATCCAGCCTGCACTCTGTTGTTACTGTGCATCCTTGTGCATGTGCTGCCAAAGGCATCTTCAAATACTTAATCACTCTGGAGGAAAATATTTAAATCTTTATTAAAATACTATTAAGCGCTTACAGGGCGGCTTCATCTTTCTGAAGGCCATACAAACACTTGCAAAAGCCTCACAACATCCCTGTGAGGTAGTTTGGTCGTATGTAATTATATGACTGCTTCACAAATAAAAGATGCTGCTCTTTAAATAATCAAAGCTGAGTTGGAGATGGTGACTTTTATTTCCCTGCTTAGGCACAAAACGGGTTGTTTGCTACCATGCATCTTCAGCATATTTAAGAGGACAGAATGGCATATAAGTGTATTGGAAACAGATGCAACTGAAAATCAGCAGTGAATGGGTTAAAGTGCAGTTCTACCCTGAAAACTTCCAGTACAGAAAACAGCATCAGGGGCTTGTAGGGCTGCAGGATCTCAGTGGCCCCTGGTCAGATCCTGCCTAATTAACAAGTGACAAAGGCTGAATGCTCGGGTTGCAAACGAATGTGTAACAGACCAGAGGGTCCTCCTGGCTTACAAGACTCTAACACCACAGACCCACCTGCAGCTGCCCTGGCTGAGCAGTTCCCACAACACCAGAAAGCAAAGGCAACAAGGGACCTTGCAGCTTCTGGCTGCTCAAAGGAAAGGACACCACATGGGTGTCGTTACCTGAAAAGCTACGGCACAAAGGCCAAGGAGTGGTCTGGGTTGTAAAAGCAAGTGCCAGGCCAACACAGAGATATGGAAGCCCCAGGTCCCACTGCACTGTGAATCTCAGAGCAGGAGTTGGAAGCAGAACAGGGAAATGCAGTTTGAGTCTGTCTGAAGTGGAAGATACTTCTTTGTTCCGTGGGTTCCAGCCTGCTCCCATAGCATGCAAGGTCAGGACAGGTTTCTTTCAAAGGAGATAGCAGAAATGTCCTTATGCTGTAATTCAGCATGAGTGGTCCATTAAAGTAACAGTGACTTACATTTACTTTCATTTCACTGCTGTAGTTGCACAGGAATAACAGCTTCCCCACAGAGCACCGACATCAAGGGCTTATTCACGCCCTCTGGAAAGTGCATACTCCAAGGGAATTAAGGGAATTAAATCAGTGTCTCAAGGTTTTTCTCAGAGTTGCCTGGAACTACATCCCTCCCACGTCAAAGTACATCGTGGTTATATTTCATGCAAACACTGCAGTGCGTTTTCCATGGGCACATCTATTCATGCACAAGGAGCTTGGTCTGAATCGCTGAGACTGCATCAGAGCATATCAAAGCTTATTGCAAATGCTGCTGGGGTCAGATCTGGGGGTCTCGCTTCTTTGAAGAATTCCCAACTAGCGAGGATGTCTTGGAGGAGGTCATGCCAGTGTGGCTCTTTTGGGCCCCTGCTGGCTGGGAGGGTGGTTTCTTTTTCATCACTGGAGTTTTGTTCTTGCTTTTAAATACCTTGTTGGGGTCCAGCTTGTTCACAAAGGAATCAGCTTCTTCAGAGAGGAGAGCTGTGTTGATGGTTATAGGTTTATACATGTTAAACCATTGCTGAAAGACAGGATGGTGGGGAAGGAGGAGGTTAAAAATCAAACTGCAATTAGACATTTTCTGCCTGTTCCTCTTCACCCCAGAGCCCTGATTTTAATCATACACCACATAACAGTTAGCAGTTTACAGGACAAGGCAGAGTGCCCTGTGATAAGGATACGCAAGACACAGCTACAGCCCTGGAGCTGTCGCACATTCCAGACAGGGAAGAGGAGAACCAGACACAAACCTAAAACTACCTTTCCTGCAGTGTAACTCCTATCAGGAGGAACTCCTGACTTAAAACACAGGAGGAAAAGTAAAAGGGAGGGGATGAAACTAAACCACTTTCATTTGGGTTCAGAGAAGCAGAAAAGATTAAAAAGACTGGAATACAAAAGTGCTTATAAAATGGAAAAAAGCTAGTTACACTTACCAAAAAATAGCTTCCCATCCTCTCTACACATACAATGTTGCTGATTTTGTTTTAAACTCTTTACAGAAAGGATTTTGTATTTGTTTCTCTTCTGCTTGATTTTATGTCTAGAATATTGTTCTTTTTTGTTCCCATATGCCCCCCACACCATTATGCCCTGAAGTTCCCATCTCTCAACGTTTTTCCTATCAATTTGCCATTGATGAAGTCGGGAAATGAAACAGTAGGGGTTATAGTACCACAAGTCCCTCTGACACCATCCTCAGTAAAGTATTTAAAAAGATAAGCAGAAAATCAATACCAAAATGCATACAGCAATCTGTTCATGTATTGCTTAATGGAAAAGGGCTCTAATATACCATCCTTAAAGACCTTCACAAATGATAATGACATACTAGGAGGATTTGAACTAATAGAGGCTGCAAATGATTAGGGAATATATGAATAATTTCACCAAGATTTGTGACTATAATAAAATGTTCTAGCAAGAAAACTACAAAAAGGCAGAGCACAGACACATGCTATTGTACCACGCACCCAGCCCTGACTAATAAAGTAGAGCACAGTGTGACAGGGAAGACACCAGGAACACAGGGCCAAATTCTGCAGCCATTGATAGATAGAAGTCGGCAGTGATTTTAGTGAATTGTTTCTATGCATGCACAGGGCTGAGGCAGAGACCACGGAATGTCATGCTGGTAATACAGCTGCCTTGTCTGTGTTAAGAGGAAGACACTCACCAAGACGTGCCAGGCCTTGCCAGTGTGCACAGACATTGCCCAGGCTTATGTGCTGTGCTCTGCAGTAGTACCAGCTCTATTCCCTGCAGCAGTACCAGCTCTATTCCCTGACCTCACACAACGTGGAAGCTGGGTTAGGGTAAATCCTTACCTTGGCCTGGGGGCTCACCCCATAGCTGGTGAAGGCATACTGCCACTGTGGGAGACCCAGGTGAGTGATGAGCAGGCGGTAGTAGGCTGTGAAGGTTTTGGTGAGGAAATGCCAATACAGAGCTCTGTCCAGGAACCATATCTCTGTGTCTGGGGAGACAACTAGAACCAACCAAATTATGTTGTTGCTTTGAGGTGATAGGAGATCAACCCCTGGCCCAACGTCAAGTGGGAGACAAAACATGCTTATGGGAAAGGTTGCACCTTCTAAAACACAGCGTCCCTGACTAACATAGGTGATTATCCAGAGGGAATGTGGTTTAATGGTTAAGAGCACAGGGGCTGAAAAGGTCTTGGTTCTGCTCCCAGAATCACGCAACAGCCATTACAGTCACTTTCCCTGCTGTAAAACAGATGCAACTCGGGACCAACACTCTACATTCAACACACTTGGACAACAGCAACTTTGCAGTGTAAGTTACAAGCATTATTACAGCCAACTTTTATCTGCCCCACAAAATAAAAACAAGAACTGAATTGTCAGTCATCTGGATTACTGAGCATAGAGTCCAGAGTCCGGAAGTCATAGGAGAGTACGTACTGCCAACAAAAACACATTTTACAAAATCCTTCCGTGGTGATAAAATCCTGCTCTGGTGGCAACATCTTTTGAAGAAACCACCATCAGATTACTAGCGTAAAAGGAAGAGATCTTTCTTGGGAAACTGAGGTGCTGAAAATTGTCAGTTAAACACACCACCTCCCATGCTGACATCAACACTTATAAACAGTGCTGCCTCTCCTTGCTCAGATCATCCAGGTTTTCAGCGTGTGCTGAAATCACTACCTCTGGAAGCAGGATGACAGGTAAGAAGTTTCTGCCCTGGGAGTTCAAGTCACACCCAATTAAAACACAAGATAACAACCACAGGCCTTTTTCTTAAGAACAAGTATCCCCCAACTGCACACCCCCACACAGTGTACATGCACGTACGTGCACACACACCTAGTGACCTGTGTACTTTGACAGATGACAGCTACTTGAGAAGTGACCTGTATGTTTCACTGATCCCTGATTGAAAACAACTGTCTGCGTATCTTTCAGAAGGAACAGCTCAGCTTACGTCTTTCACTCTGCTTTTCAACCTCCTGCCACCAAATGTTGACCTACTTAGCACCTGGAGGCTCTGCATCCACTTACACGGTGGCTGAAACAGTCTAAGCCCATCTGAATGAGACGAGGACCTTTTTGTCATTCATCCTTTGCTTCTAAGCAGACACCCTTCTCATCAAAATGTAAACAAATTCTTCTAAGACATGCAAGTAACCATAAATATGTTAGTGGCTGAAGTCTAGCTCTCCACATTATTTCAACATAATTGCTTGCAGGTCATACATGACTGCTTTCCTGGGTCAGTACGCAAGCATGCTATGCATACAGAAATTCTAAGTTATAACTCAGACTCAAACATTAAAAGGAAGGAAGATGTAAACTCCAGCTAAGCCACTGTTATGGTGTAGACACTGAGTTCAGCAGAGACAAGAAGTCTCAGTAAGTGTTCATCTATAAATTGCAAAGGAGATCAGAAATGTAAGATGATTCTACATGAGGCTTCCAGGTATAATCTGTAAAAAGAGACGGCAAACTTTGCTCTTTTTAGTCTTACCTGGTTTAGCGTGCTTATAAACAAGGCAAACTTTCCCATTCCCGTTGCATGGGTCTAATTCAAAGATAAGACTACGAGAATCAAAGTGTGGCTTCTCGGGTTTGTCTTCATCACCTGAAAACAGAAAAAAAACACATTTATTGAAACATGTTTGGAGAACTGACTGTGACTCAGCTGCAAAGAGTCGATCTATTTTGTAGTTATTTATAAATCAGCTGAAGAAGAACTAAAGCAAACCATTATATTTATACTTCTTTGAAAGGATTAAAGTCCAGATACAGGGAAAGAAAGAGACATTTTAAGTCTTCAGTAGGAAAACAAATCACAGAATCAAAAACAGATGGCTGAAAAAAACACATCAAGTTGCCTTGTAGTCCTTCCCTGGCGTAAGACAGGATCACAGAATCAGCTTTGTGGATGTCACTTCTGACACCTTATCTTTTCTTCCAGTGTACAATGTCACAATCTCCAGGCAGCCAACCCAAATGCATTGATATCACTGAGAAGTTTTCCCCATGTGGATCCTGAATCCTCTTTGCTGCTGAAGTCCTCTATTGTGTTCTATCCACTCTCCTTTTTTTGCCCTACATTCTTATTTTCTGGAAAGATCAGAGAGAACTGTTCTTTTTCTGTTGACACAAGACTTTGATGAACTTGGAGATGTATACATTTCTTCATACATTCCAGTGTGACATCTGCCTCCTTCTCAACAGCCACAGATTCTGACTCTCATTAAACTTGTGGCACAAAACCATCACAGAGCCTTTCTACAGGACCATTTTGGGACTGTGGAGCTGTAAATTCTTGAGGAATACAATTTTGAATTTTAATGCTGCTGAAGAAGAAGGGAGACACAAGAGTTGTACCCTTCTGAAGAGTTATCTGTGAAAATCAGGATGAGAAGTCTTACAGGAATTTAAACTTTTCTCAATACACCTTATAAGGCCATCAGTGGAAGTCCAAGTGGCTAAATGGAAGCAGAATCTGGCCCATTTCACTACAATGGATAGAAGACCAGGACTGTTGACAAACTGGAATGTACAAAAGAAAATTTCAGATGCATTTAGAGGCTACAAAAGCTACAGAATTCAGAAATAAGACTGTGAAATCAAATAGCAATTTTTTTAAGGAGTTGGTATGACACCTGTTGTTGTTCTTGTCTTACTTCTTCCAGTCTTGTTAGACTGTAAGAGGTCTGGGCTTTCTTTTCTTTTTTATTTTCTTTCCCCTCTCCAAACCACAGGATGCCCAGCATGTCCAGGCAGTCTGGAAATGCACATTTTCCAGTGTCACCTCACACTTCAATGTACTTACCAGAGTTGCTTTTCCAATTCCAAAGAGCATATCCAGCTGCGTATTCACTACCAAGACCAAACTGTTATCTTTTGTTCATATAACACCATAAGCACACAAAGATTTTACAAGTTGAATCACTGGAGGAGGTTTCGGTTACAAATGTAAAAAGGGAAAAGACAGAACAGGAAGACAGATGGACTGTTAAAAGAGTACAAAAATAATACTAGCAACTGGCAGAGTTAACAATACCTGTCAGATTTACTGAAAACATGTCCACATCTTAAGGCTGTAGGGGACTAGTAGGATGTATAGTAGCGATGATTCCAGGAGAGACAAAAACCACATCTACATGGAGTGACCTTTTCTGGTGCCACATCCACATGCTATATGGTGAAAGTATCCTAACAGAGCAAAAGGGATGAGGCAGGGCACACATTCCAACCTGTTAACAGGACCTTACCTTCCTCATCTGAGTCATCTTCCAGGTCAGCAAGACATGGTGCATTCGGCAGGGCGTACATGGAGGAACCCCCAAGCCGACAAAGCTTTGAGATACTGTTAATCACCATGGAGCCCAGGGGCATCGGGGTATCTGCAATAAGACTGACCATTAATTACATTCAATGGCAGGAAAGCATAGGAAGTACTGCTTTTTCTCCAAAAATCTACTCAATCTCTTCTAAAACAGGGTGTGTAGAAGAGATGCATATGCCTAAGGGGCCTGTACACTTAACCAAGCCAGGCTCCATAATAGTGATTTTTTTTTTTTTTTCCAGACAACACCAGGTCATCAGCTCTTGCTCTACTGCAGGACCAAGGAAATTTCAACTCAAAGGCTTTTATTTATTTTATCTGCTATAATCTGGGATAGGAGAGGAAGCAGTACTCTTGACACCATCTCAGAGCTGTGCACGTGAGAACTGCACTGCTGACTAGGCCGGTGTTGCAGTGGTTAGCCCAGTCCTGTGAAACTGGCTCTTAAACATCCTGGCTAGCTACCGCCACCCCCCCAACACTCTTTTCCCTGCTGCTGTCCTTTCTGCAAGGAACCACCGCACCCATTTACAACGCACTGGGTAGCTTGCCCTCTTATATACCCCATCTGCTGAGGATGTCCTCTCGAATCCTACTCCAACACAGGTTTTCAACAGTGTGGCAACACATTGGTGCTCCTGAGAAAATGTTTGAGGACTTGCCACATGTCTCCTTCTGAGGACCAATACTGTCACTGGACATCAGGTCACAAGCACCCATTCAGCCACATGCCAGCATGAAAGGCCTCAGAAGGCACAGTGCAGGCTTGCTCAAACAAGGCAGTTATGTGAGCTGCTTGGTCTTTGTGCGTTTGTGTGCTTTTTGTGCCACATTATTCAGAGGTCATGACACACTAAATCCCACTTGAAACATGATGGGACTTCAGTACAGGTGCTACAGCTCTGATGTCTGAAATGAAATCCCACTTTGTGAGGAAGATTCCTCGATTTGAGACTCTCTCTTGATGCCAGCAGTGTTTATAGCCCAATCTGACAACCTGGCTATTAGGTAATGAGAGCCAAGAGACGACTCAGTGTGCCCAACTCTTGTCAAACAAGGACAGATAATGAAGCTCGGTCCTGCTCTCCCTTCTGCCACTAACTCCAGAGATAATTCCAGTGAATGGACTTTAGCTAGTGGAAAAGTAGAATCAGGCTCAGGCCTTGCAATTCTGGAGGCTGGTGATAAACTTGGTATGTATGGTATAAGGCAATTCCCTGATGCATTATTTCTTGTTATCTCCGCAAGGTCTTGTCTTTGTGGCTGACTAATGTAAACGGCGTGACCTCTGCTCAGGTGCCTGACTGGTCTGGCTTCTATTAACTGAGAAATGAGAACTATGTGAGAAGCAGAAAAACAACTTTAAAAAGAAATAAATCATATGTTCCATCTTAGCTGGGTTGGGTAAAGATGTAACTAACTAAGAAGACAGATAGGCTTTCCTAACTGTCATGATCTTTACAGCCTCTCTCTTTCTGGCCCATGATGGGAACAGTCAGATGACTTCAGTAGATTCATTTTTCTCAAATTAAAGCCACCACATGGAGTGGAGAGACACTGAAGATACTAATGATGTGAAGGGTTTTCTACAGCACTCCTTATGGTTCATACTCCAATGTGTAATTGACATGTTTATGTGGTAGAGGACAGTCCTTTCCTCATACTGCAGAAATGGAAAAAGAGAGAGGGATTATTTTGTTAACACAAGGTCCCAATTCTGGCCTTTTATTCAGTTTGCCATTTTAAATGGAGTGCATATCATGTCTCTCTGGATTGCGCATATATATATATATATATATATATATGCAAATACACACACTTTTAACGAGAAAGCAGCATTTTCTGATGGTGACTCCTCTTACTGCCTTCTGATGGGATAATGTGCTAGAGCTACTTCTCTCTCCATGAACCACAGAGGGAACCCAGGTACTAGATTTAAACAACATACCTAAATCTGGGTGTCGACAGATGGCCAGTGTATTTATTACGGAATGGTTTTTATGTCATTCAGCCTTGTTTAGTTTCTAGACAGTGTTTGGTGTACATCTCTCCTGTAGAAGTCCAGCATGTGCAAACAACAGGTTTTGCCCTGTTGCAAAGACAGGGACTTCTGATATGCACTCATACTTTTTTTCACTTCATCAAGACATTTCTAAAATCGCCTACAATACAATGCAGATCTGCACTCACTTACTGAATCAGAGATCAGTTTTCTAGTGACTGATCAAGCTGTCTAACAGACAAAGTACTTCTTTTTTTTTCAAGTTAAGGAATGGTGCTAATTTTTCATTCGAAATGACTTGATGTGTGTGCATGACTCTTGCTCAGACTAACACACGATGCTGACGTGTGTTGAATGCAAAAAGAAAGTTTAAAACTAAAGAGATTCTGCACAGACGAGACTGTCTGCAAATAAATGAGGGTATCAGGAGAGAGGAACACATGGACTCACCATCAGTCTTCACACTCCAGGTCATCTGGAAGCCATCGGTCATGAGATAGAAGTTCTTTAAATCCTCTGGCAACACGCAGGAGTTTTTCTGCAAATCACAAGAGGCCCCGAGTGTTATGGGAAAATACAGAACATAACTCAAACACACAGAGCAACTAAATATTAGTACAGAAATATTTGCCACAAAATGTTTTGCTCAACTCCAAGATGACTCAAATCAGGTCAACCTTAAAACTTGAGAGAAAACTGTACATTTCTTGAGTCTGTGCTACTGTATTAACAAAGATGATGAGAGCAAATTTCACAAAGAGCAGTCTGTCATCAGAAGGTGATTACAGGCTGTTCCCCGAATGAGACAACCCACCATCCTGTGATACTAACCACTTCTTCAGGATCACAGGCATAAGGACAACCAGCTTCTTCATACATCTTTATGGCTTACAAGAACAGCGTTTTGTTTTAAGTGAAATCAGACTAAGCCTACCTGCTTCACTAAAGCATGTATAATAGTAGAACAAAGATTCTTTTTTCTTCTGAGAGCTTTCAGTTCCAAGTAGGTGAGAGACGCACAGACTCAACAGTTGCCCATACTCAGGCAGGTTTCACATTTCACTGAACAGTATGCGTGTGAAAACACAAAGAGCCAGTCTCACAAATGTGCTGGCCTGGTTTCATCCCACCAAACTTTGGCACTGAGCTGGGACTCCAAAGCGTGCCTCCTTCTGAGCCAACCGTGAAAGAGGCACTTGCATTGAGCTGTTAAGAGTGTTTCTAAGACACAAGATCCTTCTCCTATGCCTACCTTCACTGTGGAAGAAACCTTTCTTAACTCGGACACTCAAGCAACAAATATGAAGGAGGGAGGATAAAGGCTTAATCCTCAGAACAACAAGAAGCCTACAGAACTACAGCCAGCTGCAGGTACTGCTCCTGTGACGGGAGAGGGTGCAGACCAGTGACCCTTCACTCCCACTGATGTGGCGAGAACACAAAATGAAATGGTATAGAAGCATGTCAGTTTTAAGAAGACAGGCAGCATGTATGGTGAAAGGACTTACCGGTTGCTTCGTCTGCAGTTGTTTTAGTGAAAAAAAGTCTATAGAAGATTGAGGTGAGTTCACATTTAAAGCATCAACTCAAGATTCCATGAGAATAGGACCTGAAAACTCAAGAGTTTAATTACTAAGAAGTTTGAAAAGATGAGCTGTGTGTGTCTAGCCGAATCTTTAAAGTCTCCAGTGATGCTAGTTCCAAAATTTGTGATTTGTCCCAGAGCTGCAGCATCCTCCTTAAGGAAAAGTTTTCCTAACTGCAGTATGAATCTCCAAGTTGCAACTTGTGGTCATTCTCCCTTTTCAGTGCTTTTAAACCTTCTCAGAAACAAAGACATAAATTACCCTTTTGGGGGTCAAACTCCAGCATTAAACCATTTAAAAACATACATCTGAGACCTGTATATAATCATAGGACTCAGGGAGCCACCATTTACAGGGAAAACAAACAAATAACATGAGATTTGCAACATGGCATATCTGACTCGAGTGCTTCTGTGATGGGATTTCCAGCCTTTTTCAAAAAAAAAAAAAAAAAAAAAAAAAAAAAGAGGTCTACTTCTTTCTTTCATTAAGGCCATTTAAGAGATACCCTTTTGGATATGGCCTGCTCTTTGTGCAGTGGGTTTGACACTCAGAACAAGAAAATACAAAAATACAAACTTTAAGAGCATTTAAAGCTCAGCAGTGCTGTCCCCCACATGAGCTTATCACGCCACAGATCCAGATGTTATTCGGGTAGGTATTCCTAACTTGGCCTCAGAGGCCTAGATGAATTTCAGAGCAGCTACAGACCTGCTTTGGAGAAAACAGGTGTCACACTAACAGCTTTCCAACACCATCCCGCTGCTGGGACTGGATTTGTAACATCCTCAGAACAGTGATCAGATTCTTCCCCATGTCTGCAGCCCATGCATATCCAGTTACCTGCAGATTTTTCCTCAACGCCTCTCTCCAGCAAGAGCCACCACCTACCTGTGCATTTAGCTGCTGTGCTGGCTTCTGGTCTTCAGTGACTGGTATGAAGAAGGAAAGGTTCTGGCCTCCTCCTGTCCACATCCCTTCCCCACCTAAGGATCTGGGCAGCCTATTCTTTGAGTTGTTACAGTCTCTGTCCCCTAAGCTGTGGCATAGACACAATGCAGGAACCTGTATCTCACCCCCAAGCTTCACTCCTGCATGATAAATAATGCACTTTCTGGGCATATCCATTTATGCCTTCAGCTGACAACTGACAAGTCCTAGATACTAATGGCTTTGCAGCTTGCAAGAGGGCACTTTGCTTTACCCAGCCCATCAGCAGCCTGTCACTAACACAGTGTTTTCCTAACCCAGCTTGCCAAAATCTCCAGAGGTGACAGCTACTGAAGCAGAGAATCTGATACTACAGAAACTTTGCTTTGAGAAGACCTTAAGATCATCTGATAAGAGCCTGCTGATGGCCAAGGGCCTGGTGGTAAGTTTCAGAAGATTACTAAACCACATGGACATATCTGAAGTTCTTCAAATGCCTTTAACAAACACACCTTCTTCTGTGGGTTCTCCTCAGCACTAAATATTTACAGTTTCATGCTGTACTTTCACCACTTCTAATTTCAAGCTGTAGCTACAAGCACAGTGACTAGGTTTAAAGCTATGAAGAAAATATGACAGACCTGCTACAAAGCCTCAGAAGAGCAGAAATGTTTACATAGCACTTTTAAACACACACTCCCCTTTCCCCCCATTTTTACTAATCTATCCCAGCAGAAAAAAAATAATATATGGGATATATATGGGAATATCTCTCTTGGTTTTGGTGGGTGTCTCTCTGTAAGTGGGAGAACCAGATCCATTGGGATGACAGGTCCCTGCACAAAAATCATGTCTGGAAAGTCCTTCTACTCCGAATCCTCCTTTTTCTGGAAGGAACCTGCTACATGTACGTGTTTCTCCAGCTGGCCACCCTCTCCACTAACATGTCCCCTCATTTGACTTTCCAAATGCTGGTGGGAAATGCTGTACCAGAGCAGATCTGGTAGAACAGATTAGAAAGCTTTAATACCTTTCTCTCCCATCTGACAGAAAGGACTAATATGTCATGATATGCTTAGCCACATGACTGTGACTTCAGAACAGTGTTTTTTGACAGCAGAGACAGAGAACCAAGCCATTACTGTATAACAAAAATGGCTTCATCTCTAGCAGCTATATTCCCCCTGCTCAACTGGTAGTTTCCAGGGTTGTGATCTCCAGCCCCATAAAACACAATATTCCTAAAAACGTGCCAGAATTTGCTTAACCACAGCCCTGGCAAACAGCCGTTTTCATCCCAGTCATCTGGTTACACTCATCAGCTCATAAAACAGAATATCCCAAGTGCCCAATATGGTGTGTGAGGTCTATTCCTTTTGTTTATTGTCCATAATATCCCCAAATAGTCTCCCAAGAAAGCACAGTCCCTTGAGGATAAAGAATATTAGAAACAGGGAGGCTTTGCTGCCAAGAACTGAACACTGGATCCAGAGGTAAATCACTGACATGCAGCAATTCCCATAAATCAGTATTGAAAGAATGCCTCCCAAGCAAATATCTTAAAGAAATGGATAGCAATCAAAGCATACAGCTCCAGAGAAACCTCTCTGAAAATCCAAACGATTGCTATTCAACTTCTGAGGAGAGGAAGAAAGGATTTATGCCACTTCTCAGGGCTTCCAATTAGGGTACATCAGCAGCCACTTTTCTTTCCACCTGTCTTCATGACCAGCCTACCCTAGCTGACAGGTTAATTTTCATAACCTACTGAGACTTCCTTTTTGTAGTTTATATGTATAACTCTGATCCCGTTGGGGCTCCCAGAATTTCCTGTCCGTTCCTCTTATGGAGAGGCTGGGGTGGGCCCGATTCCCTGCTGCAGAGAACAGTATGTGGCAGTTCTCGAGGATGATGCTGTGCAGCCAGTATTTTAAATCAGATTATTATAAGGCTCCACAGGAGGAAAATTCTGTACCAGAAACACTAACTGCCTCCCAGAAGTACTTCAGCCTGCTCCCCATTGAGCAGCCTGAAGAACTGTACCTTTCCTTGTGCACTGGTTCTGCTGGCTCCACGTCTGCAGCTCTCCCACCCACCGTGCCACAGGGCAGGTGGAAAGAGGGCAGATCCTGTGCTCCTGGATGTCAGGCACTGCGGGCTCACCTGGCGCTGAGGGAGGGCATTGCAAAAGGATGGGAAGAAGGGGTCCTGTGGATCTGTGCACCTGCAGGCTGATTTTGGAGTAAAAAGGAGATATGGTAGACACGATGAGGACGGCTTCTAGAATAGCCAGGAACAGTTCCCGGTGGGATTCACATGCAGAGAGCTTCTGAGTCGTTTGGCAGCTTAAAAAAGCCCACATCAGGAAAGCCCCATACTGCCTGCAGGCTTTTTCCTATTTTATTACAGAAAGATAAACCTTTGTAGACAAAGGTCGTAAGAAGAAACAAAAGATTACTCATGTGGAGTTGTAGAATATCAGTGCTCCAGAGCCAGCCGAGGACAGCTTGGACACTTAGGAAGCCAATTAGAGGAACTGGCAAAACGACCTCCTTCATTCTGCGTGCCTTGCTGAGGTGCTGAGCCCTGGGACTCCCAGCTCCCCCTACCAGCTGCAGTTTTGTATTTTTGTAAAGCAAGCCAATGATCTGGGTGACTTATTTCTCCTCCAATTGAGGCAAAAAGGAAATCTAGATCAGCCACTGTCACTGCATATATAGGAGAGTCTCCTACCAATATTTTAGCGCCATGGCTGCTCTTACAAACCGCACGTAGAGGGTAGCAGGGCAGTTGCCAACCAAGCTGTAGGAGTGGGAACTGAATCATAGCAGGATATACAGTTATTAGCACTGGCATTCCAGTGACCTGAAAGCTTTGTCTCTACTCTCCCTTCTACCATTTGTCTCACTCTCTCTGGGAAAAGATAACATCTTCACAGGTCTGAAATACCCAGAATCATGAAAAATTACCTGCTTTCATTCAAATATTTTGAAACACTTTAAGTTTTTGGGAAGTGACGTTACCCACGTAAGTACCTGACAAACACGTATCTTAAATATTTTTGTGAGTGTGCTGATTTCCAACGCAATATTCAGGATTGATTTCAGGTTAGGAGCTCTTTCTGCTTGCCTGTGTCTAAAAGAAAGGCTTGGAAAAATCTCTTCTGTTCTCTTGCTGTGTTACTGCACTGTAACCTGTCAAAATGCTCACCTTCTCTTGTAGAGCTCATTGCAGCTGACTGGCGTTCAATAAGCTGTTCTAAGGTTTTAAAACTTCTACCATAGCATCCAGTTAAATACTTGGAAAAAAACAGGCACAGCCCAATTTAATTAACACAGTTGAGTGAGACAAGCAAAAAAATAAAAAATACTGCCAACATTATTAAAGTACAAGTTTAATAATTCATAACTAAAAAGGCTGATTTTTCTTACAAGAGTTTCAGAATACCAGGGATTTTCTCTTGGCAGAAATACGTTTTCTTTGCAAAACTGAAATGGGACTAGAAAAAAAAAATGCTTCTAGAAGAACTGTTTAAATATATATATCTTAACAGTAGAGATTTTATTTGGTGTGTCTCAATAAAAACATGGGATTTTTTGGGAAAAAAAAAAAAAAAGAGTATAATTTGGGGTATAGTTTAACCATTTTTTCCCTACATTGCATAAAAAGGCCTGCAAATAGTTTCCAAACCAAATATGTAGACGGGAGTTAAAAATACTGTCCATGTCAAGACCGCGTGTTAAAAGCTCAGCCACGGAGAGTGATTATGTGCATTCGTGTTGCCACCTAGTGGCTATGAGAAAACACTGATGAAAGTAACATGAATACGTATACCAAGAGAAGAGAGCTGGGTGAGTTTGTAGAAAAAAGAGGTGCAAGTTCACCCCTGAAGGACCTTGTGAGGTGCTGAATGCCTTGCTCTTAATCATCACTCCAGGACACATTGCAATTGCGTGGACTGTGATAGGTATCAGACTTCATCCCCAAAGCTCATGAAATAAAGGAAAAAATATTTTATCTTTTAATTCAAGAAAGAAGATTTCAAATCTATTCAATACAGCTGGAAACAAAAAGAAAACAGCCAAGTGAACTCCTTTACTGTTAGTAGACCAGTCCAACTGTATCTACTTGATTTTCACCCCTCTTTTCCACAATTAACCTATCTCCTTTACGAGGGGAAGAAAAGCTGAAGTTTTGACAACTTCAGAACAAAGTGTGTTGGGTGAAGCATTTCAAAGCTTGGTTTTACAAGAACAGTTAAAATTTAAAACAAACCTGACATAATTTTGAGGATAAGAAGCGCCTGCAAATAAGAACAACCTGTTCTGGAGAAGCAGTCCTCTTTTCCTTTCCAGAAGAAAAGGAGTGAACCTCACTCTGCTGCTCCCAGACCTGAGATGGCTCACAGCCAGGGTGCCTCACACCTTCCAGCCCTGTAAATCCAACACCTGAACAGCTACAGGAAATCAGGAACCAGTTCACATGAGCCTGAAAAATTGGACATTTCTGCCTGACCACAGTTAGGGGCTACCGTACAAGTTCCAGTAACTAACACAGGTTTCCAATACATGTATTCTGACCTGGATTATTCATAAATATCACTAAGTGGGATAGAATGGTACCAGAACTAGTGCAAGAATTTTCACTACTACTTTGGAAAACAACTGTAAATAGCTAGGTTGCAAAGGGGATGTTATTTGAGGTAGTGGAAACAAGTGCAGTGTCTGGGATAATGTGCATTCGGGAATAGTCAGGGTTGGAGGGAGGACAATTCACTCAACTCCATTCTCTGCCATGCTCCTTCCCAAAGGCCAGTCAGCTACAATTCCTTCCCAACACGTGAGAAATACCTAAAAAGCAGCTATTCTCCCATGGTATGGGACTGACAAATGTATGTATGTCCAAAAAGAGGACTAGAAGTGCCATCTCTGTCTGCCAAAGTCACGCGACAGTATTCAGGAGCACACAGCGTGGTGCAGCGAGGTCAGTGAACAGGGAGCTGAGGTTGCACGTGCTCCTTGTGGTGTTCTAGGACAGGCAGCGGGACGTGCTTTGGCTAAAGGATTGGGTCTGTTAGTCAGAGGACATGGGGGCTATGACAAATAGTGACTAGCTGAGACTAAAAAGAGAAAGGGATAACTGGAATGAACTCTGTGGCTCATTGGTATTTTCCATCTTGATGCCTTTAGCTTTAAAGGCTCTAAGTTAAAAGAGCTTCATTTTGCCTGCAAGGGTCTTGGGAAATACTTTCAGACCTGGGTCAGAGCATTGTCTGTTCTCCACTGAGTCACCACTGCTGCTGACTCCTTCTTAGAGGTGTCACTCTGAGTACATAGACGCTGATGGAATTTCTCTAACAGAACAGGTGCATGAGATAGCCTAAAAACGGAGCAATACCTCATCTACCAAAAGCAAAAAAGGGTTTCACTCTGCATCAACCTTGGTAATAGGTGGTCTCACAAAGCAGCCGTTGCATACGACACTTTCCATGGGCTGCTGTACTCTCAG
Organism: Aythya marila; assembly: GCF_965140915.1. Taxonomy (NCBI): domain Eukaryota; kingdom Metazoa; phylum Chordata; class Aves; order Anseriformes; family Anatidae; genus Aythya; species Aythya marila. Next base: position 8,402,860 of record NC_139080.1, on the reverse strand, counting down.
ACCAACCTCGCTGCAGTATTACCAGGAAAATACTCACTTGTTCCCAGGAAATAATTGCGTGGCGCTCCGCTGGCTCCTTCTCCACAAACGTCACTTCAGCAACTCCTGGAGAAGTCTCTAAAAGGAAAAGAGGAGCGTGTTTGCAGCTGGCACGGGTGACAACCAGGCACTGTTAGCCAGACAATTTTGCAAGCTAACTTGACTGACAGCTGGGGAAAAGGCATTAATGACTGCAAACATTGTGCTGGTGACCGAGCAGTCACTTTCTTTTGTCTGTAATTGTACTCCATGTGTCTTGGCATGAGGATGCCTAGTGCTGCACGAGATGCCATCCTTTGATGGGTTTATAAAAACAAGAGTGCCTCTGTGCGTGCATCTATATATAGACAGATAGATACAGGCGTACATTTTGTATTCAAGGTCTGATCATTTGCAGAGACTTTGTGGAAAACAAAAAGAAGAAAAATTAGCCATGGGTTCCTGGGCAAACTCAAAAGAGCCGAATCCCTGTAAGTGTGCCCTGTGGTTTCAGTCAGGCAGGACGTGCTCAGCTTAACACAAGATACCGCGCAGCGCTGCCATGAATTGTTAACAACCACGTTCCTCAAAGACAGGCACATCTCAGCGCTGGGTTTGAACACACGCAGAATCTGAACCTGCATGAGCCAACACTGGTCCTTTGGAAGCCCAGCTGGACACATGCAAATCTGTTACAAGCACCGAGCTCATCATTTATAAAAATCATCTCAATATTTTATGGGAAAGAATGCTACATAAATGCAAGATGCTAATCTACGTGGTGCTATCCTTGCAGGTGTGTGACAGTCTCCCTTGCACTTATTATTTTATAATGTTTTACTTCATCTACAGCCAACTGAAATAGTTCCCACTGACTTCATTCACTTTGGATCGGGTCCAGAAAGACTACTTACTTCTTGTTGTGGGAATTGCAAGCCCAGCACACAAGGCGGTAGAGTAGAAGTGATCACTATGCAGGGCTTTCAAGACTGGCTCTGCTGTGAGTGAAAGTATTTGCTCCCGAAGCAGTCACACATATTGTAATTGCTTTCTGATAAAACATACACAGTGCACTAGACAGGAAAGGCAGGCACCAGAGAGCTTTGGTTTGGTTTTTATCTCCAGTTCTGGGCTTTTCATTCCAGCAGTGGTGTTGCCCTTGTCTGCTCTGCTGGTGAAAGAGCAGCACTCAGTTCCCGGAAGTCTGAATGTTGCTTTATTTGCCAGTATTGATTTTTACTTTGTCAGATAATTTAAAAGACAAAGCATAGCACCAGAAAACCAAACTCCAAGTTCAAATAACGATAGTAATAATAGTAGGTCACCTAGATAATCCTTCAGGCCAGAGCAGGGCCCAGCACACAGAAGACTCTCTGATGCCTTGCCAAGTTTCACATCAAATAGTTGGGTGCATGGCAGGGGGATCTGTCTCTTGCTCAAAAGCTTTCCATACGTATTCTGCTTCTAAAGAACCGTGTGGAATCAATGATCTAACCAGCCTTTTCCTTCTAAGCTATGCAAGTCTTATAACAAGTTAAGAGATTATAATAACAGAGTAATTGTTATTTCTGTGATCAAAGAAAACAGCAGGGATGTTTAATTCATCATGCACAAAGGCTCGGCTGGGATGATGGAAGATTTAATATCCTATCAGTCATAGGAAGATGTCTAAGAATAAGCGAGCTGCAACTTCTAAAGAGGTCTGAACCAAATCCAAGATCAAAAGAAAGAGAAACTCCATCTTAAAAGCCCGAATGTTATAATAAAAATATCCTGTGGGTGAGCTGAAGACCACATTTAACAGATGTGTATAAGTACGGACAGGAGCTCTATTAAATATTAAGGAGGAAGAGAAGGATAACTCTGCCCTGGGTTGCTTTTTCCTCCAGATGGAAGAAATCAGGAAGCCAACTAAGTTAGAGAAAAGACACAGGATAAAGCTTGACTAGTTCAGGAGAATGAATTTTCCCAGTTAAAACTATTCTGAATTAAGGTCACAGTAAACTCTGTCCTGCTTTTAGGATATTTCATCCAGAAGCTTCCACAATGCTTTCCAGCATGAAACCCGAAGACCTGATGTAATGGTCTGAGCACAAAGCTGGAGCAGGAACCAATCCTTATGGTAGCACCAGTACTCCCTGCACATCAGATAAACTCTCAGCATCTTTGTGAAACTGATGGAATAGTTAAATTCTTACCTAATAAAGACTGCAAATATGTAGCTCTGGAGAGTCCTGAACAGCTAGCACCTGCCATTCAAATTTACTCGTGAGCAATCAAACTTTCTGGAATTTGCTATTAGTCACGGAATTTCATCAAACTGAATCGTACTGGGAATGGAAACGGATGCCCCTCTTTTTCCTCCCTTCCAGATCTTCATAACGCTTCTGAGAAATCTCCTGCTTTGCAGGGACTTCCACATATACTAGAATTTTAACAGACACACAAACAAAAACTCCTACACAGAGTTTGTCTAAAGGAAGATTTGTTTTCAGAAATGGTGCCATGAGCATTTGTTCATAAAGGTATTGGAAAATTGGGCCTCAAGCACCCATTACTGGATGTGCTAAGTTTTGTTGTTTGAAAGGGCTGAGTTTCATTACGAGATCATTTCTACCCTCTGAAAAAGCGTTTCACAAACTCAAGAGTTAAAAACCTTTTAGCTGTTTTTCTGTCATACTTTGCAGGAAAGCACCCACCGGCTTCATGGGACTTACCAGAAGATATTTTGAAGTACGATAGCTCCTAGGGCTGCAAACTACTGAGTAAGGCATAATTTTGATCTAGATACCTTTTGCTAAAGGAAAACTGTAAGAGATTGGTAATGTTCCTCAAAATTTGTAGTTCAGGAACTCGAATTAACATGGTGGCACAGCTTGGATGACTTAACTAGGCAAAGATGTGTGAAACAGCTGGGAGGAGTGGGAAAATGGAGAAAGAACCAGAATGAAAGAACGCAGTGATGGAGTGGGGAGTGCGCGGCTGTCACAGGGCTGTGTGGGTTGGAAGAGACCTCAAGATCATCGAGTCCAACCTCTGACCTAACGCTAACAAGTTCTCTATTAAATGATATCCCTGAGCTCTACATCTGAATGCCTTTTGAAGACCTCCAGGGATGGTGACTCCACCACTTCCCTGGGCAGCCTGTTCCAGTGCCTCACAACCCTTTCAGTGAAGAAGTTCTTCCTAACATCTAACCTAAAACTCCCCTGGCTCAACTTAAGCCCATTCCCCCTCGTCCTGTCACCAGGCACGTGGGAGAACAGGCCAACCCCCACCTCGCTACAGCCTCCCTTGAGGTACCTAAAAAGAGCGATAAGGTCGCCCCTGAGCCTCCTCTTCTCCAGGCTGAACAAGCCCAGCTCCCTCAGCCGCTCCTCGTAGGACTTGTTCTCCAGGCCCCTCACCAGCTTCGTCGCCCTTCTCTGCACCCGCTCAAGCACCTCGATGTCCTTCTTGTAGCGAGGGGCCCAAAACTGAACACAGTACTCGAGGTGCGGCCTCACCAGAGCCGAGCACAGGGGGTCGGTCACTCCCCCTCCTCCCCCCCACACCCCCTCTTCCCCCCCCCCCCCCGCCCCTCACCCAGGATCCTGGTCACGCCCAGCGTGAGCCGCTCCAGGTGCGGGCTGAGCCCGTGCGGCCGCTCCTCCATGCCGGCCCCGCGCAGCGCCCGCTCCGCTTTCTGACCCCTTTTGTCCTTCCTCCCCCGCCGTAGCCGCCGCTGCGCCGCGGGGGCGCTCTGGGAGATGCAGTTCCTCCGGCCGCCCTCCGCGGGCGCCGCGCCTCGCGTGGCCTCATGGGAGCGGTAGTTCAGGAGCCGCGCCGCCCCGCTGGTGGCGCGCTCCGGCGGGACTACCCCTCCCAGAATGCCCCTCTCTTCCGCCCGCCGGCCGCGCCAATGGGCGGCGAGCGCCGGGGGGGCGGCGGGGGGCAGGCTGGGAGTGGCGGTTGTTTCAAGATGGCGGAGGTGGCCGCCGGGCCGGGCGGGGACGTGTACTGGAGCCGGGACGGTATCCTTCCGCCGGCAGCGGGATCCCTCCGCGGGGCGGGGGGCGCGGGGCCGGGGGGGCCGCCATGAGGGGAAGGGGGGGGGGGGGGGGCTGTGAGCCGGGGGCTCTGCGCGCTGCGAGCCGCGTGTGGGGACCCCAAAGCTCGGTGTAAGGGCGTTAAAGGGGGCTGTGGCGAGCTGCGGGCGGTCTGCGCCGCCCCGTGCCCGGTGACAGGGCGAGGGGGAGTGGGTAAAGTTGCGCCAGGGCTGTGTGAGGGTGGATGTTGGGGAAAACTTCGTTACCGAGGGGCTGTGAGGCGCTGGGACGGGCTGCCCAGGGAGGCGGTGGAGTCCCCGTCCCTGGGGGGCTGTAAAAGGCGCTGAGATGTTGGGGCTCGGGGGTGTGGAGCTGGGTTTGGGTCCCTCAGCCAGGGCTGGCTGCAGGGGCAGGGCTGCCGAGGTTGTGGCAGATCGCACCCCGAAACAGCGCCCAGGCGGGACGGGCTGACCTGCCCTGGGCTGCGCAGGGGCACCCTGCCATAAATCCTGGTACGCTTCACACTCACACTTCTTAAACAAAAACAAAACAAAACAAACACACATCAGCTTTCTCTGCCCTGGGACAGGGTGAAGGCTGGTGGCCACGCACCAGGTTTGTTGCTGCAGCAGCGTTACCCCAAGGCGGTTGCTGTGACCCCGTGTTTTTAGTCCTGTCAGCGAGCCCCCAGGGCTGCCTCCGTCCCCAAATGCGGCCTCTTGACCCAGGCGGCGGAGCAGTGCCCCCACGCACCGAGATGCTGCGAGGGACGAGGATCTTGCTGGCAACCGTCTCTGCTTCGCGTGCTTCTGCGAGGAGGTAGCGCTGCCTCCAATCCTGGCAAAGTTTGAATGCCCCGAAACACATCCCAAGAACAAAAGATAGTGGATGCTTTCAAAGGAGAGAGAGGGTTGAGTTTGAAATGAACTGATGATACTGGTCTAGTAGCTTAGAAAAACTGAGCTCCTCTATAATTGCTAAATACTTACAGCATAGCAAGGCAGACTGCAGCCTGCTGTGCTGTTGTGTGTCTGGCTTGCGGTGGGGGGACCGTGAGCACCATGAGATGATCAGTTTCTGCGATGCCCGTGGTGACTGCTGTTGCCTTGAGCATTACCAGGGGTGTTAGTAGGTTTATAACGTGTACAGTCAGCCCGTGAGGAGTCTTGAGAGGCGCGTGGCAGTGAGTTAACGTTAAATGGCTGGTGCTGGTGCTGTCCCCAGTCTGACTGCGAGGCGGGGATGTTGGACCTGTTTGTGAATCAGCTCCTGAGTCACTGCAGCCTTCAGCCCAGATGATTAAGGAGGACTGATCTCACTCTGGTTTGTCCTGATACACGAGGCAGCAAACCTTCACGGGAGGGTGGTCCTGATAGCATAGGGGAGAAACAGCATCAGCTTTGTGTAGTCCCACTACCAGGCATCTACCCTCAGCAGGGCCAACGAAGGAGGCAAGCTTCAAAAGCCAAATGTTGTTTAGGCAAATCTGTTTTATTTCCTACAGCCATGTGTTGACACAGATTAACCATATGCCAGCTGAGAAAGCAATTGCCTGTGCTGAGGTTCGTTGTTTCTGGTAGCAGTAAGAGTGGAAGGTCTTTTCGGTATCCCGCAGGCTGCTGTCATAGCTTTGCTGACACAGCTGTTTGGGCTGGGCTGTCATCCAGACTGGGGCTTGATCGACCTTGGTGCTTTTTGGGAAGAGGGGGCACGATGCTTTACTTCTAGAATTGATTCAGTTTTTTCACCTGGTTCATGGCATGACCCCAGACTGTGTTGTGACAGCTAGAGACAGCAGGCAGCAGCTTACAGGTGAGGACAAAAGTGCTGTCAGTGTTTGTAGAGAGATGAATGACAGCAGTACCAGGGGAAGCTCTTCTCCAACTGGTCTAAGACTGTTGAGTGGTAATTGTTTGTAAGTGCTAATGTGGATCAGAAAGATTACAAGTGATTCTTGCTTGTGATTACAAGCCCTTCCAGTGTGCCAAGTATCACTTATGCGAGGGATAGTGAGGATTGATGGAACTGAAGTTGCTGTCCAGAGATAAAAGCTTCTGGACTGTTGCTAATTTTTCTCTGCAGTGAGGTAACTTACTAAACTAGGTTTCTGAGATGGCACTACCAAAATCAAATTTTAGTTAAAGTGGGAGTTTTGAGAGAGAGTTGGTACAGGTTAGCTGAAAGATTTTCACAGTTTAACTCTACTGTGTGGAGACAACTGTGCAAAGCCTTATACACATTTATCTGTAAACAGTACAGAACTTAAGTAACTGAGCTAATAGGCCAAATTTTTAAGGCTGAGGAAAGTACTATTAATGAAATGTTAGTGGAGGAGGCTGTGCTTTTGCTTTTCACTTTGTCATAAAGTTGGTAACTTATGTGGGAATAAAAAAATCTGTACTTTCAGCTAACTGAAGGTGTCACTTTAAGGAAGGTGCTGTAGTCTACACCCTTCCCTGAATTGTGTGAATTGTGCTGAGTCCTATTCTTGGGGACTTCTGGGAGGCAAGGTTGGAAGTTCAGGGACTTCTAACATAACAGAAGTAACGTTGTGCCTGGTCCTTTGTCATTTTTTGAGTGTTTTCTGCAGTCACGTAATTCAGTAGTTAAAGTGCTAGATTGTTTCAAAGTTCTTGAGATAACTTACCAACAAAAATGGTTTCAGACCAACTTTTGATCTTGCTGAAGAAGACAAGTCCTCAGGCTTTCAGCTGGCACTTGTCATGTGATGGTCAGAAGGCAATGACCAACTTCCTTTGAAAGCTTCAGTCTTCATCCTCATTTACATTTCCTAGACTGTGCCATACAAAACGTAGTATTTCATCATAGCGTGATTATGTGCTGTTCTGGAAGTTTGTATTCCCTACATATCAGGGGGTTCCTTACATAAAGATAACCCACTCTTGATTTAAATAAATATTATTACTTCGTTATCTTAGTAATTGCCCTTACAACTGGGACTGGTCCCTGGGTTCTTTTGTGACGGTGACCTGTCAGATAATCTTAACTGGCTAAAAGTCAACGCACTTTTTACAAAAAGTAACACTTTTTGTTGTAGCAATCTGTGGTTTTTTTTTTTTTTTTTTTTTTTTTTTTTTGCTTCCTAGTCAAGTCTTTCCTGCTTCCAGTTCTGCCAAAGTGTTGCCAATCTGTTTTGTTATCAACAGCCTGTTAAGATTAAGGGCAAAATACTTATTTTTATAGTTGTGTTTAAAGGGCCAAGCTCTTTGTTTTGTGTTTGTTCCCTTTATCTTTTGTGTTTATTTCCTTTAACAAAGCTACCTGCAGTTTCTGATGAAGAACAGCCAATGGTGTATGTTTCAGGTATGAACTTCTAATAGCCATAAACAAAGCTGTTTTTTCATGTGATTGCTAAACTGTGCAGTGTTTTTTCAGCTATGTGATTTGTGTACGTAAGTGTTTAAGGTACAGAGTCATCACAAGTACTTTAACTTGTAATGGGACATACAGGATTATAGCACGGGATTTATGCCCTGCTGCTTAGATAATAATGTGGTATCGTATGAACAGTTTCAGGGGAGTTGTTTCTATTGCAGGTACAGCATAGTTTTATTCAGCCTGTAAGGTAAGCTGAATTTTTAGTGTGGTTTCCAGGGAATGTTGAAGCATTTGAGATTCTGAGGTCGTTTGTAAGTTCTGAAGAGAACGGTTAAAATAAAGATTCACTGTGTACAGAAAAAAATGAAATTGTTTTGTAATCAGTTCTCTTAATCTTGATTTACTGAGCGCATACTTGTGTACATCCCTGGGGACATAATGAGTGTTAGCCTCCCTTCTTCAGAATTTTCTAATTGTTGTCAAACATAAGGACAACTTTTACAGTGACACCATGTCCCGAAAATATGGCTGCAGATGATTAACTCAAGTAAAATTGTGTATATGTACAGCATGCGTTCAGCCGTTAAGCAGTTATAAACTTTTAGGAACCCTTATTCTCCACCTTTGGAGTAGCATGGTTACCCTTACAAAACAAAACAAAACAAAAACACCCCACAGGGCAAGCAGCTCTATTAAAAAATCTTTGTGTGTGTTTAGTTGCTGGTATAATTCAAGCCGAGCGATATTAGGTTATTAATCATTGTGTCCTAGAAAAAAAGCAGGGATCCAAAATGCTGGAAATGATTCACTCTGTGTAACATTTTTCCACTTCTCTTCCACTCCTGTGTTTATGAGGAGAATGTCAGGAACATTTTCCCTTGTGTCCGAGTGCAGAGATTTTAAAGTCTGTAATTTAGTTCTTTCACTTGAATTGCTGACACACTTCTAAAGTTCATTCCCCAGAGGAGTATAGTCTGTGGTATAAATACAGTGTTTGATTTTTTTTGGTCAAAATTTCTGCACCTCTGAACGGTCAAGACTTGATCTTTCATGCAGTACCAAGAAGCTGCTGGTTTTCATCTGACCTTGGGAGGTTTTAGTGTCAGTGTTAGTGTTGACACTTTATACTTGCACCGCGAGGATTTGCACTGTTCTCATGTTTTTACCTGCAGTAGGGGTGAACTAATTCCAATTACGGCAGGAAGCTTTTTACAGGAGGTCTGTGGAGCATGCACTGCGGTGTAACCTTACTCATATGTGTGGTCCTGACAGGAATGGTTAGTCTGAGCAATCAGCAGCTTGGCGTTATAACAGGAAAAAAAATGGCTTATTGTGTGAGTCGTACTTCTAACAATGTTACTTCTGTTTGGTTCCTATTTGTATTTGAGTGTCAAAACAGCAGCTCAGTTTTATGCTTTTCACCTTAAACGCTGCTTTTTGCATTGAACCTCAGTCAGAAAACAACATGCAGGTTTTAAAGTTTACTTCCATATTCATGTGTCTGGATGTTCAGTCTCATGCACCTCTTTTCTCCTGCTCATATTTCCATTTTAACAAAATTTAGTATGGGGAGAGAGTCTGGGGGGAACTGCAGACACCTGAAGTTCTCTTTCTTTTCAAAAAGAGCTGCTAAGCCAAGAATGAATTTGCAGAAGGCCTGTTGCAGGAGGCACAAAAAGGTTCCCGTTGGACTTCATAATCTGTGTGTTTTACTTGTCTTTCATCTACAGGAGCGTCTACAAAAGGAAATTTAAGAACAAGGTATTTGCCAAAGAGTCAAAAAAGTGAAACTAAGCCAAAGGTGCCTGTAGCTGTTGCTTCTGTTTCCATGGATCCTGTTAGAAGCACAGGAGATCTGACAGGGCAGCAGGTCAGTAAAGGCATTTTTTTCTTGCTTTGAAGAGTGCACATAGTGGAAAAATGTTGGTAAAATCTGAAAATCTTTAGATAGAAAACTTCTAACACTATTGCTCCTGCAAATTCTTAACTTTTTTGTCCATTTACGTGGCGACTTGCTGGCAGAAATTAATTTTCCCCTGAGATAGCTTGCTAACTTAAGGAGAACAAAAGCTCAATGTGCTAATTTACATAAGTGGTTTGCAACCAGGGCCATGTGAAATGTCTTATATACCTCTGTGTGTGTGTGTGTGTGTGTAGAGAGAGAAAGAGGCTTAGAATAGCTCCTAATCGGTGCGTTAGTTGCCAAACACACAAGCAGTGTTTCAGTCTATTCCATTTCTTTGGTCTAGTCTTATCATTTAGAACATGCAAAATTCTTTTTGGAGGCCTTTTTGACGTGTCTGCTGATGTAACAAGGTAAAATCACTTTCCAATTTTGATAGTGAAAGTTAAAATGCATCTGAGTAATGGGAGTAGCTTTGCCAGTTGATACTATCTTTGGCTGTGCTTCAGTGTGTTATCTGGCCTATTCCTGTGGCACTAAGTGACCCTTTTAGAGTTTATTGTGTTAGAAGTTTCAGAGCCGTGGGGTTTCCCTTGGAAGGCTATTTAGTGTTCTGACAGGTGTTGTGATGTTCCAAAATCTGTTGAGAGATGGCATTTTTCTGACACGATTTGGGTAGTATATTGACTGTGAGAGCCATTCAAATACTGTTGACTCTTGCCTAGCAGTCATCTGGAGCACCTCAGTAAGCTGTTAGGATTTGTTATATTTGTACTTGCTGGCAGTGTCTAAAACTTTTCATAGAATCCCCAACTGGTTTGGGTTGGAAGGGACCTTACAGACCACCCAATTCCACCCCCCTGCCATGGGCAGGGACACCTCCCCCCAGCCCAGGCTGCCCAAAGCCCCATCCAGCCTGGCCTTGAGCACTGCCAGGGATGGGGCAGCCACAGCTCCTCTGGGCAGCCTGGGCCAAGGCCTCACTGCCCGCTGAGTAAAGAATTCCTTCCTAACATCTAATCTAAATCTCCCCTCTCTTAGTTTAAAGCCATCCCCCCTTGTTTTATCACCCCACCCCCTGACACAGAGTCTGCCCCAGCTGTCCTGCAGCCCCCTTTAGGCCCTGTCAGGCCACAGCGAGGTCTCCTGGAGCCTTCTCTCCTCCAGGCCGAGCGCCCCCAGCTCCCTCAGCCTGTCCCCACAGCAGAGCTGCTCCAGCCCTCTGAGCATCCTCGGGGCCTCTGGATCTGCTCCAACAGCTCCATGTCCTTCTTGTGCTGGGGGCCCCAGAGCTGGGTGCAGGGCTCCAGGTGGGGTCTCACAAGAGCAGAGCAGAGGGGGACAATCCCCTCCCTGCCCTGCTGCCCATGCTTTGTGGGTGCAGCCCAGGACACGGCTGGCTTGCTGGGCTGCAGACAGACATTGCTGGTTCACGTCCAGCTTCTTATCCCCGAGTTCTTCTCCTCAAGGCTGCTCTCAATCCATTTTCTTCCCAGCCTGTATTCATGCTTGGGATTGCCCTGACCCAGGTGTAGGACCTTGCACTTGGCCTTGTTGAATTTCATGAGGGTTTTCACAGGCCAACCTCTCAGCCTGCCCAGGTCCCTCTGGATGGCATCCCTTCCCTCCAGCACGCTGTCATGCCTGTATCTGGTTCACTGCTGTATTAAAATGCATTAAATCTCGTTCTGTGTCTGGGTTAAGATGTCCTCTCTGTCTTCTGTATGCTGTGTGCCTCACACATATGTTCAAAACTCTATTGTGAAGATAGATCATGCTGTTCTCACTACTTTGACAGAGCCAGTGCTCTTTGAATCCATAAGCAGCTTTGTTCTCCACAGCATGAGACACTGATAACTAGTACTCATTTTTGAACCCCTCTTGGACTCCTCCCAGTCTATATCTCTTTTTATCAGTGCTTGCCTTTAGGAGGCTGGTACGTACCTCCACTTTGCAAACAATGTTGTACTTAAGTGACATGCAAAGAAATTTCACAGAAAGCCATCATTATGCAGAATTTTTATGTAGATGGGTCTCTTCATAAGCATCTGCAACCCCCCTGCCTCATAGATGCCTTCATGTCTCACTTCAAAATCTGTTGTGTTCTGTGTTGTTAGCATTACTTGTTTATTTCCCTTTTCCATGTGAGAGTTGTAGGGGTAGATTTTTTTGTTGTTGTTCTTATATAATTCCTAATACACTACAACGTGATTTGAGACTCAGATGTGCTTTAACAACATTGACAATAAGATGGGCTTAAAGCTTTTACTGTTTTCTGTGTTTTTTTTTTTTTTTTTTTTTTTTTTAAACTTTCTGTGTTTCTCTTGTCATGTCAAATCCTCATGGAAACTCTGTTCTTTCAAGATAAGCTCTGAATTGCTTGAAGCAAACAGAACCAAAACATTTTGCTTGTTACAGATGAGGAAGGTTTCATACCGTTTTTCACAAGGAGTCTTCATGACTAATTTTCCTCAAGGTGTGGCTAGGGATCTGCATGTCTGGGGAGAACTGATCGCTTTATTTTGATGTACTTTGTGCTGCTGTACTGGTAGGTAGCTCACCATTATTATTTACCGGAATCATCTGTTGAAAAGAATGGATTGAGTTTCTCCCTAGCATGAATCCTAGCAGAACTAGTTTCCTTTCTCTTCATTCAGATGGACTTGAGGACAACATAGTGGGTTGAGAGTTTGGGATAAGTCGTCAAAAAGGTCTTGTTAGCTCTGCAACTTTCCTGATAATTTCAATAGATCAATGGTTTACTGGTTATGATTAAAATTTCCTATCTTCCTGCTTCCTCTTTGAGAGATCTCATCTACTTCTTTCAGGCATGTTGTCATCTTCTAACATGTGGATTGTAAGGGAAGAAAATCTTCCATTTAGGTAGTGTGTTTTCCCTTGAAAATACTGGGTTATGAAACATTGGTTGTATAGAAAAGCATGTATAGAAAGGACAGAAATCTGGAAAAAGGTGACTGTTGTCTTGGACCCTGTCTTATTTGTCTTCTCCTTTTTATGGTAGAGCTGTTGCTGTGTCTAATTCCACAGTTTCATTTTGACAAGCGTTAAGGCAGATACAAGCTTGCCTTGAAGAATTTTTTCTGTGCCATTTATCCATACTTGTGGATAATACAAAAAAGCACTTAACTTTTCAGTTTTTACTGTTCATCCCATAAGTCTGTGTCTGACAGTATGTGCATGGGTTTGGGGTAGAGCTTGAGGTACCTTCTGTTAACATCTCCTTTAGTAATGTAATAAAGCTTCTGACTTATTTTTTTGATTGAAAAATGTCTTTTTCTTTTGAAGAGGTTCCATCAGCTAGCTGCTAAAAAAGAGTAAAAATAATTTTCAGGCATTTTAGCATAGGAAATGGAAATCTTTCAACCATATGTTTAGTTGAAGTTAAATTCAGTTAAGTTAAAGACTTTCTCTATTTGTGTGACTGTAAATAGCATATGTTTGGGAAGGAAACTGTGAAATCAAATGCCCCCTTGAAAACCACTGAAATCTGATTTGCCTTGTGAAATTGTGTTGTTTTTTTTTTTTTCTTTTTTTCAAGGAAAACATATTGAAGTTAAAATAAGAGCGTACTGCAGGGTCAGGTGGATGTAACCTGACTCTAAAATCATCACTTCTTTTGAAAACTTCACAGTCCTTTAATTGTTTCAAACCATTGTTCAAGAAGCAATTAGCTAAGAGTGGAAAGGCGCACTTCCTCTCTGCTGTGTGTAGATCAGCTGCTATTACTGCTAATGAGGGCAGATAAGCCCAGTGTTTGCTTTCTATGTTCAGAGGTTGTTCAGTGCTGTATTGTGCTAGCTCGGCCAAGCTGCACAGCATTTGGTAGCCTTCTTGTATCTCTTGTTGAGGACTGTATGTGCTTGCAAAGGTTTATAATGTTTGTAGGCTTGTTAAAGTCTAAATTGAAATAAAAGTCAGATTAAGTGGAAATATTTAAATTTGTCAAAATCTTGGGCAGATTAGCATAGCTGTTATTACTGCAGTCATTTTGGGATTATTATTTTGTGTTTATTGCTAGCAATAAAGAACTGAGTCACTGATGGTAAATAAAAGCAATTTTGAACTAGGAATTGTTTCCCACTTGGAAACACCCCAAATAGGTAATAATAACAATAACCAGGCACTACAAAGAACTGTTGCAAATGCGAACAGCAATATGCCCTCTGGTGGACATTGGTAACAAATACTGCAGTTTTCAGTGTAATAAAGGAATGCATTAATAGAAGACCTGGAATATATTAAAGGTTCCTTTTTAGAATGGGTGGTAAATTGTGAAGGTAGCGTATTAGTGATTAAAAACAAATGATAATGATGTGCAAAGGACTCTGTACTTTTCAGTGTATTAAAAATTTGTTTGAGCTGAGGATTTACCTTCTACTAGCCGTATACTATATACCTTTTTTTTTTTGCTGTTTGTACGCTTTAGTCATAATGCTAAGGGCATTTTTTCTTACTCTGTATTTTAGGATCCCAATACAATAAAGTTTGAACCTGGTATTGTATATCACTGCACTAGGTTTCCAAGTCATAAGTCTATTGCACTTTAACTTTAGTATGAATCAATGTGTGGTGTAGGTTTTGAAACTTCATTCAACGTGTTTATTATTGAAGCCAGTAGCTTGTATTTTACAAGTTACAAGTCTCTTAGAATTCTCCACAATTTTGGTAATTGGTTTCACTGAACTGTACTTACAGTTAAAAAATATGCACTTTATTTCCAGTTGGAATTTGTCTACCTTCAGTTTCTAATTATTAGGTCTTGAAATGCTTTTAATGTCTTATGAAATACTTGCTCTTCTTTAAAGATTACTTTCTAAAATGTGGCTTTCAATTTTCAGGTCACTAATGAAGGAGGAATGAAGAGTGCTTCTTTAAAGGATTTATGTCCTGAGGACAAGAGACGCATTGCAAACTTAATTAAAGAACTTGCCAGGTGAGAATAAGCATCACCTGAAAATGCATTATGTTTAAGGAGAGTCATTCCTATAATTAACATCAAGCAATGTAGAACTGCATTATGGAACTGAATATTTGCATAAGGTAATTTTTTTTTTGCTGGAAAAGGTATGAAGAGTGAGGCAGCCTGATCAGTTTTTTCTTGCTTCTTGATCCTAAATCCCCTGAACATAATGAAAACAAGAGCCAAAGTTTTGTGACCTGCAGCAGTTCATCCATATAAGTATAGTCACAGGGCTAGATTTTGTTTGCTGCTTGTATCACATGCTTTTAAATAAATACATGTTGTCTTTTGGAAATAAGGAACTTTGTTGCTATGAGTCGTTGTAGTGTCATTTGTTAGGAGTAAGGTTTTACATGGAACTCTGTGTTAAAAGCAGATTGCTGGTCTTGTGGCTGAAACATGCTAATCTGCATTTACCTGTGTCTTCCTCTTAGAGCAACAGACTCCACTGCAATTTTAATTTACTTAGCCAAATTTAAGAAATTAAAGTAAAATAAAATCATGTTCCCCCTATTCTTCGAAGAGAGACTGAAACTATGAAAACTTCTCAACTTTAGCAAAAGGTTTTTCTGAGTTTCATTCCAGTGGTAGTTTCATTCATGAAGACAAATGATGTTAAAAATAAAGTTGGATTTGAGAGAGGAGATTTTTCTTCCCCCTCCACTCTGTGTCCCTTACTCTTCAGAGTTTCTGGAAATATGCTTCTTACACAATGCCTCTAAAACTGAGGAACACGTGGCAGGTTTTCTTACAACACCAGAAGAGAAAACCTTGTGAGATGATCTTAGGTCCTTTAGGCTAAAAGTTAGTGTCCACACTGAGAACTTAAAGGCTAAGTTTTTTTCTAGAACAAAATGCAAGTTCTTAAGTACTAATGAAGTACTTTTGTCACAGATTTTATATGCGCAGTAATTGGTGAGCATTACAGCCTTTATTCTTTTTCTTTTTATGTAGGAAAATATGGGCAGAGGGATTAAGTTACCTGTTCAAGGTCACGCAATAAGTCTCTGGTGCAGCTAGGAATATTTTCTCTCTGATTATCCCCATCCAGTGGACCGTTTTGCCTGATAATAATTTGTACCAATATAGGTTTTCTTGCTATACAGTATTTTAGTAATTTCTGAAGTTCGTCATGCTTGCAACCCTATTTTATCCTACCTTGTGTTAGAAAATGTCTAGTTAAGGGTGTCATAAAGAGTAGATTGCTGGGAAGCCTGGTTACAAATTGTCAGCTGTTAGAGCTATTCGGACACTGTTGCCACTGTTGATATATAGAGGTATATTCTAATATTTAAAAAAGTCTTTTATTACATTGTTCCTCATAATACACTGCTCCCTAGAGAATACTAGTACACTAACTCATTTGAGCATGGGATTCTTCTTAAATCTCAGATGCTGTGATTTTTCCCTGAGGACAGTTTGATATTTCTGCCTGACATTTCTTCGAAGAAAAATAGAAGGTGCAGCAACATTAATTTTGAAAAGTAAAATTAGTGGAACACTATTATTTTATACTTAGTTCTCTTTTATTTTTAAACCTAATCATATTTTTATTGGATGTAATTAGAAGTCCGTTGCAGAGTAATAGGGAAGTTGAACTTTAATTCCGCTCACCTCGTCACTTTTTTAAAACTCTTCATAATTCTCATCTCGAGTCGTGGTAATGATGGAGGGTTTTTACACGCAGTAGGACGTACTCTGTTATATCAGAGAAGACAAAGAACCAGCACAATGCTGAAAGTTTTCCAGGAAGACTGTCTTATAGTAAATAATTGGAATAATAAAGATCTCACTTGACCAGTGCTATAATTCACCATTCCTTGTTTTGCTACTATTTATGAACGAGAATGATGGTAGTTGGAACTAATTCCTGCATGCTTATTGCAGGATGGTGGGCAGAAATAGATTGGTACATAACTGCCTGCATGAGAGCAGGTGTATGGTGGCAAAATTCTGTCTGCATGGAAACCAGTGACAAAATATGATTAACTCCTGAGGCATTTCAACCAAGCTTTGCTTGAGCAGTTCAGAATTTCGGTCTCTTACTTGACTCTTGCAGCTGCTGAAGGGGAACTAATGTACTTTTCTTTCTCTTCATATTTTTTCTTCTCCTTGTCCAACTCTCATTCCCAATGCACTTTTGAACATTGGGAAGGTGTGTGCCCGTGTATCACCTAATATGCTGAAGTGTGGGGCTTTGTCTTGGTGTGAGTAAATTGTAATGCAGGCTTTATCTCTTCCTTTGAAAAATCCAGTTACTGTGCTCAACTCATGCTCTGCTGCTGGAGAGTCCAGTGGCTGACATCACATTAGCTGTTAGGGGCTTGACTGAATTTTGAGACAGGGTCCAGCAGAAGGACTCATCTGTATCCTCTCTAATCCTTCTTTCTAGTCTAAAAAAATCTAAGTTTTTGCTCTGTTGCCACCTATCAATCTAACCATTATTTTTCCTATGAACATACCCAATCTGTTTTCCTTCTTTCCATGAGTAGATAGTGACAGGACAAGGGGAAATGGCTTTAAACTAAGAGAGGGGAGATTTAGATTAGATGTTAGGAAGGAATTCTTTACTCAGCGGGCAGTGAGGCCCTGGCCCAGGCTGCCCAGAGGAGCTGTGGCTGCCCCATCCCTGGCAGTGCTCAAGGCCAGGCTGGATGGGGCTTTGGGCAGCCTGGGCTGGGGGGAGGTGTCCCTGCCCATGGCAGGGGGGTGGCACTGGGTGAGCTTTAAGGTCCTTTCCAACCCAAACCATTCTGTGGTCCATTCTATGATTAAGATGTAAAGAGAGGCAGACTGGGTCCAAACTTAAACGGCTGGAACATTGTAGTTTTTATTTTAATTGTGCCAGCAGATTCTGTTCATGTTGTTTTTGTAGGGGAAATTCTGAGCAGAATGAGTCATGCCCATGAATGCCAAAATGCTCTGTGACTAAATGGGAAATTCTTGAGTGTGACGAGCCATGATTTTCAAAAACAGCCAGCACGGCACTACCCTGTTTATAGCAAGGTGCTGCTGGCATGGTGGGGAAAGTGGCAGGCACAGTAACAGCAAATTTTAACTCTCCCTACAAGCAGAGGTCTTTTAAGAGGCAAATAAAAAGACTTTTCTCTCAGCTTTTGTTACTGCAGGCTACTCCTAAAGCAGTCATCAGGTTATGTAATGAAATGAGCAGTGACACAGTGAAGACACTCAAAGATTCCTGCCCTTGTACTCAGCGCTGATGTCAGGACACATTAGCCTCTTCCAAGAGGGAGCAGGGCAAGGCCCCTTGGGACCTAGCCCGTTGACTGTTGAGCATTACGGACTTGCTAAATGCCTTACTGAGAATGGTCACAAGGTGTCCTGGAGTGAAATGTTTTAAAAGTGGTAGGCAGATTTTAAGAGCTCTCAGCATTTGGCTGCGTGAAGAGGGTCATAACTTTGCAGGGAAAGTATGTGCGCGTGCTTGCAAGCATTCGCCTCATTCCTAGCTGATACACAGCTGTCGTGTTGTGACTTTCGGGCTCCTCCTTTGACACGTGCATCACAAATAACTCTGCATGCACAGTTAAAAGTGCAGCTCAGACATGCAAATTTATTTTGAATGAATAGACTAAGATGCATAGAATAGTTCACTGAAGATATTTTTGCTCATAGTGTTGAGAATTTGTATCTAACTCCTCTGTTTATCTTACTTGAGGTAAGAATACTTGGGGAAAGCTGGCTCCCTGTTGTCTTTGCAAACATATCTTTGAAAGCAGTTTAGGTAGAAAGGTATCCTAATGCCCTTATTCACACAGGGGAGGGAGTGATTGCCCTTTTCAAATGAGATACAAAATGAATTTTTTTGCTATCAGATGAGTGTCTTTCTGGCAAAGGCCAGTGGTGTGCCCAGAATGACTTGTATCTGGCAGCTAGAAAAACAGCTTTTAGACAGCCCTTTGTACCTCCTGGAGAAAATGCTTCCTCCTTCCTCTGTCACAGGAATCCCAAACTCTTTCTAGGGATCTGTCAGTGACACTAGTCTTGTCTACTAGCATTGCATTATATGGACTTCTTGGTCTGATATGAAGAAGAAATTGACCAACTAAAATGGAAATTTTCCAACAAAAGGTGAAAATGGGAATCTAAATCTGTTAAGGATGTCAGCCCTCTTGGGCTGCCTGCTGTCATGGGTTTACCCATATTTATCTCGTATTTAACCAAATTGTTATCTGGCTTTAACTTCCACGTCAATATTTTTTTTTTAGTTTTGTTTTGTATGTGTTACTTTAAGAGACAATATTCTGCTGGAGTTCTCTTAATTAGTCAGGCAGTGAGACTGCAAATGAGATATCCCTAAGCTTGTATGGAAATTACTTCTTGTTGATAGGTAAAGCATGCCTAGAATTATTGCATCACCAATCACACTTACCTATTGTACTTAAAAAGTCATTTGCAGCTATAAATTCATGCTGTGAGATCTAGTTTTGTATTATTTTGCAAGCTGCATATCATAAAACTTATCCATTGTGCAGCAATTTCAATTATGGGATTGTTGGAGTTTTTTGGTTATTTTTTAATTTATACAGACTGCTTGTTACACTCAAGTAAAATGTATCAAATTTGTGAACAGTGCCCCTAGACAAAAACGCTGCCATTCTGTTTTCCCGCAGTGCTGTTCCTAAATGTCACCATTGCCCAGTTCTACTGAAGGCATGTTGTGATCAAGTCTGGCAATAAACTTATTGTTTCATCTTTTTGGTGCACATCTTGCACTTGGAATACTGAATTGCATTGCCTTGGTCCCATGTGTGCTGGGCTTTGTGTGATGCCCTTACTTTGGTCCTTGCTCTGTTTTTTTGCTTGGAATGTAAAACTTGTGGTTTTCAGGAACAGTCACCAAAATACTTTAATCTTGGCCGGCTTGCTAGCGGACTAGAATCAAGCAAGAGTTCCTGAAAGGCAAATGTTCCCAGCAAGTATGTGACTGATCAGTGAGATCTGAGTGAACAGATCCCAGTACAGTCTGTGCTTTTCATTTATTTTGTCTTCTCTGTCTTGCTCAGCCAAAGTTCTCATTGCATTTGGATTTCTCTTGGTAAAAGCTCATTTTTCCTCACACTTTTATAAAGTACAAAATACTCTTTTTCATTTGCTTTATCAGCACTTCTCCCCCTCCCCTTCTACCCACCTCATTGTAGGCTCTTTCCGTCAAGAAGAGTCACTTCTGAATTTTGTCCCTAGCATGGCATTGATAGCATTATCATGGCTCTTCCTTGCGCATGCCAGTTCTCATTAAACAAATAAAACTTAGTGCTGATGACCCATGCATTGGCTTCAAAAATTCTACCTGGAGAACATCAATCCTGTTTCATCAGTGGAATGAGTCTGTGTCATCAGCAAACTTGTTGCTAAGTTTCTTCCACCAAGACAGGCAGAACTACCAGCAGCAGTGGATTTGGGAGCACACCATGATTGGAACTGGTGAATTAGGAATTAACTGGAACCCTAAGGCTGATGTCCTAGGAGGGGTTTCTGTCGATATATCTGCATCGTGATTTTTTTTTTCTACAGAGGCTCCTGTAAAATAAAATTAAGATCTTTATTTAGGTGCATCTGGAATTACATAAGCTTCAAAGCGTTGAATTTAAAACAAATCTTGAACAAAGTTTGTATATCCCATGCCACAAGTTAGTTGAATGTAAATTGTATGCAAGGAAATATTGCAGGCGTTGAACATCAGGGATAGTTCTACTGATTTGTTGTCTTCCCTCTCAGCTGTCAGTCCTCTGTTTGCTGCTGCAGACAACGACAGTCAAGCTGAATACAAGTGTGTTGTCCAATGGAGCAGTTGTGCCCCTGTAGCTGGGGCACCTTTTTCCTTTTACTGCTGTTTTCTGACCACAAGCAGAAGAAAATCAGGTGAAAATCCTTCTTAGGAGTACTGTGAGCCTTCTTATGTTGCGGCTTGGCAGCAGTGAAGTCCTTCCTAGTTCTGCTAAAAATCATCTGTTCTTTACTGCCAGAAGGCAAGGAAATAAGGATATAAAAAAAAACCTTACTGAGCTATGTATAGGATGTGACATAAATCCAGCATAATCTGATGACATTCTTGTATTCCTTTTCTCCAACTTCCTTTTGCCACCTCCTGTGAGTAACTGTCTTCTATATCTTGCCTGCCCTTTATGGGCTGTCTCCTGCTTTGTGATACATAAACACATATTGCCACGTTTCTTCGAAGATCACTTACTGTTCTCAGTCATTTACTGCATAAGATATGTGGCACAGTATATTCATGTGTCTGGGAGTATGACAGCTTGCTGTGATCTGTGTTAAATACAAACACAGCGCGTTAATGTGATGCAAACTGATACAAGCAGCAAATCACAGAATCCAGATATGGGTAAAACATGCTAGGTTTAGTCCAGTTCTCCTAGCACTTAGTTCGTTCTTTCTATATCTAATTCTTCTGTCCTGTTGTTTCACTTTAATACTCCTAGATGCAAGCATGGCCCAGTATTTGAGTTGTCCTGAACCGTCTGCTACTGCAGCATCACTCCTCTAGTTATTAAGCAAGTATCCCTCCTTATATAGTACCCTGGAGACAATACTTGTCCCCTCTTCTGATCTCTTTTTCACCAATTTTTGCTTCATTCCTGTCCTTCATCTATTTGCTGCCTTCATTCAGTTTTTCTAATTGCAGGCTTTTATTCTCTGTTCTCTACTACTCTTTAGAGCATTTTAGGCATTGTTGCATCTTTTGCTGATTATAGTGCCAAGTAGGTCATATGTGCTCTAGTCACTTTACCTGATTGCTCTAGATTCAGAGAAAACAAACTGGTTGGGTTTAGATGGAAAAGGATGGGTCTGCAGCATGTAGCATATGTACCATACCTGTAACTGCATCGAGGAGCAAGGATGTGTGGCTGATAGCTTTCAGAAGCTTGTTGCCTGCTCATCTGCAGAAGCACATGGGCTTTGGGAGCGGATCCACAGTTCGTACAGCTGTTTGAGGGGAGGGAAGGCAGCCTAGGAATGGCTTGATGAACACTGCTAGAGCATAGGGTTGTAAGATAAGGCCATGGGCATGTGAATAATGGAATATTTTGATGCTAAATCCATGTCTTTTTGTGTAATTTAGAAACTATAACACTAACAGCTTATTCCTAGCTTTCAAACTGTCCTAACTCATGAAATCTGTTTATATACTATGTATTATTTTTCAGTCTTGATGTTTGTAGACAAAAGGTGCAAGTTTCAATGTTACCAATTATTTTACAGCTTCGTGTTGTCTGTTTGAGCTGTTGTGGTCAGTCTTAGTTTGGCTGTAGGTCAGTCTTAGAGCTGGGGATCGCTGTCTGTCTGTAGCTCACCCCATAGTGGTAACCTAATTATATTTATGGCTTTTTTGCTGGAATATCAAAACACCTCCGTGTCCTATTAAGGGAAAGGTGATGATGTCAAAGGTGGCTCTGTCCCTGAATGGGGTTCTCTCTGTTAAGGATGTCAGCAAGTCTGATGACACAGTCCATGTGCATATATATATATATATTTCCTTTTTTTCTTCCTATAGGATTGTTTAGCTTGAAGTTAAAATTTGAAATTTTCTGAAGGTGATACTACTTTGGTCTCCTGTCACCTGCGTTGTAGCAGCTCTTTCACCAGCATAAAAGGCTGTATTTTAAGAGCCTTCAGCAACAGAAATTGCCCAAGTGCAGAGCAATAATATTTATTAGTCTAAACTTATTACTTAGTATCTATGTAGAGCTTTTATAGAACCATGACTTCTGACCCACATTTTTAACACAGTTACAGGATCATCTGTGCATAATGGTCATCTTGCCTACATGATAGCAGAATAGCTATTTTTACAGTCTCCCCTTGAGATGCAGAATAAATGATCACTGTAAACCTTTCTCGCATTGTTATCTTTTAATCTTGATCCGATTATTTACACTGAGCAGCAAAATACAGGGTGCCATGGCCCGGACAGAAAGGAAAATTTACTCCTGCGGCTTGATATTTTAAGATCCCCAGAAGAGGCCAAAGTGTTTTGTTTGGAGAAAACTAACAAGAAAAAGATTCATTTCCTGGACTTACATTTGACAAGTAAATGTAAAAGAAGAATTAGCTCATAGTTTTAGAAAGAGAAAAGTTTTTCAATTTTCTTTCTGTCTCAGCAGCTAAAGCTCTCCCACTTGAGTTTTCTATCTATATGCTCTAGGCTTGTATGGATCCCAGTGTGTCTTCATTACGGCTGCAGAAAATCAGACTGCACAGATCACATTGTAGGTTCAGATCCTTACTTTGTAGTTCTGTGCTGCACGTTAATGTGCATGCACTGTTGTGAGACCGGTGTCTTTGAAAAAATAATTTCTTGCCTTGTCATATGCAACTTCCATTGTACTGTGATAAAATAAACATTATGAGAAACTGAGCTTTTTACAGGTGGAGAGGGTGTTATTCACTTACCTGGAAAGCAAAGGAATTGGAAGTCGGGCACTGTGGTTATGGGCATTTATTTTATTTCTTTCAATTCTTTTCAGGGTAAGTGAAGAAAAGGAGGTAACAGAAGAACGGCTGAAAGCTGAACAGGAGTCATTTGAGAAGAAGATCAGACAGCTAGAGGAACAGAATGAACTTATCATCAAGGAAAGGGAAGATATCCTTTAAAAATGTGTGCAAGGGCTCACTGTCTGAAATAAAAAGTGAACTACAGAGAAATAATTGTTCTAATTTATGGCAGAGAATAAATCTGCATGTGCTGCCATTCAAAAGCAATCAGAGAGATGACTTGTCAGCATGTGATGCTGGTTCATTTGAGCTTAAAACTGCCATCCAGCTGTTCCTATGATGTTGTTTTGCTATGAAATAGATATTTGTCAACTAGAAACGACAATAAGGAATTTGTGCATTAAAATATGGTTATAGATTTTTTTTCTTTTAATCCTGTTAGGTTGTTGTAATTGAGGTCTGAAATTTATCTTGCATGGTATTCCAGTGCGAGTCCAGAGAAAGGCAGCAAACATTGAAGGCATTTAAACCGTATAAATATGTACTACAGGGTTTAGCTGGCTTAGCCTTTTTTATTAATATAAGGTTAGCTGATTTTTTTTTTTACAGACTGTGTGACTTCCATTTTTGTTAAAACTGCATATGCTTAGTCCCAGTCCTGGAATATCTCATGCAAAATGATCTTGCAGGAAGTACAGCTTTCCTTCAGTGTGATGGGATATGTCTTTACAAAATGCTCTTGTTCATTTCTCCCCAAATTGTTGATTTTGATGCTTTGTTGTTAAATTCCTCTGAAGGCTAATGGTTGACTACAGAAAGGAGATAATGCTGCAACGACAGTAAAAGCAAATAGTATGTAATTCATCAGTACCTGCATTTCAAGTAGGGGAGGATACTAATGCTGTTGTATTGTGTTGTTGAAAACTAGTGTATAGTGCTGTTTTCAGTCCTGAGTCATCCCTTGCTCAAGTTAAAAATAAACTTAGAAAAGCTAGAGAGAAGGGAGAACCTATTTTCTGAGAAGGGGCTGTAGTGTGTATATTATACTTGTGAGTAGTGACCAACCACAGAGAAGTAGGTTGAGATGGTGGTGAAGTGAGTAGGGGAAGAGCGAATGCTGACACAAAAAAGGACTCTTCAGGCTGTAGGCCAGGCTTGGAATGGCAATCAATGGAGGTAAACAGTCCAAAAACTGAAGCATAAAGTTAGAGGAGGGCTCTGGAAAACTTGAGGAATCACATTTTGCAGTTAAGCACTGGAATGTTTGGAGAGGGGAGCTTTATTCTCGTGAATCTTGGTTGGCTTATGAAAGGAATTCCTTGATCCATTGGTTCTCACAGCAGGGGATTGCCCTTGATAATTCAGCAGATCCCCTTGCAGTCTAGTGGCAGTAATACTGATAGAAAGAACTTGGTCTGTTGTCTGTACTAAATAATATACACATGAACAAGCTTAAATGGGTATGGAACATTTCCTGGAAAATAATAAATCTCATGTATTCAAGATCTATTAGATGTAATTGCAAATCTTTCACGTTGATTACACTGAAGTTAGTGTTTTTTAGTATGTTATGCCTTACATATTCATTCAACCCATGAATGTGGGTGGGGTGTTAGGTTCCTGATACATATATATATATATATATATGTATATATCATACGCATGTATGTATTGATTTACCTACAGAAAGCTTTCACCAATTCATCTGAGGTTTATTTGGTTACTGGGAAGTAGCCATGCTTGCTTTTTTGCTTTATTGCTTTTGTTTGTTTACTAGAAATAGACTGCACAAGCAAGAATACTTTTTCAGAAGTCAGAAAGACGTGGCAGAAGGTTAATATATGCAATTTTACACTTCATAAAACTCTATAAAACCTAGAAATATAAAACAAGATAATTTAAACCAATATAATTTTAACTATAGGAATATTTGCCTATCATACATGAATGATTCAAGATCCTTTGTGTATCCCTAATCAGTTAATTTCTGATCTCTCAAAGCTTGTTGCAGAGCCAAGGAATGGTAGAAATGACTTGCCAAAGTAGAATATGGATTCTGGCTATTTTCAAGTACATAAACTTGAAATTCTTCTGAAATATACAGAGTTCACTTGCAAATAAGATATCAGGAATATAATAACATAAGGAAAAACTTTCAAGTATAGTAAAATCAATTTCACATACTTTTTTTTTTTTTTTTCCCAAAGCTAATTTATTCTCTATAAAATTAGTTTATCTACCCCAGTGTTTAAAATTACCCTACAATAATAAATCAGTGCTTCTGATATAACAGCTACAGCTATCCAGTGAAGTGTAACTTCAGCTTGGTAGAGGTTTAATTTGAATAACATGGGAGTGTGTGCTTTTTCAGGGAGTTGTCGTCTTTTCCTTATTAAGACTCTTGCAGCAAGGATATGCTTTGTGTGCTTGAACTCCTAACTTTAGAAGCAGAAATTTCTCATTTTGTTGTGGCTGATTTTTTTTCTTTGAGATTCTCTGTGGACTCATCTATTTGAATTCGTTGTTGATGAGCTATGACAAAAGCATGGGGGGTAGGAGAAGAGGTGGTATGCACTGATTTCACTGCAGAGCCTTGAGTATGTAGAACTGTAGAACTGCATCTCTCCAAAGCCTAAATCTACATTTTCTTTGGTCAGTACTGTGTGGGTGAGGATCAGCAAATTTCATGTAAAAAATTTCATGCAAACTTCAAGTCAGTTCCATTCTTCTCCCGTGGTTGTAACTTTGAAATTTGAGCAGATCTTACTAGGGCATACCATTAATGGAGGACAAAACTGATGAGCATGCTGTGAATTGTAAGTAGGCCAGCCTGTTGTTAGGGTTGCCAAAACCTTGTTATCATAGAATGAAAGAAAATGAGGGATTTTAAGTAGTCATCTAGGCTATGTCTTTTCCCTAAAGCAGCAGCATCAGACCTGACACATTATCTTATGATTTGGTCAAAAGGAGCTATTTTGGCTTAGTTTTTCACATGGTGTGTCCATGTCTAAAAGCGTGTGACTTTTTTTCAAAAAAAAAAACAAAACACAACAAAACAACCCTTGACCTAAAGTGTCCTAATGAGCTCCAGAAACAAAAGAGGATCAAACCTTATTTTGCATATGTGAAACTCCTGCAGGCTTGTATCTAATAGGTTCTGGTGCACTGTTCTTTGGAGAGGAGATACTAAGTGATGTAAGGTATGCGTGCTGTGATTATGAATTCTTCTGTTCTTATTAAAATCTACGTTGGGCCAAATTTATAAACTCTGGAAAAATCCAGTAACATGTTCTCTGTTTCTTTCAAAGCACAAATTTTAGGTCACCTGCACAATATAAGCATTCCCATTGCATCTCTGGCTCAGGCTGTTGTGTATGGGGCATGGAACTGGCTGCATCCTGTGTCAGGGGGATCTGGACATGTAGAAGGAGAGGCATGAGTCAAATGAGAATGACTTGTGGAAGGGAGAGAGTAGAGAGGTGAAGGAGTTTGGTGTCAAAATAGTGAAAATGACCATGTTTTCAATGAATAGAAGCAAAAGGAAAAAAATGGAAGCTGAGTTAGGCAGAGATATGGATCTTGTGTCTGTAAGTGGTGAATCTCCTGATAGGAAAGATTAAGCAGTATGTTAGAATGGAAGTGAAGGCTGCGCTTGAGGAAAGAGCACTAGAGCCTGGCTGGAAGGAAAGACTTGGAAGTTTGTGACTGAAGACTGTGACTGATGAGTTTAGAAGTGTTTGGGTTGAGGAATTCGGGTTAAGGAGGAAGCAGCACTGGGGGCAGGTGACCTAGGATCGGTCAGATGGTTGGGAGACGGTTGGTGTAAAATGGTACGTGTTGGTTCAGTGCATTGTAGCGTCACTCAAACTTTGAAACAATGCTGGAGAAAGCTTATGCGAGAAGGACCACCACGTGCAGTCTAACTCTGGCATTCCCATTTAGTATTTGTCTTTTCGATGCTGTATCCTCAGATCATGTTGGATACATACCAACAATCTAAATTCTAGCATTTTCTTTGGAGTGTTTGACTTGCAACTTAAATGTCCTTTGAAATTTCTGATGTTTCGTTTCCATTTTCAAAATAAGGGAGAAGCAGTTTGTGTCATGTGCGCGTAGGCTATTTGTGTTATTCCTTCTACTTATGCTAGGAGCTGCTAAGAGAAAAGCTTTTGACTTTCCTTTTTTTTTTTTTTTCTGGCTTTTTTTCAAGCACTCATTATTAACTTAGGTCCCAAATATGATTTAATTTAAGAAGTGGGGAATTATCTTTTGTAAGATGCCCCAGTACTGTCATGATAGATGTCTTAGGAAAAAAACAATAATAATGAGATTATTAAGAAACAAATACTACTGTTATTTCAAAGCCCAGAGAAATTATGTTATGGTCTTTAGCTTTTCTTGTTATCACCATTAAGGATTTTCTAATCTAAATTTGATGCTCTTGCATAAATGCGGAAGCAAAAACAGCGTTAACATTTCTGCAAATATTTCTTACTTTGGTAAGAGGAAACTTCTTAAAAATAAATAATAAAACATTGGTATAGAATTCTAAGCTATGAGAAGGAACATGTATTTCCTTGCCAGAACAAGCATTTTGGAGACAAAGAATAGGGAGAAAAAGTGGTGAAGAGATTCTCTCTATTGCAAACTTTTTTTTCTTTATGTAAATTTAAACTCAGCAGCCTTACTAAATGTTTGTTTTGGCTTATATTTAGAAAGTACCTGCATTTCTTAAGCTTTTTGGTGGAATTATTTTCTGACTAAGATCTGTTGATTTGAAGACTCAGCCAAGTTCATACAGCAAATCCTATATGATTTAATTGGCTAGTCTAAACATGATCACAGGCTCTTTACATATGTCCTTAATACTATAACTACTTAGCACTACTTAATTACTTGATTTTGCATGCAGTTAACAAGAATATTAATTTAACTAAAAAAAGTTCATTTTCTGATATTGTTGGTGAGATAGAATATTAATTTGCTGGAAGAATAATGGGCTTCTTACAAACATTATGTGGAGTCTTTAATAAAACAGTTTTAGTTTTGCAATAGTACTGCTAATTATGTTGCTCTTGCATATATTTGTAAATTAGTTCTACTTCCATATTTCCTCCTCTTCCTGTTTTTCTGTGTTAATCGAGAATTAACGTTATTTTTTGGAAGAAAATTTGACTAATGCCAAAGAGCAAAATGATAGGAAAGCAGGTATGAGGCTATAGAATTTATGTGACTGTTCTGTATTATGCTTTACTTTCTCTGTAATGTTGAATTTTCTTTTTTGAGAATGGGAGGATAAATTTTATTCCCTTTATTCCCTTTCATTTCCTTTTTAAATCTGACCCACCAGTATTGTCATCACAGGTGGAGAAGCAAAACAATGGGCGTTGCATAAAAGCCTTTGGCAATGTACTTTGTTGCATGTATTGTCCTGGTGTTGTGCTTATGAGGTGTGTGTGTGCCTCCCCAGTGCTGCCGTTCGCAAAAGGACAGTTGGTTTGAACTCCCATTGACAACACACAGTGCCATACAGAAATAGGATATGGAGATTAACAATATGGTTAAGCATGTGGTTCAGGAGTGGGACTCGATGTTCCCTGTGGGTTCCTTCCAACTCAGGATACTCTATGATTCTGTGTGTATGTGGAAGTTGGATCCCTGCCTTGTTCATCCCTGCCCTGCAAAAAGTGTTAAAAATGCAAGAAGAAAATTGGTGCGAAGAGACCTTGCCACTTACAGAAAACTTGTGCCTAGTGTTTTCAAAAGTCAGACAGTTTATTTAAAACCCAGTAACAGTTTCAGTGTTTAAAGTTGGCTAAGTCCGAGTCCAATTTGTGGTTTTCTTAAGTTTTCTATAGGATTAATGACAACAAGCTACAAACTGAGCGATTGGAATTACTATCACGCTTTTTCTTCTGTTGCTTATGTTGGCTGTCTCAGCTTATAGTTTAAAATTTCTCCCTTCCTGTTTTTCATATGTGGATGCATCCTGTATATCATTTTGTGTATCATAATTTGTTTGAAGGCATGTGAGGAGAATGAAAAATTAGTGTTTTGCTCTTCTCTTCCATTTTATCCAACTGCTTTACTCTTTGAAGGTGTTTCCCTTACTGTTATTATAGGTCCCTGACTGGTAAATGTTTCTAAGCAACCATTATGGTCCATTGAATAAAAGCTGAACTTATTAAAAAGTCCCTGAATATTTATATGCTATTCTGTAAGAGCAGTATTGGCTAAATAATGTATGTATTTTAGAACTTCTTAAATGTAAAAGAATCAGTCAAGGACTATTGGGTAAATAAGGTATTTTGAATTTTTCATGAACTTTTAAACTAAAACAAGGTGAAACATATTGTAATGTTGAGTGTTCAAATGGATCAATAGCTGGAGATTCATTTAAAACTCAGCTTTCTATGTTTAATCCTACCTAGTGCCTTTGAGCACAAGCTAACCATGTTGTCCATATTATGAAATGATCCTGAATCAACAGGCAGCATCTAAACAATCAATGTCAGCCTTTTTAGCATATGAGCTGTATTGGCTTGTTGCCCTAAACCTTTACACTCAGTGGTGCAAGATTGGCTGTGAAATGGTGCTGTCAGTACAGAAGTATAGATGTGGGATAAGAGAAGCAGGGTTGCTGGCTTTGTAATTTATACTGGAAAGCTTAGTACAACGTTATTCTGTGTGTGGCTGATTTAAGAGGAGATGCTGTTCCCATCCAGCAGCTCTGGCATTGAATTTTGGAGACCCACTGGGGTGAGGGTAGAGGGCTAGTGGCGTTCTCATATCTCATCTGTTCCTTGACACTTTGATAGCACAGGGATCTGTTCCTGACACTAGACTCTTAATGTCTCCGAGCTGCAGTCTTGCTGGCTGAAGATCGGGGGTGGTGCTCTGTGAGGTTGTTGATAGTGGCTAGGAGGTATATGCTTGACAGATAACCAGTCTTCCAGCTCAGAAGGATGAATGGTATCTTGATCGCAGGCTTGATATTATTTATACTATCTGGTTTGGATCTCAAAAACTGGATATGATGATGAGTTGCACCTGGCTGAACTTAACAGGAGGGACCTGTCATTAGAAATGTAGCTTCAGCCACAGCAATCTCATATATTAACAGGAGTTACCATAAGGAAAAAGCCTGAAATAGGTCAGGTAACAGTTATTTCTCTGTAGAAATCAGTGTCTTAAGTGGAAAGCAGATTTTTTTTAGGCACTCAAACAAATTAGGTTACTTACCTGACTAAATTTTGACCCTACTCTTGTGGCTACTGCTGAAACATTGGGCTTTAGGTATGTGATCTTTCAAAGCAATGCTTTTTTGAGTTAAATTTTCCCGTATGATATTCGGACTCATTCGGAAACAAAGACTGAGATCTCTTAAAAGGAGGCACAAATGGGAAAATGAGATCATTAATTGTTGAAGCTGGTACTGTAACAAATTGACTAGAAATGTGGATTCAGAGAAATTGATGTACTTTATCCTTCTAAACTAAATGAATTCTCCATCTGCTTCAGCTTCTCAACTATAATGAGGACGTTGGGCTGACTCTGCTATTGGTTTCTCTGTCTCCCTGAACTATTTTGGAAAGTTTAAACATTTCTTGCATGATTAAATACACTTTCAATAAATCAATCTCATAATAATTGTTGTTCAGGAGAGTTCATTATTCAGTTTAGTCTTTTAAATTACTGTTCTTCTTTAAAGGATTCTTCTGACGTAATGGCTTCTGCTAAATCCATTTGCCATACTCTGGCTTGTAATTACTTTAGATTTGAAGAATAAAATGAATGGCTTTATTATTAATCAGTAGCAAATTTGTCTTACTGTTTTTAACCTCAGAGTGGCCTTTGCTCATGAAATAGTTTTAATGGTCTAGATAGCAAACCACTTCATACCTCTCTTTCAACAGAGATTTAGTGAAAGCAATCAGATAGTTTTGTGGGTTTTCTTATTTGTCATAGAGACTGTCATCGTGTGTAGGTTTGCTGCTGTATGCTGTCAACTGCTGGACCTATGAAAGTCTAGTTTTGCTACCTGTTCAAGTACGTAGCACTTAAACGTAGCATTACTGTAATGTTGACTGCTGCAGTGGTCATTGGCCTATATGAACTTTGTCACTGTTCAATGTATGATGAAAGCTTACATGATTTCTTTCCTTCTCTGTATTATTTATGTATGCTTTTGTAGTTGGAGAGTTGTGAGTCTGTGCTGTGAGTTTTGGTAACA
This sequence comes from Aythya marila, assembly GCF_965140915.1. NCBI lineage: Eukaryota > Metazoa > Chordata > Aves > Anseriformes > Anatidae > Aythya > Aythya marila. Next base: position 8,371,883 of record NC_139080.1, on the reverse strand, counting down.
AAATGCCATCTTGCACTGATGTTGTCTAGCCTCTGTGTGTGGACAGAGATGTCCTAGGTGAATCTCCTCCATTTGGCCCTTTCAGCTTGACATCAGTTCTTTGTGCATAGTCTCTTGTGGATTTTTTCAAACCATCCTTAACTTCAAGCTGCCAGTCGATGCAAACTAATATAAAAGTATTTTCAACCTCGCTAAACTTCTTAGTATCCAGTAGATGTTACATTAATATCTCATTTTCAGAGACTGCTTAGATAAGGAAAGTGGGCCAGTTGCAGAGTTACAGATATTCAATAAACCTCAGCTTTTAATTTCTGGAGGGATTCATTCCTTTAGCAGCATTGTGTTGGTTTTGTTTCCAGCATCAAATGTAATGTTTAACCAAGGCTAAGAATTTTTCAAATAATGCCAAGGAATTGTAGCAAACATCCAAAGAGGAATGAATAGTGTCCTTGAAATGTTAATTCCGTGGCTCTCTAGGAGGTCATTAAAAGTGTAAGTGAAAAACTCAATAGAATTTATCAAGATACAAGAGCTTCATACAACACTTCCGTCTGTACCCTTTATTCATAATTCTATTTGCATTTTGCCTACATGTTCTAGTTTCAGGAATCGTACTTGTTAATTTCATACCTACGTTTTCATGTTCACATACTAGTGGGTGTATGTTTATTTAAAAGTGTTTTTTAATTGTGCAAATGGAAAGTTTTTACTGATGGTGGTATGGCCACTTTCACTGCATGCATGTCAACAGTTTTACATAAAGGTTAGCCCTTTCTTGGGACAAAAAATACCCTAGGGTTATAGCACAGGGAGTACAGTTGTAGTAATAAAGATTATGTTGCTGATAAGTTCCCCTCAAGGCCCCATGATGGTAATACCCCTATATTTTGTCTTTAAAGAAAACTGCTGAGAGGCAATAATTTTTTTTGTATGTGTCCCATTTTCATTAATGCATGGTAATTGATGGAGTTGCAGTGACTTGTAACAGTAATGAGTTCTAAACATAAGAATGCACTCCTTTCTAATAAGTGAGCACTGCTGGGGTTTAAAAGCGTACTAAATCAGTTGCTTTAGTATGAATTTATTAGTTTTTTTCAGCATTAGCTTTAATAGTAGTTATTTACATAAGCGTACATCCCATTAACCGCCATCAGGGCTGGAAAACATGCTGAACTGTTCATATTTTCATATAATTATTGAACATAATGGTTTCATTTGCATTTCTAAACAGTGATGTTTCTGTCAGGCTTGGAAATAGTGTCTTTACGCAGTCCCTATTTCACATCCACTTATTTGACATCGTTAAATTTTATGCTAATGTGCTTCCCTAGAATATCATCAGTAGGACAGATGCTTGTGCTTTAATATACAAATCAGAGATGCTTTTCCCTCCCCCCTCCCCTGAACTGCAAAAGAAATAAAAAAGCATATCTGCACTTTTAGATATAGTTTGTTTCATTCTAAATAATCTGTACAAAATGAAACTTTGCTTTCACCCCTGCTAGTCACTTCTGAATGTCGTAACAGATACCTTGTTTGTGCAGGGTGGGGAGCTGTCTTCTCCACGAAGGAGGAAGAATCTTCTAAAATTCAAGGTAGCGACTGTGTGAAACTAAAATACTGTAACCTTGAGACTGCCTGCTGTGTAAGGCATGGAGCCTTACCCAGCAAGCTGCTGCACTAGGCAGTAGTCCATGGACGGGTCTGCCGGGAGCAGGCATCGCTGTGCGGAAGGCTCAGGAAGGGAGAAGTTTCAGCGCAGTGCCTGCTCTGCTTTTTAGGAAGGATGTTTCACCGAGTCTAGTGACTCAGTGCTTGTCCGCAGAAATGCACGTGGGATTGTATGTCGTCAGGTTTAGTTTTACATTTAAAATAACTTTTTGTTTGTTTTTGTGGTTCTCTGGACAGGTGGAGGTATGTGAACCCACTGCCTAGTTAAATAGGGACGATGGTTGTTGTGTGATGTGTTGCTTTGACTCATTATATGCACGCGGATCATAAGAGCTTTGATACATGATGTGAAGTTAGCAGTGGAAGCAGAACATCAGAAACCTAAGAGAGTGTGGGTAATTGCAGTTCTGCATGAGGAAATGACTGAGTAAAAAGCCAAAACACTATGAACAACAAAAGTGAACCGCTTTTCTTCCATTTAAAAATGAAATGAATAGTTCACATCTTGTTTTGTATGAACTTTATCTTGGAACCACTTGCTTGTGGAGCTGATGAGTGCAGCCTACAGTATACAGCTGCGGTCACGGGAAGAAGTAAATATTGAGATGTGAGGAATGTTGCATAAGAACCTATCGTGACCTCAGTAAACAAGTGTGTCCCTGCATATATCAAGCTCAGTGCTATGCTTTTAGTGACTTACCCTACGTGATGTTGGGTGATGCTCCTTTCTTTCTGCTTTCTTCTCTTCTGCTTATATACTTAAAGATTTGGGGTGCTGCTTGCTGGCTTTTCTGTGACATCAAAGGTTAAATGTACACGTGTACACATGTTGCTTATTTATGGCATTTCACGGATACTCTCAGCCTTGAACAATACAAATGTGGTATGTCTCTGAAAATCTTTTTAGTCTAAAAGTTAGGGTCAAGTAAAAGACTGAGAGAAAGGTGTCTCTCAGATTTGTTACTTTCCTTGTGTATTACTTTTTTTTTTTTTTATTTCTTCTCTTCATGGGGATGTCATAGGAGAAGGCTTGAAGGAGGCACCCACATGCAGGAGGGTAGTTGGACTGAAATGAAAAGGCAGATTTTATGCATAAAGGACCACGTGAGCAAACTGGAGATATACTCTGATGGGTTCTGGGCTTATGGTGTCTTTAATTATAGATGATTAACAATTTGCTAGTTGCTTTGCAGACAAGGATAGAGACAAAAATGCCTACTGGGAAATGCTTGCAGTCTAAGACCTCATTCTGGGGTGTGCGTGTGTGAATCTCAACAGTACAGACATATTTCAAGTCGGGAGAAGTAGCAATATCAAAACAACAATGTTTATGTGTATATTTCTATTAAGGTTTTGAGCTTGCAACAGTGTACACAACCAGTTTGTAGCAAACAATTTGGAGCAAGGTGCTTTTTGGTAAACCTTTGACTCAGGATCAAAATAGTATCCATCAAAGCAGGGTAGCAATTGGTGAGAGATACTAATTTCCTCTTGTAGAGTACTGGGAAATTTTAAGAGTGCTTCTGTCATGCAGAGCAGGCTGTTACACTGCACAGGTTCTGAACTGACCTCTTGTCAACTTCTCATTTAAATGCTGAAAAAAAGGCTCTAGGTAATTGGCAACTATCCTTATTTTAATATGCGGCCATAAAAAGGTAAAGTATGATGATTTTTAACATCAGAAGATTAACATTTTACCTTTAAATAAAATATGATTAACTGGTACAGAATTAAAAGTAATAGAACTGAAATATTCAAACTATGACTCTGTGGTGTCAGATTATGCATCAAGTGTGACAGTTTAAGTACTGAAGTGATTTAGAAATGAGCCAGCTGAAGGATGTATATCCCAAGTATCAAGACTAAAATGGAATAAAACAATTGTGGCTATCAAAACTTTCTCAAACCCTCCTGGCTGGAGGAACCAGGAAATCAGAGAACGGTGGTGTTCTGTGACTGCATCTCGCCTGGTGCCAAAGCAGGTGCAGTGGGGACACAGTCGGCGTGCTGTGACAGCATCCCACACTAGGCTTTGAAGCCTGCCAGGTGATGGTTATGTTTAAATTTAATTGCCAGGCCAAGGCTATTGCTTCTGTACTCATCTACCTCGATCAAGGTTCAAATAGGATTGATCTAGTAGTTCATCTTTTCTTTCAGCGTTTTGCAGTCTGCCAGGCTTTGTATTATCCCTATACTGTTTTGTTTCTGGTAGATTGGCATACGTTTTGATAAATTAAACCGCATACTTACCATCTGAACTGCTTAGTGCTACTCTCTGGAAATCTGAAAATGCCATTGGGAAGGTTTGTCATTTGAATTCTGCATATTTTGAGTCCTTGTTAGTCAGATGAATTTATTTTTTTCCCATCTTAGTAGTTTTGTAGACTCAGCTTAGAACTTGACAATGAAGTGGCACCTTGCTGTTGTCAGAAGTCCTCTAAATGAAATTTTTGAGTGCAATTTGGGCATATGGTTGTCCTCATGTAAATGTTTTCAACAGATTTGTTCACTTTAAGCTACGACACCTTGCAATTGTTAATGAAGCATCAAGAGCAGAATATGGCTCACGTTCTGTATCTGCAAAAGTAGAAGAAATGGTAAAAAGAAAACAGTTCCATGGCCACAGTAGCTGGCAGGTTTAAGTGAACAGGTTACTGAAATAAGAGGGTATTGCTTTTACGTAGTTACTTCTGAAGGCAGTACTTTAGTATTTAAGAAAAAGTGTTTGCAAAGCACTTAACGGGTTTCATGGTACCTGAACTTTTCCAGTTACACTGCTCAGATGCTCTTATGGATTTTTTGTATTTCACTGTCTTCACAGGGAACTTTTTTGTTGCTATAAATATTGTTGGCCAACACTGATGAAGGATCCTTAGATTCTTTTAAAAATGTTACTTATCTCTTAACAGTGCAGAATAAGACTCAAGTGCAAGCTGTCGCTCCAGGTAACTGGACAAGTCCTGTGAGGTCTTACTGCTCTGTTTCAATGCAAATAAGTATATTTAACTTGCCAATGCTCTTTGCTTTAATCTGCCTATAAATCTGCTGAATAAATTTGTCCTATAAATAGAAGGAAATTAAAAATCAGAAATACGGGAGTAAGAAAAACAAACTTCTGGGATAGAATTTGATTGTGGAAAGGATTGCATGGTGTTACCTCTGGTGAGGAGCTAGATCTGGTAACCCTGGAAAGCTACTCTTGGTTTCCCCAGAAAGCTGTCTTGGTACACTGCTCTGGTGTGATGTCTGGGGATCTGTGTGCAGCCCATGAATCCTGATTTGAATGAGCTGTTTGTATTGAACCTGTCTCATGTTGGCAAAGCTCAAGTTGCGTTATTACATTCCTGTCTCTGGAAGCTGCTGCGGGACAGTCCAAAAGTATTTAACAACAATTCAATTACAATGTTCTGAGTGGACAACGAACGTGCCAGAGATACTTCTGCCTCATCTGCAGGGGACAGGACTATCAGGAACCTTCTGGCGCTCCCAGCCAACCCTCATAACATATTTCTGTTCATAAAGCTGTGAAAATCTGCTTTGGTTCACTTGTTACTTTTCTGCAGCATGTCATTTTTGAAGGATCAGTGTTTTAAAAGACCCTCTAATTTTATTTTAATTTTGACACCTTTTAATTTCCAATCTAGTCACAATCACAGCTAGCTTAAACATGCTCGTTCTTGTGCTAGTGTTTTTAGGGTTTTTAGTCAGGAGAAGTGTGGGGGGGACAGGAAGTTTCAAGAGATCTGTTGTGAAGCCAAATAGTAGCTTTTTTATTGCTCCTTTTAGGAAAGTCTGCAGGACAAGTTCAGCAAAAGACCTAGAGTGTTTGTGGGGAGCTGCATGAATGAGGCTGAGCAGTGTCTCTCCCCTTTGCAATGCAGCTGTGCTGTTATATTACACGCAGAGAGCCAGAGGAGGCCTTGTGGAGTTTCTACTCCACACACTCTGTCAATGTCTGGTCTTTGGACCTGTATCTTTGGGATTTTCTGATATCCCTGTTACACATTAAAGATAAACCACAGCCCTCTATTGCTTCTATAGTGTAAGAGGTGCTGAACTCGCTGGAGTGATGCACTGGTGTCTGTTCTGCTCATTCCTCCACTTTGCCCTAGGCACCACTTGCCTTGGATCTGGTGCTATATAGGGCCTTGCAGTCTGTGCTCAGAGAAAGCCTTTTGTGCCTGGGGATGGGGATGTCTCGCTGTAGTGCAGTAACTGGCCACAACACAAATAATAGAGCAGCATATAGAATCACTCTCCTCCAGAAAGGAGGCTAGACTGTAAATTGATGCACAATATTTAATCTTGTCTCATCTCCCCCTTTTTGTTAGTCACTGTAGAGCTGAATATGCAAAGAATTGAGAAACTGTACATATTGAGTATGAATTGAGTTAGTACTGGTGTATTAGCATATATTTCCCCTAGCTTTTGTTGACATTTGTTATTACTCTCCGTCATTTGGGCTCTTGGATCTCAATTTTATCTCAAGCAGAGTGAGGCTTCTAGAGTTTGTCTAGATTTGTGGGTAACAGTCAGTAATTCTTCCACACTTGCTATTTTTTGAAGCAGAATCATCATCAAAACATTTTTTTAAAAAGCACGAGCATCTGAGTTTCATCTTTAAAAAGCCAATTTGGGAGTCAATTGTAATATCAATCCTAGTGCCAAGATAAGTCGTTTATAGCAGGAGAGTAATTCACTCTTAACAGTTTCATACATTAAGCTGCACCGTGTGACATTAATAAAATAGATACATAGAGGGGATGGTGTCACACCGTAGGATGTTTGTCTAGTTGTTTTTGGTGGCCTGACAGAACTCCAGTATGCAAGGTACCAAGTGTGGACAGACTGAAATGAACTTGCATACCAAATCATCTGTCAGAACCCTAGTCAGCTGGGACCAGACTTGCTGACAGACACGAGGCTCCTAGTATAGCCATGCGGTGCTTTATCTTTTATTTAAAACTCCATTGGCTCCTTGTTCTGTAAGTTTAATAGAGATGTAGTCTCCATTGCCACAATGTCAATTTTCCTGTGGTTTTATTATGCAGAATGTTGAGTGCTTTATGCCTCACTCTGTGAAAAGGGTGCATTAGGGTTCTTGGAAAACAGCAATGCTAGAAAATAAATTTTGATTTGAGCTTCACTTACATAGGGAGTTTCCCGCAGGTTTTGTGGCCTTGAACCAACAATGTTTTGGTTAAATAAAACTGGCATATGCAAAAAATTCCAATAGCATTTGTAGTGGTTAGAGTGTCAGTGTCGATGCAGTGTTAGGAATTGGTTGTAAATTGTTCCTAATGTTGTATTACAATGGATTGTGAGCAGAAGAGGACAAAACTAATATCTCTTAAATTGTATTCTTTGACTTTAGGTAATTTTGTGGATCAGGAATTAAAAATTGTTAATCCTTTTTTATTATGTATCATTACTACTTGAGCAGACAGTGAAAATAAAATAAAGGGCAAACAACTATTTTTGTTGTTTAGAACTGAACAATACTGAAATTTACATTTTTCAGGAAATGTTAGTGGTTTGAAGTTCAATTCTGTTCCAACAAAATGTACTTCAAGCAAATTATAAGGCTTATGAAATGTTTTTTATAGTTTGTCATGACATGGTATGAGATGTGTGTCATGATCTTGCTATCCTCATGATGATACTCTGTAATGGAAGTGGTCTATTTATTTTTTAAAGTGCTTCAGCCTTTCATTGTAACATACACGGTATGTCAATACTGGATGTCAGTAATCCTTTATGTTAAAAATGAAGTGGGCTTTCACCTACTTCCTTATCATTATGACCTTTTTAGAATGAGCAAAACGTGATATAAATGTGATAAGATAGAATCTAAGCCAGCAAGCAGTTGAGCACCTGATGCAAAATTAAAATGTTTTCTTTTACATAGAAAGGATTTTTGTAAGCTTCAGAAATTTTGTTTTGATTTGTTCCCCCTAGTGGAAAATTGGTTTTGACAAAAGTGTGGTTCTTCTACTGTCTATACAGTATAGCATGTGTTAGAAAAACATACTTGATAAGTATCTTTAGGCATCGTGCTCTTTCCCAACAGAAGATAGGACACAGCCTGTCTTTCTCTCTGGCTTCTCATTCCTTGCCCAGATGACCTGAATTTGAAGTACAGATTTTCATCCCGATTTGGAGGTTTGCCATAACTGTAACCTTTCTCTAGGTTAGGAATCGAAATTACTTCTCATTCGGCAAAGTAAGCTCTTCAGTATTCGTTGCTGATAAACCTTCCAAGCTGGTATGGTTTTACGCCATGTCCTCACTTGTGCTTTGTGAAAGCATCGCAGTTTGGGCTATCCATCCTACCGATCTCTGGAAGAGCTTCCAGAAATGGTGAGGTCAGCCAAATCTCAAAGGCCCGTGAGTATATCGCAGGGAAAGCAGTGGGTAGGTGGTTTGATCAGTATGATCTGCAATACCAGTAAACTTTTAACTGAGCTGGCATTAATGCAACCCAACTGAAGTAGCATTTAAACCTAATGAAACTAGTTTTAACAGTATCTGCAATGCTTTTTGTGTGTGAACGTGTGACATTTTACAAGTGCATAGCGAAGACTAAATTGATTCTTAGAAGAATACATTTCTCTAGTACAGACAAGACCCAATAGATCTTTTTCCTAGATAGCAGACTTAACTTTTTCTTAATTTTCTCTCTTGATTAAAATCCTGAATGGGGGTGAGGTTTCCACTAAATGTCTACTCAAAACAAGCTTAGAGAAAATGGAATGTCGGCCTTAAAAATGTCACTTTAATATGCTTAGACGTGATAAGGTCTTAAAAGTCTCCTAACGATATATGATGGAGTACGTATGCTTGCTGTGTTTGGAATCAGTGTGTGCAGGGTTGTGTATTCACAAAATATTGATGAGACTATGCTGAGGAGAATGCTTGGAATAAGGAACGCTGGCAAAGAAAGGGAGATCTGACTGGCAAGTTGAAAATGCATAGGTGGGTGAAAGGCAACTGAATATTCAATATGGAAAGTAAAACATTAAAAAAAAAAAAACAAAAACAAAAACAAACACAAAGTATGTCTGTTATTAAATGGAAAATATATTTCTAATAATTTGCTTATTGATATTTAGATTTTTTTAAGTGAAATAGTACAACTCTAAAAGCTTTTAGGTGTGAAATGTTAACAGTTTCCTCTGTGTGCAGAAGCACTTGTATTATTCTAACCTTTTTTTCATAGTGCTGACTGTGTATTTAGTACAGCAGATATTCTAGTTTTGGTAAGTTGATTTTTGTCTATCCATAAAATTCTGCTGACTTCTCTTTTGTGTCTAAATACTTGACTGATTATCGAATTCCATGCATTTGTGAGTACATCAGAAGTCTTATTTAACAATTAGCTTCTGGAAAATCAAGGAAAAGTACGTGTCATGCATTTGCCACATATTTAAATCAGACTTTAAAAAAGCCATCTGTTCTATACTTAATTTTTAGGGCACTCTTTATGATACAAAGAAGTGTACCCATTAATAAGTAAGGTTCAAAACAGTTTTGTGTACCTATTAGGAGTAGAGTTTATCTGTGTGTGTGCACACGTGAGTGTTTATGTGCTCAGCAGCTTTCTTAGTCCTTAACTGAATTTTTCAAAACCACTGACAATTTAATGTATGCTCCTGCAGGTAATGTTGTACAGCTTGTAAGCAAGCTAGAGTTAGAACAAAGACAATAGAGCTGCACATTGGGCTGTGGGCAGTAGCCACTCATACAACTTAAAATTGTTGTGCTTGTCTTCCTGCTCTTACATAATTTGAAATAGAGTAAGAATTCTTTGGAATAATCTACAACCATGTATGCATTTTGATAATATAAATTTTTGCAATATTGCCTGACAGATTTTGGATTATATATATATTTTTTTTGATTCAAAGTAGGCACATTACAGTTACTCTTTGCTTATCTGAAACTGTTCTCTAAAAATTATGGGAACCACTTATTCTGTGTTGAATGGTTGTGGGCAAATTCCTTAGACCATCTAAACTTGTTTAATATCCCCCTACAGTGTTTGGACAATAGACTGATGTTATTAGAAACTATAAATCGAAGTTAAATTGAGGGTATAAATCATGCTTAAACCACAGAACAAAATCACGTTAATGCGAAAGTGCAAGTAAGTAAAGGAAGCCATAAGGTAAAGTAATTGCAGAGTCTTGGTTAAAATATGCACAGACTTATTAAACTTTTCATGATAAATATGAGACATGTACAGCTAATGCCTACCGGGCGTTTCCCCACAGCAAATGTTACCTCTGTTGTGATTGTACTTCACTGACGTGGAGGAGCTTGGGCTCAGCGACCCCACATTCTGAGAGCGTGTGGTCAGCAGCTTGGCCATTACCTGAACTGGCACAGAGCGACCCTTGCTGTTGCATCAGAGCTCAAAGAGAGGTAGAGGTATTGGTCATGGTCACAGAACTCCTACCAGGAGGTGAAGATGCAGTGTAGTGCTGGGGTCTCCTCCTCTGGTGCTGTCTTCCCTAAGGTAAGATACTGGAGAGGGTGCTATTGGTAGGTTATATGAGTTTGCAAGAGAAGCAGTCACACTTCTGTTTGTTGGATCAATAGGCATGGGGGGAATGAAATTAAATAAATAGGGGTTAATGAAATGGAACTTACACTGTGAAGAGTTCTGTAGATTTGATCAGTGGAGCTTAGGTTAGAAGAACAAAGATAATTCTTCCTCAAGGCTTATAAACTTCCATGGTTGTTTTCCCTTCAAGGTAGAGTACATGGTGTGGAAGCATCTCTGAACAAACCCCAGATTTACTTTTCATGAAACACGCTTTTTTTGTGTTTTCTGCATCTGTAGAAAACTTCAGCTTACTCTTAGCAACTAATAAGTAATGTCTGAGTTGCTGTTTATACCGAGCTCTGAACCTTTATTTTTAGTGCCCACTGTCTTGTTTGAGAAAGTGTTTTAGTAGGAGCTGGTTTGAGCCTAGGTAGACTTGAAAACATGTACTTGAATGTATATTTGAATATACACGGGTACCTGTTCAAATACTTGGATACCAGTCCCAGAGCAGCAGGATATACACAACTCTGTGTCCCCTTGGATCTGTCTGTCTCTGTACCCAGTTCTGGTTTCCCAAAGTAGATGCAGGTTGGTGTAATGAGGCTTTTCTTGAACAGCACAGGCCTGCTCCAAAGTTACCAATTTGTTGTGTATCTGACTGCCGCCAAACAGAATGGGAAATGTTTAATGCAAAAGCATGGGAGTCTGCTTGGTAAAATATTAAATCTGAGAAGTACAAGAAAGAGCAATGAGAAATTTATGATAAGGTTGCCCAATGTAATTCAAAGCCAAACATCTCTTAAAACAATAAAACTTCCCTCACACAATCTGTGTTATCAGATTTTGTGATTTCCAGTTGAACTCGATACGTGTGCTGACTTCTATGCAGAATCTTTCCAGTAATCCGTATTGTTATCGGCACGCTGATTTAAAAATCTTTACTCTCTGCACACTCTGAGCAACTGGATGGTAAACAAGCCTTGTTACTTATCTTTACCTTAGACTTTATGTGCAAACTTTAATACCGTATTCATATAAGGTCTGACCTTTTCTACAGTTGCAAACAAGCTTCCAAATAAACCTTGAATTATTAAACTACCCTTTAAGTGAATGTAATGCAGTTCTCATGCTACTTTAGATTTCTCTGGCTTCCATTCCTGTCTCACAGAAATGCTTCCAAATGGCAAGTCAATTCTTCATAAGCAAAGTAGCTTTATATTTTCTTAATTAGGCAAAAAAATCAGAGTCAAAGCTTTTGTTTGAGCAATGCTGAGATCCTATAATAAACATTATGGGCATGGAAGAAACTTTAATTCAGATGTTAACAGGCATATAAGGATCTGTTTCAAGTCATATTAAAGGACTACTGCTGTAATAAAAATTGGGGATTGTCTTCTAAATTAGTAACATCAGTCTGGTGACAGCAGCTCATGTTCTAGTAACTGTGCTGTTCCTGTTTAATTGTGTGCATGTGTGAAGCAAATATTGTCAGGTTGCAGCAGTGCAGGCATTTTTATTTGCATTGTATTAGCAATTCATGATAGTAAGGTGAAAGCAGCAGACGTGGCTGAGGATCTGTTACTCCAAGCACGACTTTATCTTGCTTTGAAGACGCCCCTTCTCTGGGCTGGTGGTCAGACTCATGAATTCAGACTCAGCAATTCCAGGCTGGAATTGCTGAGGCTGAAAATATGGGAGTTTGGGTTTTGTGGGGGGAAGGAGAAGAGATGCAGAGAGTGCGTGGGGATGAATATGTGAGGGTGGGCATATATATTCTGTCTTGAAAGTTAAACTTGTTGGAATTTTGGGGAAAAAATGGTTAGGGAAGAAGAAAAAAGAAAAGAAAAAGGAAACCAACATTTCAACTTGTCATTTTAAGTTTGCCCTTAAGTGCCAGTCTGAACCATGTCTTCAGCTGCTTCTCTTGAATAGTATAAAGGTTTGACATGTATCATTTTTCAATGGCTTTTGAAAGATTTCTGAGCTCTCTGAAAGTGTGCTGCATTCATTTATGGCTATGTTGTACGTACTAGAGTGGAGATGGCCCTGATTTATACTGCTTTGGTGCACGCTCCTTGCTGCTTAAGTTGTGGTTCCTAATTTAGGAACTGATTATAAAGGAGCAGCAAAATCTGCAGAATGGTAGAAAAATCATGCTTGGTGTTTGCCAGATTGCCAAGACTTTTGTTAGAGGCTGTAGGAGTTCAGATGTTGAATTCCCTTCAAGAAAATATTTGAAAGCTTGGGGCAGGACACATGAAGTAAGAGATGCTAACTACAAAGTTAGTACAGGGAATGAGTATTTGGTTGTTTGCCTAAATATGCAGTGACATAAACTGTGACAAAAATACAGTCACAAGAATGCCCCAAATGGGGGAAAGCTTGTTAGTGAAACCACCCTAGGAATTTTACACTTGTTTACAAGGAATGTTCTTCTTTGCAGTGTTAATATATTTATTATTTATTATTTATTTCTGATGAATTTCCTTTTTCAGGTATACATTTATTTTTTTGTTTGTTTTTTAGTTAACTATACATACAGAATATGCAGCATGAGTAGGGTGATGTTTGTATTGAAATCTTAATTTCTGTGTGTATCAACGCTTGTTACTTTTTTATTGTGAACCTTAACGGTGGATTAAATTTTTTGCATTTATTTTGCCTTAGGTTTTGATGTATTTCAGTGAAGTTGACAACCCTTACATTATTGCCTTAAGAGCCACAGAGAAGTATTCAATGTCTTGAAAGAGACCACTTTAGTGTATCTCACTTAAATGCTTGAGAATATACAAGAATTTATATTCTAAAACTATAATTCTAGGCTTGTCATTATTGCTTGTCTAGGCAATAATTTTAGGCTTGTCATCATAGAAAGGCACCTTCACACATCTTTAATTTCTGTAACTAGTTTTAATAATTTCCCTGGGACCATCCTGAAAATAGACCTTTTCTCAGTTATATCCTGGTTATGCAGGTCAAATTGATTTATTTTTTGCTATCACTTTTTTTGTGATCTGGATAAGCATACATAAACATGAAATTGTGGATATTAAACTGTACCTAGCATTTTATGTTCTTTCCCATGCAACGTCTTCCTTTTTGAGAGGATAAAACATAAAAACAACCTGATGCGTAACTTTACTTTCTGGACGCAGAACTGTGCAATTTAGCCTTGCGAGTTTAGAAACTCTGGTAATTCTAAGAATGGTTCCGGTTGTAATAATGTTGTATTGAATTCTACTCAAACTGGGAAATTGTGTGTTATTAAATGCAGAATTACACCTAGTTTTGTGGGGAAGAGGGGAGGGATAGTTATGGAGGGAATGGGAAATTCCAGGGTTTTATTGTAGTTTGCAGCCTATGAAAAAATAGAGCAAAACTTTGATTTGTGGACATCATGTGTTTTTTTTTTTTTTTTTCCTTCTTCAGTGATTATAAAATAGGAATGGCAGTGTTTTCCTGTAACTCTCATGCCTTGTGAGAACATACAGGGTTACTGCATTAAAATAATGTAGTTGAAACTTCGTTGAACGGTCAGCTTTTAAAATATTGGGATGTGAAGTAAGGTCCATATTGTGTACACAAACGGGTAAGTGTATACATGGAGCCAATGGGTGTGTTCCTGTACAAAACTCTGTATACTACTGTCTCTGCTCAACCTTTCAAGTATATTTGAATTGTCGTCTTCTAATTTCTACTTTCTTCTACCTAATTTACATAATGCTGCTGCACACGTAAAATCAGCTCATTCTAAGACATAACATGTGCTAATCTAGGTCCTTTCATTCAAGTAGATCAGAGTGGCTTGCAAATGCTCATAATTCTGTCTTCATCCTGTGCTGCCATCTCATCTTCATAAAAGTGAAGAAACCAAAGTAGAAATTTGAGGATTTGTTCAACATGTTAAAAGAAGGCTGTAACAGATCTATTTAAACCTTAGATACCTTTATTCTGGCACTTGTTTTTCTTTTTTTTTTTTTTGTCCACTTTGAGAGCTCACACAATAAGGACTGTGTGTGAGAACTGCCTTTATAGAAGACAGAAGGGCTAGAATTTCATTTGAAATAGTTTGAGGATGAGTTTTATTGCTGCTTCGGATAACCTGCAGTAGTCTGAGAAAATACCCTTTTGCTCACAGAAAGGAGAAACTAAAGTTTACTCTTTATTTTTTCATGTCCTCAAGTTCTAAAGATGCTTTGGCTGAATTAAACCTGTTCGTGTCAAACCATATCTTTTTGTGAAAGCTCTGACAAAGGTTCTTGCAAGCTGCTGCTGCTTTTGTCCTCCTATATTTTCATTTCAGACTTGGCCTTAATCTCCTTGTGGAACACTTAGGCATTTTCTGTTTGTCTGCACATGGACATTAATTCCTTAGACAGCTTTAGGGATTCTACAAAATCATATGGTGAAAACTGAAGCTGAGTCTTTTGCCATTTCCATGTTAAGTATCGGTTTGTATATGTGGATGCTGATATTTTATCTTGCTCTTGAACAGCTTTATATTGCAAAGTTGATTTGTTATCTAGCTGAGATTCAGTAAGTGGAATATGGTATCTGTCACCTTTGGCAACGTGGCCTTTCTGAATAGGTGTAGGAGTTCACTGCAGAGAAAATGTCTTAATACGTGTACATTGAAACTTTCCTTTCCCAGGAGGAAAGTTGTTTTAAAATACGGGGGGAAAACAGGGGAAGTATTTTCTGGTTTGTCCAGAGATCTTTGGCAACTGTCCTTAAATGAATTTGCTTCTGAGTGTCAAAGAGGATATCTGTAAGATTTGGTTACCTTTTTTTTTTTTTTTTTCTTTTCTTTAATCATTGTGGTTTTGTTCCTTTTGCTAAGAGAGCTTTTTTTTTGTGGATCAATTACAGTCTGTATTATGAATATGCATATAACTGTATCATCCAAGGAATATTTTGGAGGAGTATAACTGTCCTTAATATTTTGATCAATTAAGAAAGACTATTTTTCTATTGCTATTTTTTTCCTATTCTTTTGAGAAGATGGTGCTCCTAACTAGGAAAATCAAGTGACATGATGATGGGTGTGTTGCTTGTCATTACAGCTACTCACTCCACTGACTTGCCCCTCCACCTTCCAAATGTTTGGAGAATGCTTCTGTAATTTTTCTATGTATGCATGAATTTGTTTTCTTAAAATATTTAAAAAGTGTTGCTTTCCTCCCTTTTGCCAAGGGAAAGAAAGAAAAGACTTGCATACTAGCAATGGGGTTTATGACACAGCCTGCTTGGTTGGTGTGGGGAGCACAGACTTTTGTTTGATCTCTGGTTATGCCATGGGGGAACCGACTGAATGGATAATGTTAGGGAGTTGTTCCTCTCTACAACATCTTGGAGATGAACAGACTCTAGGTATCTGTTGGAGCACTTACCTTAAAATGCAAAGTTCCTGGTTTGGCAGGTGGAGAAATTTCTGAAGGTTATTGGGGTAAAAAGACTGTGGAAGGTGTGAAAAATGCGAATGTCCTTTTAATATTGGAAACAACTTCTCAGCAGGGCTTTCTCACAGTATCAAAACCTAAGAATGATAGCGTGTTGTCCTGATGCTTACATGAGTAGGGAAGCTGTTATGGATGAGAAGTTATCTGAATGATAGTCTTCCCTTGACATCAGGGAAGGGCTTTTTTTTTTTTCTTTTTTTTTTCTGGTAGTTAAAATTTGTTTGTATGGAGGAGGCAAATTAATTCCTCTTCATGTCTGCTTAAACCCAAGAGGATGAAAATCTGGCACAAAATAGTGGGCTTTTAGAGTTCAAATAAAAATGTCTGAATTCTGTTAGCAGCTCATCTGTGCAAATGCTGGGGACAAGGACATCCAATAGATTCCTTTTGAGTAATGGCATCCCTGTGCTTTTTAATGCAAAAGCTATATCTAGCTGTTGAAGACTTTGACGAATCTTGTTTTGGAAGGGGGAGTGACACCTGAATATGGATTGAGTGAAAATGGGAGGATGAAAGGGTATTCTCTGAACAGTGAGAAGTGAAGGAGAACAGACAGTCCCTGTGCCCTCAGCCTTTCTGTGTAGGTTTTTCTTACAGGCACTGTAAAGCACCAGAAGTGATTAGTTGAGGTGTGGGGGGAATACTTCTGTTGCCCTGCTTAAAAGCATAATTCCTTCCCCAAAAGCGTTATCTACTGGTTGAACAAGAACGCTGTGCTGTGTGCTAGGGGCAGGTTGTTTGGTTCAAAGGAGTTGATTTTTTTTTGTGCTGTCTAAAGTAGTCAGTTATGTTGAAATCTTAGTTTCGGTGATAATACGGGTAGGGCTAAGCTATCTTGTGGTAGATGTTGAGAATAAACACCATCTGTGGGGTACCTTTTCCTTGCTTAAAAAGACATCCCATACTTCCCAAACTTGCCTTTCCTTTGCAGATGGCCTTTAGGAAAATAAGTGAATGTATGATATGTAATAATTGTTTCTCCTGTAATTTTCCAGACAGATCTTCATCAAAGAATAATCTTTATCACATTTTGTCTTGTTGTGAAAGTTAAAGGTGACATAGTTCAGGACTTTCTGATGAACTCTAGCTTGTCAAGTTTTCATTTGCATCTACCCATGCTGTGAGCCAAATCTCAGTTGTTTTCTGATTCCTGATTTCCCTTATTGCCTGTCCTGACCACTGAACATGGCAGGTCCTTTTCAGAGCTTCAACATTATCTCTGTGGATGGTGGCGTCTTTTACAAAAGCAAAAAGAAAGCTCTGCCACCCTTCCTGCCCCCAAAGGAGGGTCCTGAGTATACTTCACTCAGATACTCTTTTCAGACAGAGTTTATCTTTCTATTGCAGTAATCTCAGCAAGGATGAATGAGGCTTTCTTTTAGGTGTGCCTTGTCAGCCACACTTAGTTAAGATTATTCACATTTCTATATCAAATATTACAACTATATAACTGGAACATTACTCTTATGAAACTGAGTTACACTTAAGAATCAAGAGTAGAAGTAGATAATGATATGATAGTATTACATTTGGAAAAATACACACTAATGTATTTGGGAAGAATGGTCCAAGTTGTATGGTATGTACGTGTGTATTAATAGTATCCAAACTGTTAGGTGCTTCAGATTGGTAAGGGCTTATAGTCTAAGTAGGTGCTGGAGGTGAGATTTGGGGGCTGAAATGTGACTAAATAACCCCATGTGGACAATGGTGTTCATGATGGATCTTGTTAGTTCTGCATTTGAATGATGATTTTCAGTAACACTCATCTTCCTGGCTAAGTTAAGCACTGCAGAACTCTCAGATGAAACCTGTATTTTTGTAGCAACCTGTAATGGGATGATTGTTCCTTTAAAAAAAATCAGTTATGAAAGGAATGTGTTTAACAGAATGCATGAAGATATTCAGTTGAAATGGGGTGCATTACAATGAAGTAATACTGGAATATGTGGGATATGTTAGTGATTAATCTTGGTTATTGACTAAGCTAAGAATATGCAATTTGTTATTGCAAGAAGAGCAGGTTTTTGGGCTGTCCATGGAAGTACTCACTTGTGGAATAAGGAGGTAGTCTTCTCTGCTCTGTGGCAACATTTGGGAAAAACTTTTCATTTTTATATCCTTGAAGTTCGCATTTATGGTAAACAAGAGGTAAAATAAACTAGCAGAGCAAAAAGGTACAGAGAAGATGGACTGACAAAAAACAATAGGACAAGTAGGCGTTTTTATCCTGTTAGGATGGCAATTATAGCTCTATGGGCTGTTGTTGGTTTGCAATTTACTGTATGCATTGAGGGAGAAGAGAATTTCTGATCTTTATAATTTAGAATCATGATGGTGATTAGCCACAGAAGAAATCAATATGTTTCATGTTCAAATTGAGTTTACCAACTTGATTATTACACCCCCTACTTGAGATTTATTTTGAAAGCCAATTGGAATATTCTGCTAGAGCACTGCTTGCTGCTTATTGTAGCAATGTGAGCTATATTGAGCATGGCACACTGGAGATCTCTGATCTACTGCCTTGTTTCATCTGAAATTTAATTCAAAGTACTAGAGTTTTACTTCTGCAGCCTTATATTTTCTGGTTCAAATGTGACTTACATGGAACTGTATCACTGCTTTTGTGTTAATCATGTGTATTTACAAAGTTTTAAGTACGTTTGCTGTCCAAAGATCTTGCAAACCAAGATAATTAAAAATGGCAAGTTAATAGATGAGATTGTATAGGAGCCATTAATGAAGAGGGCAAGCTGACGTTAATTCCTTTGCAGAATGTCTTTGAAAGCAGATGTTGCAAAGGCTGCAACAATGTGGAGAATTGAAGCAATGAGGTGATGTATAGTAGGTGTAAAGTAAGTGGAAAAGTAGGTGGAGGTGACAGCTGAAACAGACACAATCAAGACTGACCATGAGACCAAACTAAGAAAATGGGTTCCTTTAGATGCCTTCATTCAGGACAGGTTTGGGGAATCTTGCTTAGAGAAGATAAAAACTTCAGCTGTTGTCTTTATGATCCTGATGAGGGGAGGAACGAGATGGAGAGTTTACTGCAAAGCTTATGTTCAAATGAAAATTATTTGTATCGAGTACCATCTGTCCATTTTGTGTCTGAATTTCTAAAGTAGTGAGTACTTAAATGGAGTGATAGAGGCAGTGAGCAGTGATAAAAGTCTACTGGTCTCTGACTCTATTAAAAAAAGTAGAGAGAGGATTTAGGGGAAGTCTGAGTGAAATGATTGTGACCAAAAAAAAAAATGGTGGTGAAAACAATTACATCAAACTGACAGACCCTACAGAGTAAAATGCTCAGTAACAAGCCCATAGTGATGCTGGGTCCCCAAGAGTTCTCAAAATGTGAGAACAATTGCCTGCCTTGCGGTTCCAATTAAAAACTTACAAACTGAAGAGGACATTACAGATTTAAAACAATGGAAAACACAGCAAGCTGAATGTGTTATGAGGACCTGCTGGGGAAAAAGTGATTTGATTTTCATTGTCCTCCTGACTTGTGACATTTCTGGAAACCTAGGAGCGCCTGAATGAGAATACAGGGACCGTGCTGCAGTATTGAAGGATGCCGCAAGTTCATAAGGAAAGAGGGTTTCACTTTGCTTAGCCAATGGAAGGATTTTAGTGACCAAGGTCAGCCTATTCTTGGAGACTTAGAAGAATAAATGACTAAATCTGCTCAGTAACACTTGCTAGTCATAAGAAACAGAAATCATAATTAGAAAGGCCTGTAATGCACCAGTATGGCCTTTCATATCTGTGGTATTTAAATGACTTAGAAAAATCTGCATGAGCTTTACAAAACCTGTCCCTCCGTACAAAGAAAAGAACCTGGCATAGATCATCTTATTTGTATTTCTTGAAACCCGAGCGAAATCAGAGGATCTCCTTTTTTATGATTATTTTTATTTATTTTTGATTCAAAGTGCTTCAGGCTTACTGGGCCCTTTCACTTAAAATTGCTGTACAGAATAGTTGAAACTTAAAAGCAATAGTTGCTTGGAGCCAGGCTTCGAAGAGGGTTTTGTGACTTCAAAGCTTTGTCGTTCCTGACAATCTTTGTGGCACTACCACTGTAAAACTGACTGCATCAGTAATTTTTTTAATTTGATACTTCAGCTATGGTACAGCATGGCTTGTACTTCTTTCTCCTTCTGACTTTTGTTCTAAAGCATTACTCTTTGTTAGCTGAAAAGGTTTTTAAGGAACTGTCTTCCAGTTATGTTGTAGCTGACATGAAAAGGTGCTGTGCAGAAAGAGGGGAGTTGGACCTAAGCATCGTGCAGGGCACGGGCCCAGGATGCTGCTTAGCTGTGTTTTAACTGTGTCCTTATTCCATGTCATGCCTGTAGTACATTTTGTTAAGTGTTTAGCAAGTTCTGTTTTTGTTTTTGTCTTTTTCTTTTTTCTTTTTTTTCTGTAGGCTTTTGTTTCTCACTGTCATGATCAGAAAGGGCAAGGATGCTGTGAATGTGGGCGGGCTGCATGCCTGAGCTCTGGAATCAACAAGAGTGCCTCAGCTTCCCGAAACGCCTCTGCGTGGGGAAGGGTGCTGCTGGTCCTTGGGGAGATGCCATGCGAGGAGCACGTGCATTGTTCAAGTTAGGAACACAAGAACATATAGTAGCAAAAGACACTGATGTGTGTAGTTAAGGTCATTTGGGAGGCTGGTGATGTGTGGAATAGTGTAGTGTTCAGTTAAGAGTGATACAGCTCGATAATACCTCTGAACCTGTCCTTAATACGAAGCTAAACACTCTTCCACGTAGGAGCTGGGTTATAGGGGTTAGCAGCAGATAGAATGGCAATGTATAACCTCTCTTGTAGCCAGCTGGAGAGTTGCTGTCCTTACATTTACAGATTAAAGGCTTGAGCCTGGCTACGAATTCCCTTCAATCGGTTTCTGAAGTGACTTTCTGTTCTTTACCTGTACGGTTCTTGCAGCCTTGTTTGGGTCCTTCTGTCCTGTCCCCAAAGAGAAATCTATTTTCACAATTTATTTTACTCAGAAGGATTTGTTAAAATATGGAGTCCTTTCTGTTGATTCAAACAGTTGTTTCATCTTACCAAATTTTATGCGGCTCTGTAGGTAAGACTTCTTTATTTGTATATGTTCTCTTTAAATAGCCAGAAGCTATACTGAATTCTTTGGTATGTATTTAGATAAGCGTATCTTTGTTCAGGCAGTATTACCTGTGAATTTGAGGCATTTTTGTTAATTGATCTTGAAGCAGGCTTAGTGGCTTTAGCTCAAATTAATTTTAAAATTGCTCTTTATCTACTCTGCAAAAATCTCATGTGCAGTGCTTTGTTCTCATGGATGTGGCTTGTGTTTTGTTTTGTTTTTTTTTTTTTTTTGTAGAAACAGGTTATTTAAAATGTAATGGTACATTTATTTGTAAGGATTGTGGAAAGCCATAAATATAAATTGAAAAGAATTTGGAAAGGCTTTGTTTTTTCAAAATAAAAAAAAATCCAGGAGATACTAGCTGAGGAAGAGAACAGTCTGGATAATACTCCTGAAAATTGTTTTTTTTACAGCCACAACTGCATTGCCATTATATGTGGACAGCAGATGGCAGCATTAGACAACATGTGCTTTGTCCAGGTAGCCAGAAATTAAATGACTGCTTTTGGGGTTTCTTTTGTTCTCCCCCCTTTCCTCCTTTCTTTTATTTCTTCATGACACAAAGTATGAGCTTTAAATTTGAACAAACTACAGGTTTCATCCTTCTCTTACAAAATTAATTTGTGAAAGGATCTGTGTTTCTGTGCTGTATATATTGTCAGTGCGTGAAGAAATTGTTCTCCAGAGTGAAAACGAAATTTCTTTGAAGGAGGGTGCAGAGTGAGGGGAGACTCTGCTATTGCACTTGACTCAGGAGGTTCTGTCTTGTCCCAAATCACATATATCCGTCCTTCCTCTACCTACTTACAGTACAAAATGTCATCTGGAAAAAAAAAAAAAATTAGTCATAATGTAGCGGCAAAACTGTTGCCTGGAGAGTGTGCCTGCTGAGAGCCAGACGCAATTTGGAAACAGTAATAAGTTTCCCTTGATATGATTATTTTCACTCTGCTTTAAGGGGGAGAGAGGATGGAGAAGTGTTTGTTCCTAATGGGAATGCCCTTGAAAGAACAAGTAGGCGCAATCAAGGGAAAAATATACATATTGTGCAGTTAAGATTGCAGTTCTTCTACAGACTAGAATAGATTCTAGTCAAATTAGAAAAGAGAGGTGGATTATGTGCCCCAGTTCAGTGCAGCACTACTAGCCCTGCAGCAAATGTCAGCATCTCTGCTGCAATGACTGGTGTGTGTTGTCTGTGGCATGAGATTATTTTAGGATGGTTAGTCTTCATTAATGTGGTGAGAAATGCAAGACATTACTACCAAATGTGTACAAAGAATCTATTAAGTATCTTCTCTAGGTAGTGCTTTTTGTGGATAAGTCTCCATTTTGGGGGAACAAAATGAAAAATGCTCCTGTGTAGCATTACCTGCTTTGGATGTTGAAAGTTGTGTTTTGTTTTTTGCTGTCTCCCTTGGCAATATCCGATCCCTCTTGCCTTAAGAGAACCAAATAAAGGACTGTTGTCTGTCTGTGTTGGTTAAAAGATTGCTGCAAAGAAAAATATTTTGAAGTCCTAAATTGTGTAGTTTAATTATATTTCCTAAGCATGTAATATACTTTTATACTTTAAATAGTAATACCTGATGAGAGAGTCCTTGGTAAATCAGGGCTGTGTATTCCAAATTGCCTATTACGTTACTGCAAGACTGATATGGTCTTCAAGCAAATCAGTAATAAAAGATTTAAGCCTTTGTGGGTTAGCTGTAATGACTTTCAGCCACGCTTCTTACTGTAGTCCATGCCGTGATGTGCTGATCTGTCTTGTCCCTTCCTCTGGTACATGGAGGAAGAAAAGAACATGAGGAAAAAGGTGAGGAAGATCTTCTCTGAACCTTTAGGAAGGAAGGAGAACATTTTTGTACTGGTAATAGTCTGCAAAGCAAGCAAGTCGTAGCTTTGAGATTTTGAATTTGTCTCATGTATGGTACCTGGTGGCCATATGTGACCTGTTGAAGTCTTGGTTAGCTGATGTAAGGAAGTCTGGTTCTGCTTTCGTTACCTACTGCAGCAGTGCCAGCCTCCATATGTGTCCTTTGTCCTGGCAGAGTGGAGTTGCCCTAACTTCCCTGCCAAATGCCAGGTTCTTTAAATTTGAGTACAAACTACAAGGAATTAAAATAATTAAAAACTTTCCAACTCAGGTCAGTCTTTGGTTAGTTGCGGTTTTCTTTTATGGTGTTTTTTTTTTCCTTTTTTTTTTTTTTTTTTTTTCCTGAATGTTATCCTGACTCTTCTCTAAGAGAAGAGAAGAGTGTTGCTAGTTCTGTGTTTGGGCTCAGACTCTTCATGTGTTCATGTGTTTTGCAAGGGTGGGAGTTTTATAAAGAACTGTAATGATAATTACATACTTCGGATAGCCAAAGCAGGAGGGAAAGCCATTTAAATGAGAACTTATAAATCTGTTGGATTTGGTCATGATTTGATGAATTTGGCTTCCGGGTTGCATGTGGCATGAGAAAAGCCGCAAGGACTAAAACGCCATTGACATCATTAAAACTGGGCAAACATATCTAAAAAAAAAAAAAAAGCCTAAAACCCCCAATACTAATGCTTTCCCTGTGCAGCAGTATACAGACTTACCAGTGTCAATGAATATTGTTCTGCTAGTATATTTCTTATTTCATGCTTCATTTTCTCTTCTCCCAGAGCTAGAAGTGTCATAAAGTGTTTTGCATTATAAGTACTAGGGATATTGTGTAGAGACAGTATTTGCCATGTTCTAAGAAACAGAAGGTGCACAGTGAAATCTAAGAAATGGAACAGACAGTTCCACCTCTACCATTTTCTCAAAAGAAAGAGGCAAGAAGTAAATATGTGGGCACTGGGAAAAAAAAAGTGCCTGTATGCTGATACCTTCCTCTGCCCCGTGCAGCAAAACAGATAGATGTGTGCAGACCTACTCGTAGCAAGCACAGGCTTTGCATGTGAGTGCACAGCAGTTACCAATAGTGAGGTTCAGTATAGCAATCAAGAAGCAGGGAAGGGAAAAATACAGTGAAGTAGTGGCTCAGCCTCTCTCAAATGGGTTTTAATTGAGCTTTTTGTGATGAAAAGCTAATGCTCTGTTTCCTAGAGATGACTAATTCTGTGTTCCAGTTGTAAACCAAGGAGGAGATGGAGCTGGAGTCAGAGAAGGCTTGTAGCAAAATACAGGAGCAGGCATTTGATTGTTGACTAAATATTTTAAATACATTCAATTATCCTGGGGGAAAAAGGCAACCTATTTCTTTGTTACAGCTTGTACACTTAAGGGTAACAAATATGAGCACTGTGGTTGATGCTGGACAAATATCTGTAACGGGGCAGTTTCCTGCTGTAGTTCTTTGAACAGGAAGCAAACATCTGTATCGGAGGATTGCTATTACCTCTGATAATCGCTATGAATCTCTTCTGTGAAAGCTACTTAACTCCAACAACGTATTTAATGGTGATGTGCATACAAATAAGCTGTATTTTTGGTAGTATTCTATACCTCTTTTCTGCATTGATCAGCTATAATACATTCTGAGTACTCCTGTATATCATTGAAATGAGAGATTTTACTGCATTTTAAGAATGCACGTTTACGTTTTTAGTTTTGTACATTTTTTTCCCCCAAGGTTTCTTCCATCTAGATGCAGTGAGGTAGAGGAAAATGATACTCCCAGAGAGAAATGGTGTTCAAAATACCAGTGTCTGAAAACGTTGCTTCAGATTGGTAAACTTACTCACGCAGAACAAATGAGAACCAAAAATGCAGTTTCCATCAATAAGTCTGCACTTCATGTCTCGCTGAAGCAGGGAACATTAATAGATCTCCTCATGTTACTCTGATTAGCTATATGTGGAAAAAAGGCAAGGCTTTCCTGCTGATGAGTTAGTTAGAGGTTTGTGCTTTAGCAGTCATAAAGGAAAATATAAAGAAGCTGGGCAGTGTCTTCTAATTACTTACTGCTTCTTAGTCTTATTCTAGTACATTCAAAAGGCATCGTAATGTTTATTTGTGAGTACCTTGTGCTTAGGACTGGGGAATTCTTCTCCTCATGAGGGTCCCAGGGTAGGAAGTGGTAATGTTGACAATAGTGCTTAGTATGTTCATGTCTCCCAAACAGCAGAAAATATTTACCTCCTAGAACACCATGTAAACTTAAGTGTGTTTTCCTCCCTGCCTTCATTTTCATCTTGGAAACTAAGGTGAATTAGTAGGGGCAAAACAGTCACATGAGCGTAGATTTTATTCAGTGGGGTGTAAATGGAAGTGACTCTGTTAATAAAAATGCAAAACCCGAGAAAATCTTTGTATCAGTTCCTATAAGGCCAAGCCTGTAGTGATCTTCAAAGGTCTGGCATCTGAGGGAAGTGATGACATGAAGAAAGTATTCAGTGTGGAAGATCATGTAGAGATCAAGAGAATTGGAAACGAAGTCAGCAGAAAAAAATATCTCTAAAGAAAGACTTGTATAAGAGAGAAAATAGAAGATAAGTTGGAAACTATGTCTAATATTAAAGGTTTTAGGAACAGAAGGCATGAAGGTGAGAGCTCAAGGAGGAACCAAAAGGAACAGTTAAGGCCATAAATACGTGATGACAACTGTAACAGGATATGAAGTAAGAGACTGTGAGGAGTGGATCATGAATTTCTGCATAAGGTACTGGGAAGAGAAGCATTGTATTGCTGACAAGGTGAGACCTTTGCCAGCATTATGGTGTGGAAGGGCATGTATTTGTAGTGGGGCAGTTCTGCTGTTCCATTTCTTGTTTATATTATTAAGAGGGGTGTCCTCATCCTTTCTGATTGGTGCTGACAGAGGAGAGGCTGCATTTCCAAGTGAAAGTCTGCATCATCGGTCTTGCTATAGCCTCACTAACATAACCAAGCATCACTAATAGATGTATTTCTTGCTTCTAGCTATGAAGACGATAGTCCTTCCTCTCAGCCAGTATGATGCTGAGTTGCACAGGCTGTGGCTAGGCAGACTGAAAAAATACCAAGTCTGAACTTCAGCATTCATCTCTGAGATGTGACTAACTTCCTTGCCTCTATCCATTTCAACACCAAAACTTCCACTGGAAACAAAAACTTGTCTTCAACATAATTCAGAGCCTCATAGTAAAAACATGTCGTGTGGTTAACCTTTAATACAATGTAACATTTAAAGAATAGTTTGCATCTTTTGCTGGCAAATTACTACATAAATATTTAGATTAGGTAGGAATAGGAATGTGGCATTATTTATGGATCCATATTTCTCTGGCATTTCAGATGCATGGTTGTTTTGCTCCTTAATAAATGCAGACATTAAAAGAACAAGCACACACAAAGTGCTAATTCTAAAGCTTTGCAGCTCTGGGGAGAAAAATCTCCACATGTTTTGTTAGAACTGCTTGTCGTCTCCTGTTGCATGATAGAGAGAAATCATTTAAAACACTTGCAGTTGCATTAAGCTCCTTTATTTCTGATACTTGTCACGGAGTGACATGTCTCACCTGCTAGTGCAGATCGGTAGCAGAGCAACCTGTCAGATCTGAAGATGTTTTGGTGCTGTCTGTTCCCTCTCACTTCAGAGGCAGATGTGTTATGGTACAGTTACTGCTTTAATTTTTGCCCCTATCTTGCTTCAGTTCTCTCTCACCTTAATCCTTGGAAGGGGAAGGGAAGGAATATATGAAATGTCTCTGTTTTCACTGGAAAACAGTCCAAAAAATCTGAAAATCTTCCCTACCAGGAAAACACAGGTTCCTTTTTTTTTTTTTTTTCCAGGTGAAGCTAGAGATCAGACCCTTAGGGAATCTGACCACAAAGGTACATTGCCGTTGGAGGGCGCAGCAGTTCAGAAAATGATCCTGAAATAACAGCATTACAAGGTGTTGCGGAAGCACTCTGAGATCTAACACACATGAATTCTCCTACCTGTGCTGCACAGACTTCATAGATTACCAAAATCACATACATTCTCTGTACTTCAGCTTCCCTTTTGTGATGGGTTTCCTCACTTATCAAGTGAATGTGCAAGGGTGAGGACAGTCACTGATACCTGTAAGCTGTTCAGGTACTACCATGGTGGATTAACATAACAGGTTTCTATTTGAGATGTAAAGGTCATTGGCCTTTCCTTATTTCTTGAAATTAAGGGAAAGTACTGAGCATCTTTGCTGCAGTCTTGGCTTCCAAATTACTCCTGCACTTCCAAAGTTAATTCTTGGGGAGCAAAATCACTCCTCTGTGATCTCACCAATGCTTATCAATAGGAGCACATCTTGCTGGATGTTCTTGTGTTTGTGCCTGGGGCTTGACAGAAGTATCACTTGAGACCTGCAGGATCTTGTATTCCAGTTTGCTGATGCAGAAAAGGTTGTCTTGTGTTTTGAACTTCTGTGAGGAAAGTAATTCTCTAGATTTCATTTTTTTTACTTACGGTACTCTTCTTAAAAGTCAGTCAGTTTGAGTTTAGGGCCCTTGCAAGATGATTACATACATTAATTTGCTTTTTCTATTTGTTGACCAAAAAACAAACATACTTTGACCTGTTGGTCTGGAAAATACCAGTAATTTTTCTGATTTTTATAGTCCCTTAATGTAAAAGATCTTTTGATGTTTCTTGAGCTTTTTTTTTTTTTTTTTTTTTTTTTTTTCCCATTTCATTCTAACGTCTTTGGTTTGATGGCTCAGAAATTTATTATAATCATGGGAATGTATTTTACAAGAAAGCCTTTTCAGTAACTGCCTTGACTGAGCTCTTCCAAGCATCTGTGGTGAGCCCTGCATTATCTGTAGATGCACTGGATCACAGATTTTCCATTTTTGTTTTTATGGAGTGTGGCTGTATGCATGGAGGCATCTGACTGTGATTCTGTCTGTATTCCAATAATTAAAGAATTTGCCAAAGAGCTATTTGCTTACTCAAATATTAATCCAGTCAGAGAAGGATATCTGAAAGTATCATTTTCTTGCTGCCAGTAGCTGTCTTTATGCAAAGTCTTTTCAGCTGTTTTTTTTTTTTTTTCTTCTGATGAGCATTTCTGAATTTAGATGTTGGCATTCTTATCTTCTAGAGAAAAGGGCTTCCAGCATTGATGTCCTAAAGGCTAATGCTTACCAATGATCTTCTAACAGCAGTGGAGAAGTGTAAAGGGAGGGGGGGGAGGCCATAACTACAGAGAAGGGGTTCTCTCTCTTCCCCACCGATATATTAGAATGCCTTGGCTGATACACATCCAGCTGCACATCTTGGCATGCTCCATGTAAGAAACCAGGAAAACCTCCATTACGCCAGCTGTTCTTCTGTGGTGGCAAGCGTGTGGATATAAGGCTGAGCAGGTTTGGTTCCCCACCCCCCAGCAGACTGAACATATAGAGCTTCGTGAAACTTGTTTTTAACCCAAAGGCATGTAAAACTTCCAAAAAGTTTACATGTGAGTAAAATGTGAATGGGTCAATGTCACCCTTTTTTTCTAATACAAAACTGGTCAGCCAGATTAAACATTTTGGTCTCCACAAGTAGAGGAGAAAATCAGAGATTTGGCTCCTGGAAACTGTCTTTCCTACTGATGCCTCCCAGTAAAATCATTCCAGGTCATTTGTTTTCTTCCTCTTGCATAAATATTAATCACTTGATGTGGAAATCTTTTTTGTTGGCTTCAGAAAGCCAACTTATTTTGATATTTTGTTTCGCGTGTTTTGGTTAACCTGTTTTATAACAACTTAAAAGTGGTAGCAGCTCTCTTCAGATGGTTGGAGAAGAGGTATCTTCACTCTACTTCATAGCATGTCCCAAGGTGGAAGGGACACACAAGGACACTCACAAGTTTTAGTATATTTTACCTGCTAATTGTATTACAATATGAACATAAAGTGGCTGTACTGGGTCAAACCATTGAGTTCAGTTTTCTAGCTCTGATAGTGGCCACAAGCACAAGGCAAAGCACAAGGACAGGAGGAGCAAATTGTAACACTTGCCCCAGAGAGTCTTCCAGCATCTGTAAGCCTGTCATTCAGAACTGGAGTCAGAATGTGTCTCTCTGATAGCACTGGATGGATTCTCATGTATAGCTGAGTTCATGTAAACTTTAAATGTTTACAGCTTCATGCAGAGTGTAGACCCACAGCTTAGAGAAACTGAAAAATCAGCACCTTTTGTTTTTCTGGAACCTGGTAGGCAGAAGTACTGAAGACCTTGTTCGTGTCTGAATCCTCTGTTTGTGCAGTTAGTTGCTGGACAAGTGCATGTGCTCTGTCCTGAAATGCTTCCAATAGAAAGTGTTTGTGCCTTGATGAGCCCCTGTGTTTATCTGTCTCAAAGCAAGTCTGGAACAAAACAAAAGGACCAACCTGGTCCTTTTAGTCTAGTGAGAAAGGAAAAAATAGACATTTTTTACAATCTGTTCACATGTCCCCAGCTGCATTAAGGCACATTGTGCTGGTCTATCCTGGTATATTTTGCAGGCGCAAATATTTTTCTGTGTTTAATCCAGGACAGTGCTACATTCTTTACGTGACATACCTTCTTTTTCTATTCCAGTGATCCAGACCTGAAGAAGTACAAAATGCTTGTTAATTTGAGGATCTGTGGTTCGCTTTAACTACTACTAAATGTTGAATTGTAAGGAGGAAAGAGTACCATTATTCACTAGATTGGGAAGGAGGAAGTTTCCTGTCTTACTTAGTATAGATTTGTCACCTTTTGGTCTGGCTATGAGAAACTAAGTCACAAAATGAAATTCAGGCTGTAGGCAGACAAATGACTCTTGATTTATTTCTATTTGAAACAGCACTGTTTAGTTCACCTAACCATATCTCCTGTTTTGAGCTGGGGTTGATTTTAGAATACTGTTAGTGGAAAAAGAGCCTACCGCCCGCAAAACCAGCAGAACACACCCCGTTTCAGACTATACTATTTGAGACCTTAGAGCTGTAAATGATGTAGAAATGTGCATGTATTAATGAGGGGTATAATAGGTTTCAGTGAAAGTGGGAGATAAGATGTGTTAATCTTGTATATTAAATAGTCCTACAACAATGAACCTTATAATGAGGCTGTTATTAAATCTTTTCTTCAGTTCAGTGAAACCAGTGCTTTTCAGCTTGGCATGTTTAAGGCCAGATTTTACCAGAAAGGACTAACTTTGATGTAATTCTGTTGTCGTCATTGTTAGGTATCACATAGCACGTGATGCAGAAGAAAATCTTTGCAGCACTCTTAGATGACGTACTTTGTTTTTTTTGCAGTTTTGGGACACCTCCTTTAAAATTAGCATTATAATGCTTGTATGGAATTTTATTTGCCCTCAGTGGCCTTTTAGGAAAAGGAGCGTTGCATTTTTCTCATCAACAGTGCTGCAAACAGATTGTGCTCTAACAAGGTTAGAAAGACTGTCAAAATAGCAATAGTTTTAATAGAAAAATTATCTAGAATGATATGTGATTTTTACATTCTCGCTGTTCTAGTTATAATGCTGAAGGCAGTTTCGTAAGAAGCACAAGATTTTCTGAGCTTGCTGGTATTTATTTTTTGTATTTCGGTTCAG
This sequence comes from Aythya marila, assembly GCF_965140915.1. Lineage (NCBI taxonomy): Eukaryota > Metazoa > Chordata > Aves > Anseriformes > Anatidae > Aythya > Aythya marila. The sequence continues at coordinate 8,341,549 of NC_139080.1, read as the reverse complement.
TGATGTTTGTAGATTTTCGTCTCACCACTTGTACCATTTGTACCTAGTTGGATTAATATCTATGTGCTCCTGTCTGAGTACATTCTGCTTTAAAGAGGGGGGGAAAGAAAGTTGAAATATCCTAGCCTGATGCAAATTGTGTAAGATACTGAGAGGCAACCATGCGAGATAGCAGCAGACAAAAGAATTCTCCATCATGGCCAGGTTTCTTTTCCAAGAGGACCTGAACAAGAAATCTCTTGCTCTGGGACTAATGGGAGCTGCTCTCGTGGCTGAAGGGAAGCCTGCTTTTCTCTCTCAACATGATTCCCATTTGAGGGCTGTAAGGAAAAGGTTCAGTGAGAGACATCAAGTATATAAAATTAAGAGTGATGATTGATTGTTTCCTGCAAAGAAGCAGCAAGACAGACACCACTGTGTATTCTCAGGTGATCTCCGTTCTGATAGTAACCAAGACCAAACCTGATTACCTTCGTTATAAAATGAGACGATGTTTTGTGATCTTACATTCTCATTCTCTGCAAAGCAGACACCTTTTTGATTTACTAAGCATGTTCTTTAATTGAGATGGAGGTGCTGTAGCTCTGCCTTTGGTGAGTTCAGGTTTTACATTCCGTTTCTCTTTTGCCTCTCCAACCCCTTTTCTCCATGCATCTGACTCTGAGCTCGCATTTATCCTGTTAAATAACTCCTGTTACTGTGTCTAAACATAACAGGCTGAGCATCCTTTCTCACATACTTCAATTCCCACATAGTCTAAAAGCACCTTATCTCTCCTCGGGCCTCTGCCAGGAGCTCTGTTGTCAAATTGGAGCAAAGAACACGGCTGTTTTAATATCAGCTAGCACTGATATGACAAATGGCTTTGTGTAAACAGGAACGGTGGCTACTGTGAAAGATTGGGAATTCTTACAAAGGCCTGTAAAAGTGAAACAGCAAGTTATTTCCAGTGATAGGTGCTTCATGTAAAGCTGCGGCTGACTGCGTGGATAGAGGAGAGTGTCATTTGGGGAGGATTGCACGGTGGATGTCCACGCTTCAAGACGATGTGTTAGATCCCTCTATGTAAGAAAATTTACCTCCAAATTTGACAAGCTCTCCGTGCAAGTTTAGTTCAGCGGGCTGTGATATCCAAAAGGGTCACTAGATGGAGCGACAGGCTCATTTTTCCTCTCGCAAGGGCTGACCAGTGCTTTTGTGGGCTTTGCAGATGCACATATGGTAGAATATTATCATTTTATGGTTACAATTATGAGCAATTTGATAGAAAATGAAAGCTAAATTACGCAGTGTTCCTTTTATTTGTTTAATTTTGTGCTCTAAATATGTAAAAGGAAAAAATAGCACTCTTTTTGTGTGGATGGTGATAGGTGCAATACCTGCTTTTTTGGCTTTGCCTTCTGACACCATGCAGGTTGAGATTATTTTCTGTTGTTCACAACGAAATGTGTGGTTGTGTTCTCAGGTGCTGGGATTCTGCAGAGAAATTGTATATGGCTGAATCTCCAGGCTCCTTCCCCTCCACCCAAAAAAAAAAAAAAAAAAAAAAATTATTACTGGCTGATACACAAATGCATAAGTAACAAGTTCCCTAACAGTTTCCAGTGGAAGAGGCAGGGTAGCTGTGCCATCTAAGCAACTGCCAAAAGAAATCTTGAAATTCTGAAAGTTGCTATTGACACTGGCAAAGCTCCCCTAAAAGGAGCAGATATGTTCTGAGAAAGCTCTTGCCAGTGTGGAAAATCTCTGGCCATTGCAATTGTTAAGCCACAAGTAGGTTTTTTATGGCCCGTGGCAGGGCCAGTAGGTGGTTATGATCTGTGCGGTCAGTATTTTGTGTATTCGGGTTCTTAGTTTTCTTCTGTTTTCAGATTCCTTGTGTTCATTATTGTGAAAACATTTTCACAGGTGTGAGTAGTGGCCCAACTTGTTTTCTGTGTGTTGTATTCTTCCTTCCTTTTCATTAGAAGAAACTCGTTAGCACAGCTGGGCTGTGCAATAAACCTTTATTTTCTTTTTTTCTTTGCCTGTAAGTATCCTTTTGTTTGTATTAATGAAGATAAGGCTGGAGCTGTGTTTTCCACTTGGAATGGAAAGTGCAAGCCCTGAGATGGTATTTGCATTTATTGATCCAGGCACATCTGCTGGCATATGATGGCGTGTGATATTTTTGTCCTTACCCACCTTTGAACCAGAGAACATGGCAGATAAGCTGTCCAGGGTGATTGGCATATCCTGTGGGAAGGATTTATAATACATAGGATCAAATCTTTTACCCCGAACTGCTCTTGCATTTTCAAAATATGATACAGATTTCTCTGACTTCATATGCAATGTTGGGAATTAGTTCTAGGTTTAAATGCTCTCCTTGCTCTCTTTAAATCATACTGGTTATCTTTTTGTTTGGCCAGTTTTTAGATGCAGTGCATGTATATTGTGCATCTCAATATTTTTCAGTATTTTTAAAGTCAACTTGGGAATTTCATCATCTGGGTGGAACAGAGCATCTTGGTAGATGATATAAAACTCAGGGAGTCTATAAAAGAAATTTAAAAAGAAAAAAAAAAAAAGCAAGTATTATGAATAAATCATACTGGTGATTAACCAGGGTAGAAATTCTAGTATCTTCAATTGCTTTTTTTTTAGGATCAATTTTAACAGTTTAACAGTTGTCCTACAGGTGGTATGGGTGGAAATGGAACGGCTATTTCTTGAAAACAACTCATTCAGCTGTTCAGGAAACTGTATTTTTATTATTTCTGTTCTCACCTGGTATCAGTAAGCCCAGAGAATAGATTTGAATGTGATGTTTCACATATGCTTCCTGAAAGCTTCAAATGACTGCTGTGGCTTTTTCCCTAACTTTGTGCTGAACTCTCTAGCTTTCCTTAAGGTAGGTAACCATAACTTAACTAATTTGTATGCACCATATTCAGGCTTGGCTCACTTCAAAGTGTAATCAAGTCATGAACTAATTACAATACCATATTCCCAAAGAATGTAAATTTAATTTACCTTCTAACAGAATGGGAATGTATTAAGCAATTCCTTTATACGAGAGCTGTAGCATTCAACAACATAATGCTGATGCTTCAAACAGAAGTGAAGTTCTTAACTTTTGTGGACCTTCTGACCTTTCTCCCTATGCATCTTCCCTTTTTTATTCTCGCATCTTGAGTGAATTTACTGACTGGATAACAATATTAAAATATTCAACTGTAAATTAAAATGTAACTGTTGGACTCCAGATTGGAGATCACTCTATCTTATTGCATGTGACTTGCTTCTTTATAGCGTTTTCAGAAATGTGCTTCCTGAGGATTTTGAATCAGAAGAAGGTTGTGTTTTGAATTGAAGGCTCATAAGGTTCAGACCTGCACCAGATGATTTCTTTTAATACAAGTGGCTGTGCAGAAAGTTCCCTACAGGTTCTTAGCATCATTGTGCCAAAGAGTCCACATAAACTCAGTTATATAAGAACGAGCGAAGTGAAGTTGTTCATAAAACATTTTATTACCTTCAGTCTTTGCAGCATCTTTAGAGTTTAGATAATAAACCTTCATAGAAGTTACCAGTCTTTACCCTTTCTCAGAACAATGATTCACATAGGTTCAAGCTACTTACTTTAATTTCTCTTAATTTTAAAGGTAGAAGAAAGGTGTTGAGGTTGACTTTGATCTCTGCCTGGACAGTTTGAATTCTGAAATGCAGGCTTGTTGCTTTTCTGAGATTGTTAAAATGCAGGACTGTCTGTATATTGAATGCAAGTTGTATATTAAAATTAAATGTGGGTCAGCTTCCAATGAAGTATGTAATTGTTTAATGCGAAAGGAAAGAGCTTAGAATATCTTAGTTTATATTTTAAAGTGTTCCTTTTAGATGTTAATTTATTAATACCAGCAGTTTATTTTTATTCATATGACTTTTCATATGTAAGTAGTTGAAGCGGCATTATTTTAATCCTTTCTTTGGTTAGCAAGAAGAGAGAGCCTGCAGGTGGAAATCAGAATGGCATACATATTGCTTCTTTCCCAAAAGGCATGGTATCTTTCTCCTATTGATATGCAAAATTTTAAGGTAGAAAATAAACCTCATTGCCTCTTGTCAAAATACTGAAAAAATATATGCTTGGATGATGCATGGAAAAATGTGGGCTCACTTCAGACTGAGCACACTTGTGGCGGAGTTTGCCACGAGGCTGTCGAGGCCCTTCGGGGTTCTGCAGACTCTGCGCAAACCCTTGTATTGTAAGTGTTTAAGTGCAGATCGAGCTGTCGGTGGCATTTTCTAAGACATTATTGGACTAATGAGTAACAGTGCAATAGGATGTCATAGTCTTACAGGGTGCTAAAATTGTAGACACAGAAGCATGTCTATTCAGTGGATGTGAGCTTGCTTTGATGTTCAAATTGCTGGGCACAGTCCAGTTGTGCTCTGGAAATGGTGTAGTTGCAGCCAAATGTAAAACAAAACATCAAAGCACGGTGAACTGGTTTAAGCACGATGTGCTAGATGCTGTGCTGTTGTGGCTGCACAACTTCTTGAATAGGGCTGGCTTATACACACCTAGTTGGAGAGCAAGTGGGCAAGCTCGGGTCTGCCCACAGCTATCTGAATAGACTCTTCTCTGGGGACTTAAACCCTCTTTCAGTGTCCGTCTGGCTTCAGCAGCCTTGAGCCAGTGGTGCTGGTACTTCTCGGCTTCTCTTTGTCGCTCTATTTTTTTCTCAGCCTTTGTCTTCAAGGGACTACTTGAGGCAGTGAAGGGAGTTTGGTCTTTGCTGAAACTGCCAATATGATGATAAGTAGTCAGCTTTCTAGAGACGTGTCCTTAAGCAAGGATTAAAAAAAAAAAAAAAGTATTTTGTATTTACTAGATCATGATTGCAGATGTCAAAAAGCTTTCTTCATCACGTGCTGAAATGATATCCCTGAAGGTTTCTTGTATCTCTACTGCAAAGTGTAAGTTATTGCTGACTTACTTAAATTTAAACTTGTGCCTGTTTGACTTTTCTCTTCCTTTGCTTGCTCTATCTGTCTTTGCATGTTTCTGTACTAGCTCTTAGTCTCTCGAGTATCTTCTGTTGGATATAGGGGCTGGTGGCACTGGAGCATCCTGCTGCTGAAGATGATGTGGCTGTTGTGTTCTCTTCTGGACAAGGATCAGAATGAAAGGATGGTCCGAGTCAGGGACTACAGGAACCTGTCATCCCTCAGCAGCTTGTTTGATGCTTGGGAAGCCTCCTAGGATGTGTCCACATGGGTGGATGTAGACAGTCTTGCACTCTAAGGTAATCAGCTGCAGGATGGATCTGGGCTGTTAGTGCTGTGCCTGGGCTGCGTGACTTACCCTACAGCTACAAGACTTCTGTGCTGGAGCTGGCGTGTGGAGCGTGGGACTGCTGGGCTGCACCTGTGTGCGCAGATGTGCCCAAAGACTCCCTGTGCCACAGTTTCTCCAGGTGTAAAATGCAAACACGAGAGCTTATGCCTTTCCCAAAACTGCTCGTGACAAACCATTGAGGAGTGAGTCACTAGGCGAGGAGTTCTCACGCACTGAAAACACAACGGAGCCTTTGTTACTGGTTTGATTGCCAAAAAATCTCAGTAGTAGCGCACTCCTCTTACGGTAATAGCTTCTAGAAAACCTTTTCCAACCCCAAATTCCTGTGATTGGAGGCTGCTTAAATGTTTTTCTTCCCTTAAAATAAAGGGAGGTAAAACCAAGCACTTCTGAAATGATACAGGCTAAAACATCCCTCATAAAAAATATCCTGTTTGTTTGTCTGTCTTTCTTACAAGAAGTGATTTGGGAAAGACAGAACTTCAGCAAATAGCTCACCCTTGCAGAGTGGCTGGTGCTGGCTACATCTGGAAGCCTCTGTTCTAGATGGGCAGGCCAGTGGGTATCTGAGTGGCTGACAAGAGGACATTGTGCACACAAAGATGTGGAGGTTGATGTGGAGAACTCAGAAGCTTTCTAGAAAGTTGCTGGTTGCTCTAAACCAAAATATTTTGGCTTTTAAGGTGAGCTTTGCTTACAGTCAGAGAAGCAGTGGGAACACTGTACTGGGAATGCTACAGGAGGTCAGCAGGTATGCTTGTGGCTAGTACTTTTCTCCACCTCTTTTTTTCCTCCAAATTCTGGGGAAGCAAGGATCTGGCTATCCTGCTTCAGCTTGTGAGCAGGCTAAAAATATTTCAGCAAGGATTAAGCTGGGCACAGTTGGTATGGTCTTAGCAGACATAAAACCCTGAGGCTTAGGAGTTGAGCTGGAGAGTAGGACTGAGACTTTGCAAGGTGGAGGGACTCTACCAGGCAGGGTGCTGCTGCTGGAAGAGTGGCCCCTCTTCCAGCTGCACCTTTCCTCTGCCTGCTTCGTGCCAGCTCCTGTGCTTAACTGACCCTTTGATTTGCTGGTTTGGTTTGCTAAGCCCTCAGGATAAGCAGGGGGCTTGGGAGAGCTGCAGAGCTGGTGCAGATGGAGGGGTGAGACTCCTGGGGGTGAGCAGAAGTGTGTCTCTGGCAGCAGCCGAGCATTAGGTTGGCTGTGCCTTCTTCTGAAGCCTCACCCATAAGAAGCTCTTTGTTCCCTGCCTAACGTTCCTCTCCCTGGAAATCTGTTCCTGGCCTCTGTAAGCGTGCCACTGCTGCATGCAGTGGTCCCTCTTCGCAAAGCCAACGCCATCTCCACTGAGGATATTATCTCTTAAGAGCCATAAATGAACTCTTAATTCTATGACTTGCATTCAGCGATGAAATTAACTAATTTATTCTGTAAAACATATAGTCCTTGCAGTATGACATGTAAATGTAGTGTTGAAATCTTAACCTTTGCATTTCAGAAGTTGATTTTCTTTGTCTTGTCCTTCCCACCCTCTGTGAACAACCTAAATACTTTATTAACAAACTGCGTGAAGTGTATTACTGGGATATCTTCAAATGCATATTTCTTGGATATAAAACTACAGTTTACTGAAATGCCAAGTACCACTTCTCTCAGGTAACAAACATCTTGTAAATCCAATATTTGTGCTCCTAAATGGATAAAGAAATATCTGTGAGCATTTAGGCACACACAGTTTTCTGTGGAATGCAAATCTAGTTGTAGATATGCAGGACTAGTTGTAGATTTTTTCACCCTTACAGCAATTCCTGTTTCTTTCTTATAAAGAAGATCTTAAAAATATTTGTTATTACCTATGTATTTGTTTGGAGAGCACATTCCCATTGAACATATGTGCCCCCATTGTATCTGAAGGACTTAAATATTTTTGTGGCAGTGTTTGTTGTTTATTGCCTGGCTAATTTGTAGGGGAGAAAAAAAGAAAGAGATCGTCTTGCTGCTTTTAGCAAAAATTCAATAGAACGGAAGAGTAAGATCTAATATTAAAGCTTTTTTTAAGAAAGTATTCTGCAGTAAATGTACCAGCACATTATGGAGAATTATCGTAGTTAGAGCTATTATACATGTGCCTGCAACAAAAGAACAGTTTTTTCTTTTCTTTTTTTTTCTTCCCTATTTGAAGCTTGATGTTTACTTACTTAATGAGCAAAGCAGGGCTTTGGACTATGGTGGCTGTAACAATATGTTGCTTAATGCAGAGTCATTGTCTGAATGAATGAGATTTTAATCTTCTAATACAGGAAGTTTTAACCATAGTTACATTGCTGATGGAATCTTCGAAGAATTTCACAAGTATCTCAGCTGCCATTCAGGCTCACATTAACTATTGCCCTTCCTACTTGTTATCCCATAACCGGCTCTTGGACAATTAGAATTTGCTTTCCTAACACCAATTTTGCATGTCGTATTTGTAAGCTATAGTTTAAATAAATTTGGCAGCTGCAAGTAAGAGGTGGCAGCATCATGTGCACAGCAGGAGCTCTGCAGTCTGTAAAACACGATTTGGGCATCTCTTGTGGTACCCGTGCACCACGTATGTATGTGCTACTGTGAGGGCACTCTTGTGTCTGGCTTCCAGACACGGCTGGTACCAACATTATGGTAAGAGTGCGAGTGGGTGCACAGCCATCACTCGTGACCCCGGGGCCATTTTGGGTACTCGTTCTGCGTGCCAGCAGTGTGCTAGCTGGAGGGAGAAGAGGGTGAAATCTGTTTGGTGGGGAAGGGGCTGCTGGAAGCAAAGTGAATTAAGAGGGCTGTAAAAAACTGATAAAGATAGGACTGTCTGTTTTTATATTCTGCCACATAACATGGGTTTAAATGAATTTCCCTATAATTTGTCTTCAAATACCGACATTTAACTCTTAGGCAGTATAAATGAACTGGCTTTTTCTAGAGTAAAATTCATGCCCTGCGTCCAGGCTAATATGTTCACCTACTATAAACATTACTGCCTATGGTTACAACCGGAATAAAAAATTCCTTTTATATACATCATAGCTGGCAGAGACTCCTGAGACCACCACAAATCACTTCAGCCTTTTGGTGCTCTCTGACGAAATGAACTGAAATGTAAAACAGCCCAGGCTTCAGGCAGGCTGACTCTGGAAAGCAATTAGCTTGTTTAGACCATTGTTTGTATCCTCCTGTATTTCCAGGTGCTGAGCAAAGGTGGACTAGGAGCTCTCCTGATTGATTTAAACACTGGGCTTTAATAACCTCCCATTCCTTCCTTCCTAAAAGGTTTTGCTCATTCTCTGTGTAGCCTTTCATTTAAAACAAAGCAAAACAAACAAAAAGAAAACCTGGCAAGTTCCCCCTTCCCCCAAAAGAACAAGAAGAAGGGAAAAAAAAAAAAAAGGGTCATAACAGGGAATAACAAAGCAGTGAGTTATTTATGCAGCCATGATTGGCAAAAATGATTGCAACATGAATTTGCCCAGAAGCAATGATTAGATCATAAAAATGTTAAGGAAATCTGTAACTCAACACCATTTTATAGATTGAAGAAGTTTTTGTTCCCTACCTTAATTGCGGTGACTTGTTATTAAAGTATTTATTCAGAGTAATCTCTTTGGACAGCGAGCCCTTATCCCATCTGCATGCATAATTAAAAGCGAGGGGGGAGAAGGGGGAGCATAAATGGTTTACCATGCTACATGAGCAAGGGAGGGAATTACACAATGACAGGTGAAGAGCAGATTTATCTCCTGTTGGAATTTCAATGCTGCAAGCAAGGCAGGACACTGTTGCTTGCTAATATCCTTGCAAACACCACAGTTACTGCTTCTCCAGATTACTGTCCAAAAATCATTGCTGGTCTCTAAAAGGCCTGTAGCGCTGCATCTGTGGCTGTGGGTTTTTGAGCCGTCAGTGCTCAAGCAAAGAGATTGGATTTGGGTATGTGGGCTTGTGAATCCATGCCTCTGCTTAAAAATGGACTATTTACTTACTTGGCTGGCTATTTATTTATTTATAAATAAACATTGGTAGTGTCTGGCTTTGCTGAATACAAATCAGAGGGTTGTAATTGTTCCAACTGAAACAATGTCATCACCTGCCTCCTGCTGCTGTCCCTTTTCCAATGATAAAAGAATTTGGTGCAATTCTTCTTTTTCCACTCTCTGAATAGAAAGAAGGTTGTACTTGAACATTCATCTCTAGACAGATTTATCATCATTAGGCAGTACTCAAACACATGGTATCTGTTTTTAAATTGAACTGTTATGGATCTAAATCGGATTTACACAGAGTAAGTTAGTATGTATTTGACTCTAACTATTCATGAAACAGTATTTTTTCCTTAACTTCTGATGTCTCACCTCTCCAGCAACAGTACAGAGAATGCCAGGAACTTTTGAGCCTTTATCAGAAGTACCTAGCTGAGCAACAGGAAAAACTAACGCTCTCCCTCTCTCAACTCAGCAGTGCCAAGGAAAAGGAGCAGCAGGTAAGCTCTTTTTTCCATCTTCTTTTTTAATGACATCTCCAAAACATCTTCTCTCTTCTAGAACTGTAAATTGAGCACATTGTCTTGTATTTTACAATGTTGGTAACTACTTAACGATTGGTGTCCCATGACCTTCCCTTAATATGTGGATTACAGGAAAACAAAAAAAATGAAGCAAGTTTTGGATCAATAAAATGGGTGAAGTTAATTGACCATGTTGTACTGCAGTAGGAACCATAGGAACCCATGCTTTTGCTAAGCAAAAAGATAAGATGCTCGTCTGTTTTCTGTCCTTCTGTTTCTTAAACAGTGAAATAATTACAGTCACTATAGATGCAGCCTTTCAAATTTTCACTGTGGCTTTTGATGACTGAAAAGGAGATTACAGATGATGTGTTTGGTCAATAAGAGCTTTCTCAAGTCTGTAAGGCAGCCCATCTGATTTGAGCTGTTTATAGAAGACCCATAATTATTTATGCTGTTTAAAAACAGAAAACATTGACTAGAGATACAATGTGTTAAATTAAGTGGTAAAATGGTTCTCAGATGTATATGCAGAAAGACTTGAAGACATGGTTGCTAAGATTTTTTTCTGATAACTACGTACTTGATTTGTATCCCTGCTGATAGCAGATGATACCCTGAAAATTAAGGCAATTTATGCAAGTGCTCTACCTAATGTCTTTACCTACTATTCTCTTTCAGTAGTTTCCATCAGTAAGTCTCCATTCAGAGGCTGTCCTACCTTAAAAAAAATAATAATAATAAAAAGACCATGCCATTTTTAATAGGTTGGGCACTAGATCTTCTGCTGATGATTGTTTAAGACTTCTAGTTTGGCTAGAGGTAAAGTCATCAGTGCAGAGTATCCAGGAGGTGGCCTGACTCTGGACTCTGCTAACAGAACTGTACAGACAGATCCTACTTCTCAGAAGCCCGTGAAGTCAGGGCTGCTCTTTTAATTTTATTCAAGGAGCAGGCAGCAGTACTGACTTCACTGGCAGTAGGAACAGGTTATTATGCTTTTTTAAAAAAAAAAAAAATAAAAAAAAATGTTGCATTTTGTCAAGCTTTTAGCTTTATAAACATTTCATTTATATTCTTTTATATTTTTATCTGCCATCCATTTTGTGATGGCTTGAGTTCAAAGCAAGAACCTTTTGTTTTCTCTGAGAATGGATGATGCCTGTGTTCTTGCCTGTGATATGCAGCCCGCTGGGGTTCTTGGTGGAAAACAGTCTAAAGGAGCCCACGCAGTCCAGCAGAACTGTGACAGCTGAGTTTGGGTTGATGCTGTTACTTCCCTGACGTTGAGTTGTGCTTGAAATCTTTCACCTTTAGCATTTCACCTTTAAATACGTGATTGTAAAGGCATGTGGTCTAATTCCATCTACAATTCTAATACAGAAATATAGATAATAAGAAGCCTTGATCCTATTAACTGTCAAATTAGCACCTGAGCTACAGCAATCCATGTTCATCTCTTGTTCTTCTGTCTTCCTAAGCACTCTGTCAGTGTACATACAGAGACTTCTCTGAACTTGTTTACTGACTTCATGTGCAAGTTCTATCAAGCTTATCTTTGATCCCATTATTTCTTTATACTTACAGGCACTTTTGTCCACAAATGCAAATTCAGATATTATATCTAGGTTTGTCTTGACATTTTATTTACAGTACCTAGTGTACAGCTCCAGCCTAGCAGGTCTGAAATTGCCCTAGCCTTCTTGCCCTGTACAAAGCTTTGTAGGCATAGATAAAAACTGTCAAAGCACGTTTCAGCTGGTCTGTCTCATAATTTGCAAAATCTTTGTAATGTTCCTAGCTTTCCTCTTCAGTTTTCTCTTCTATGTAATCCTGGTGATCATGGAGCTGTTTATTTCTTGAATGCATTTGGTTTTATAATTTGTTACCTTTTTTCCTTCCAAACAATCCCTTCATGCTAGGTTTCTCCTCACAGCTCGAACTGTGGAGAGATTTGCAGGACTGCCTCGGTACTTCAGTTCTTTCCATACCACACTCTTCCATGCTACAGTTATCAAAAACAAAGGAAAATTGCTGTGTTGCTTTTTGGACCATCGTGTTATTTTCACACACCTCTTTTGCTGCGCCCTTTTGTCACTTGTCTTAATAACAGAACTGTGAACTCCTAGGGTCATCATTGGTCTCTTATGTTGTTCCTTTTGGGTGTTGTCTTAATACAGCAGTTCAGCCAAGCCTAGGGCTTGCATTTTGGTGTCCTGCCTCATTAGGTAATGTTGCAGAGGAGCACGGCATGGAGGGTTTCTTGGGAGGTAAGAACTGGGGGGGGAGACATAGCCAAAACCTTTCCTCATGCTCTGAGTGCTCCTTATTCCTGCTTTCTGCCCTGATGAAGATTCTACAGTCTCCCCTGTATTAATTTTAAGGTGGAGTGTGAAAAAAGTCATCTGGTTCTGGTACTAGGCTAAGGGAAGTCTTCCTGACTTTTGTATGAATCCTTGACCATGGGGAATTTTCTCTATTGTTTGTTTTGACTAGAGAAGGAAATTCTGGCTGGCTGGCTTTAAATCAGTAGATACTAGCTTGCTACCTAGTTTTCACTTCTTTGAACCCTCTAGATGAGGTAATCACCCAATTCAGGTGCCCGCTGACGTTAGAGGGGCATCTGTGCTGCAGCGTATGATGTCGCTCTTATTTTTCCTGTGTCTTTCAGAAAGACTGGACTGTACAGTTATAGTCTGTACCGAAGCATGGCTTTGTTATCCCTGTTAGGAGCTGTTCTTTCTCGTTTCTGCTAATTTTTCCTTTTTTTTTTCTTTTTTTTTTTTCCCTACTTGTTTGTTTTGATTAATTCCTAATGCTACACTTGTATCTTGACATCACTTGCTTTTTGTCTGTCTGGCTCCCTCATTCTTGCTGTACAATAATGCTGACCATGATCTCCCCTTTCCTCTGAGCTTAGACAGGAATTTGAAAGCATCTCCTCTTGGTGTCTAAATGCCGGGGCTTCGTGTTAGAATAAGATAATTAACAGGTCAAGAGAACTGCAGTGTTAGCGAACTGCCATGGCATTGTTGCAGAAAGGTGGAGTTGTACAGGAGGAAAGCGACTGCAGTAGCTGTGCACACATAGCTGAAATGCAGCCCTGGTTCTCAGATGGACTGAACTAATGCAGCTACTTTGGTGTTAGCTTTTATTTTTGTCTGTTTTAGCATCACATAATGGTAACAATAATTCTGAAGTCACGTTTTTGTCTTACCTGATACTGCTTCTTTATAAGAAAAGCTAGCCCTCGAAATTTAAAGGAGGTGGTAGTGACATAAAAATGTGGGGAAAATGGTGGTGAGATGATTTAAGACAGAACTCTCGTGGAGTCAATAATCAGTAACTGGAACATGGAGCTTCCTTTTTTGTGAGATAAAGTTAATTCCATTTGAAAAGATACTTAAGGTGACATGAATTGAATTATTCAAACTGGCCTTCTCAGCATTAACTCTAGGTTAATATCTCATGATGCCTGTGGTTTCATTACAGGAGTTTTAAGTACATAACTTTTTATAATAAATTCAATACCTAGAAGCTGAACTGAAATTGGTTTACCTTCTACCAACCCATAAAAAGAAGCATTAATTGTAAAGTGAATATTAAAGTGGTCACTAAAGTTGACTCAGACAGATTCAAAGAGATAGCTCCTGTGTAAAGGAAGTGAAGAGCTCTACTGAACAATAGGCTTCTGCCCTGATGTTAATAGAAAATACCATCCATATTAAAATGTAGTTAAATCTCTTGTATCAAAAATGATTTTTGAATGTTCTTGCTGCAGCTCTCAACTGTGCAGTCTTGGCCATTTTCAGAAGCTTTACATGGAGATGTAAAGAAAATTGCCCTTGTTCTAGGTAATCAGGTCTGACCTAGTTACACAGTTGCTGCTTCAATGCCATCTCAAACAGTGGCAAGAATCCAGTTTACTTTGGCAAGTTGCTGGCTGGTGAATTTGTACACGTTCTGCAGCACAGGGTGGGACTTCACTCACAGGAATGGCAGAGGAGGCTGAGTTTTTACAGCACTGGGATTCTCAAGCTATTTCACCTAAAAAGAAGGATAATGCCTGACCTGTAGTCTCAGCTTTGCCTATTAGCTTTTGAATTTACAAGTACAGATGGCAGCTTTTGTTACTTATTTGTAGAAGATTATCAACACATCTGCTAACTCCCTTGATTTACATAGGTTCTTGTTGCGTATGTGTTTTAAGCTTGGGTTCTCCCCCCCATTTATAGAAATGCGATAGGTATGGGGTAGAATTGTAAGCAGAAAGGAGTATCAATAAATTATTTTCCATGGGATATCTGCACTCACCCCTTCCTATATATTATGCCATCTGTTTCCTGTTGTTTGGTGTTTATATTTCAGTAATGCCAGAGGCCCTTGTCAGGAATGAGGTACTGTTGTGTACTAAGCACTGTGCAAGCATACTGAAGGACATGGTCTGCTTTGGGAAGATTGTAAAATCTTAAGAAGATTAGCTTTTTGGGAGGATGCTAATGTTTTTTTACCTTTTTTATTTAATGTTGCTATTTCTCATGAGTTGCTTGTTCATCTTAAACATTGTTGACACAGTTGTGGTGTCATTTCACAGTTAAATCCAAAGGAAGCCTTTTCTTGAAAGGACTACAAAGTCTTGCTTTCTTTTCATGTCAGGGACTAAAATTCATGTCCATATCATTGTCATTTTTTGCCTTAATAAGGGTAATTATATACTAAAGCTTCAAATATTAGTTATGATTATTTTCTCTTTTGAAAAAGATACTGAAACAAGTCAATCTTCAGAAACCTTTCCTTTCTGATTTTCCCCAGACTTCTCCATTCCTCTTCTTTCAACACGAGTCACCTTTAAACACACTCTTAGTTCGCTTAAAGAAAAAAAAATCCAACATATGCAAAGGGTTTTGAATGCTATAAGGTAAACCTGCATGATAGAATTTACTTTGTCTGTTTACCCAGCTGTACTGGAACAATGGATGAGCCTATCTGAAATATACTTGAGAACTGGGATAATAAATAAAGAATTAATTTGACTGTTGTCCCAGAGGTATTGGAATAATTTTAGGAGGCCAGACAGAGACAGAGGTTTAGCTTGAGTAAATACTGTGAATAGCCTTTCCTTACCTGTGTTACTTTAGGCAAAACCTCTGATCTCTTTCTGTGCGTCTCTTATCTGTGAAAGGAAGATAATGCTTTTTGTCCTCATTCATTCTGTTTTCTGCTGAGAAAGCCAGGTTTTGGGAATCTCTTCATGTGTGTTCAAAGTGTTTAGCAATATTTCAAGCTTAGTGTCTAGAGTAGGCTACCATGTGTAAAGGAAAAAAAAAGGCATGTGTTTTCTTTTACCTCTAGGTTACGTGTCCTACTAGATTTATCTGTCTTTTCTAAAAAATGCAACCTCAAACAGCAATGGAGATGCACGTAAATGTTTAATCTAAAAGGAAACATCAGTATTGAAATATCTGTGCATTGCTAATATTCCCAGTGTAACTACATCTGCTCTCAATCCTCTGGAAAAGTGTGCCATAGCAGGACCATTGGGCTCTCATAACAGCCCTGTCTACTCGCATGCAGTGAATGATGCTGTATTTTAGTGGTTGTAAGCACTTCACTCTCAGTTCTCTGCTTAAGTGAGGACTGAGCAATTCACTGCTTAACAGATCTATGCTGCTTGACTGTCTCTTTGCTATTGTTCTATTGTCTTCATCAAGTTTGTCTTTAGTCTCTTTAGGGTCTTTTGATTTTCATTTTCTTTGAAGGTTCCTCTTTGTTTCATCCACCTGGCTTTAAAAACTGTCTCTCATGTGTAAATCTTTTACTTAGGTGGACATTCATATCAGCTGTCTATTTTTCTGTTGAGGGATAAATCTGGAAAGAAGGCAATGCCTTCTCTTCCAGCAAAACATTCCATTCTCTTGGCCTCATAAGCTTTTGATGATATTGCTGTTATTGTCAAATGGTATCTCTGGACTTTGAGAATTTAAGAAATCCCTAGGACTGACTGTTCTTTGAGGACCTCCTGTTCTTGAGCACCAATTTACAAACTCCTAGGTAAGATATTGCAGTTACTTCAGTGTGACCCCTATAGTGGCTCTTGGGAGAGAGTTTTGTGACCACACTCGCAAGCATCCTCTACATCTCCTTTTGAAGTGTGGGTGAAGATTCTTCAGTGAATATAAGGTCTCATAGAACTGCATTTGCAGTCAAGATGTTTATTATACGCTACAGGCCTTGAGGAAGCAAGCTTCTGTTCTGCCCTTCACTCTGTGGAGTTAGCTATACAAGTTCTTTATCACTGTCAAGCAAACAACCCAGCTGTCTACCAGTATGCTGGCACTTTAAGTATTGTAGTCCATCCAACCTATGCATATGTCTTTGGTTCTGCTGTCTTTGGCCTTTTTTTGAATGTTGAGACTCTTGAAAGTCAAGTTTCTTATGTACATCCAGTGCCCTCGACTTACCATTTTCTACTATCGAGAAACCTATCTTATAAGTCTCCTCTAAGCCAGTCAGGTCCTTTGTGTTGTGATCAAGATTACATGTGTGAATTTTCTGACTTGTTGAGAACTAGCCTTGGAGACATACAAAACTGAACTGAACAAGGAACCTTGTTCAAGTAACTTTGAAACTGGCCTTTCTTTGGGAGGGGTTTGGAACAGATACCTTGAAGAGTTTCCTTCCAGCCTGAATTCTTGTGTGATTCTATTCTTTGCTTTCTCTTCCCCATCCCTCTTCAAGAGAGAAATCATCATGTAAAAACTTGCTGTGGTAAGAAGTGAAAATGCTTCTGGGCTAATAGCAGTAGCCCTGCAACTGGACCCTTATTTCTGAAAGTCGAAATGATTGGAGTTGCTGTCTAGCTGTTGAAAAGAATTAGAGGCTGTAGACTCATCTAGAACTTCATAACCTCAGTGACATTATGCAGAAGTTTAAGTTCCCGATAGTGGGCACGATCTTAGTGATTATTATTATTGTGAAAGGGAAATTGGCTACCATCTCTTTCGTGCAAAGCATACATTTTTGTGTTTTGATCGGGTTGCTTAATTTGAAATACCTTTGTTTAATGAAGGCCAGGTTCAGGGCACTCTAGGTTGGTCTTCATATGGCAGAAAGATTTTTTGTGAGAGCCAAGGCTGTAATTTTCTTACAGCGAAGAGGGTGGGAATTCGTTATCTGTCTGTACCAGGATGATTGCCTGCAGAAATATCTCTTCGAGTTAGTTCTGAATACCCTAAGATTTAGCTTGAGTTTTTCATTTTGAGCTGCAAGAAGTTCAAACTTAAAGTTTGTCTGATTCACAGCTTGCCACTTGAAGTTTATAAGGACTCTTCTGGACTTTCCTCCTTGGATTTTATCCACTATAGAACAAATTTTAAAGTTCTTGAGTCAGCTTATATGTCTATATAAGCAGAATATATCTGGTATGGTGACATCAGCAAACATTATGCATCTATGGCATTTGTTGCAGGATTGTGTACAGGCTGCATGCAATTATGGTTTAGAACAGCCTGATCACCTGTCTCTCAAGAATTAATCCATTAAATGTCATTCCATAGCATTTTTTGGTTGCCATCTCTTCGTAGCAGATGCCAGCAATGTCTGAAATGTCCTACATTCAGGTTTATAGCAAATACCTGTTTGTCTTAATTTCGGAAATTCACTCTTATGATTTCAGTTTCGGGCATATGCGGACAAAGACCATGCAGACACTCAGGACTATCATTAACCAATGATGATTCATAGTACCATCAGCACAAATGGGGATAAATGAGTTTTCTTTTGTCTATGCAGAGAAGCTGCCAATCTGAAACTATTGCTGTCAAAGCCAACTACATAGATACGTGGCTTCTCAGGGTGGCAGAGCTATTTCCTAAGCTTTAAAGTAGGGGAAAGGACGTGATGTCCTCTGACCCATCTCTGAGTTCTGGATTACCCAGAGGTGGGTGTCTGCCTAGAAACGAACAGTCACTCCTAGCCAATCTGTAATAGATACCTGTGATTCCATGTTGTCTTTCCCCATCTGTTTTCCTCTCCATTAGCAGCAGTATTTCTGTTGGCTGGAGCAGGCCAAGCAAGTTCAGGGTGGATTCTGTTTTCCAATTGTAACCTCTGGAGTTGGGTTATGAATATCAGTACCTTAGTTGAAGATTATCAGTTCACAGTATGTCTGATGAATGCATCTGCTCTAACTCTTCAGATGGAGGATTTCTCACAATGAAATAAGGACCTTGGTGCCTTGATGCAAGGTCAAGGACCCACTCTTGTAGGCAATGTTACTTTTAAATCCCAGCAGAAGAATTTTTACTCAGTCACATCAGGAATGCCATTTGAGTCAGGGGGCACTCATGTTGATGCCAACAGGAAGAAAAAAAAAAAAAGACCTTAATTTTAATAGAGAACTTGTTTCATTAAATAGCTTGATTGGCTGCAAGCATAAAGTACCCTGTGAGCTATTCTGGATTTCAGGTGACGGCTGTGGAGACTACTTCTCTTCCTGAGATCTATACATTCATCACATAAACTTTAATTTTGACAGTGTCTACCGTTACAAGTTATTGGCACAACTCTTCTTTTGGGATTTTTATCTTTCAGTGGCTCTTTCAGTCAGGCACTCCATGACTTCAGGTGACTATGATTTTGGGATAGTTATTACTGTCCCTCATAATGAGTGTGTACATTTTGATATGATGTTGAAGGAGATTGTACAGTTACTTTTGCTTGTAGCTTCTTCAATAAGTGTGTGTCTCTTGTGAGACCCTAGAGGTTTTGCAAGTGAGTGGAGGAGAGCAGCTAGGATGCCTAGCACTGTTCAGCCAGCAGCATTTCTGTGAATATATGTGAGAAAGATTTGCTTGTGTACCTTACCAGCATGCAGGAAGCAAAAAACTTCCTGTTCTGTGCGTCTGGGAGCATGTCCAACCATCATGTGAACATGTAGGCAGATGGACTTGTAACTTCTTGTTTCTCGAACCAGTACGTAATGTGTGGTGAAGATAGAAACCTCTGACTGAAGCACCAGCACAAGTTCAGCATTCACAATTCAATTGATAAACACGTAAGCAAGCTTTGAGTACAGTATTGTCTATGGCTGTGAAACAGTGTTATTTCCTACTTTTTCTAAATCTTAATACAGAGATAAGTGGCAGTTTGAGGTTTTTTTTTTTTTTTTTGTGATTTGAACATTCTAGTTGATCTACAGACATCAGCCTTTTGCAACATTATCTTGGGCCCTTTATGTGGATTCTGTAGCTTCAGATAAAACCAAGAGCCAGTGGTATGTCTGGAGCAAGTCCTTTTTAGTTGTGAAAATAAGTGAATGGTCTTTAAATATTTAGGCCTTTTTATTTTTGTTTCATCCATGGGAATGTCATTAAAGGGACATGAGAGGTTTTGATTAATATTTTTCATTACTTTAGCTGACCATGAGAGTTTTGCATACAAGTGAACTACTGGGGCTGCTGCTATGGTCTACCAAGTAGGTGAGGGCTGGCAAGCAGATGCATTGGGATCTAATTTTGTTCTGCTGCATCTTTTGCCATTGAGTTATTTAATTGCTGTCTGGCTTTGTTTCGTGTTCTTTAAATAGGAGATGATGCCCACTGTTTGTTAGAGCATGTAAGCTCTGTGAATTTGAAATGTTATGTAAATGCAAAGATGAATTGTTGATTTAGTTATGAATTTAAGATACTGTAAGGAGAGCTCAGTTGGTCTGGGACTTCCCTGTACATAAGTTAATTCCTGTAAAAAGACAGTCTGTTTGCCAGTGCTGGTTTAAGAAGAATAAGTGCTTAACATGGGGAAAAGCCTCCAATGCTGTATGATACAGGGCAGATACACACATTGTGTGATTCTCTTCACGGGCATGTTTATTCATCAGAGATAAAAGGGATCACATAATCTGAAGTGAAGAATCAGCACTTCTGCAAGTAAAACATGAGAAGAAAACACTGGAGTGTTCTATTAGCTCAGCACACACCTATGCATTCTTATCAGCTGTTTTTTAAGCATTAATTCTATTCTAATGGCTTAACCAAAGTACTATTGTTGTGACAATGTGCTTACTTATAACTGTAGAATTAAATGTAGAGGAGTACAGATTGAAAATATATTTCATAACTTGGAGATTTTGTGTTTTGTTAGGCTACATAACTCAGTGAACACTCACATATTAGAAAGTTACTTCCTGATAACATCTTCCTAACTGTGTGTGTGATAGCCTCAGGCAGTCGAGTCCCTGTGCTGAAGGCAGGAGTGAAGGTGAGCGACACCTCCAGAAGGTGACTCAGATGCAGCTCATGATTCAGTTTAGATGAATCCAAGCATCTTTATCTGAAATCCTTGTTACTTGATCATATATCAAGATACTCCTTTTACCTTTTCATGAATGATTAGATAGCATCATCATTAAGACAATGAACACTGAACACAAAATTGCTCAATCCTCAGTAATAAGACCATATTTTTCTTAATGTAGTGTGTTTTTTTTTTCCAGGCACATCACTGATGATGTTTATTTGTTTAACTAGTCCCTTGCTTTAAAATTTGTAAATATTTTAAGTGTTCCTTTTAATTTGTCTTCAACCTTTTGGACCTACGATTCTAAACTTCTGTCTAGGAGCGTGTATCAGGTGGCAGGCTGCCAAGCAGGCATGGCAAAAATCAGGATGTTCATTCAGCCCTTTAAACTTTTTTCCTAATAGGAGAATGCTAATGGTTTGGTATAAGAGACAAGTATTTCAGTTATAATAAATTAGTAATAAAGTGTGTACGAGTATTATGGAAATCTTTTGAAATGTCAGAAACATTGTAAAATGAGGAGTGGGTTATTTTTTAAAAATCAAACAAACAAAAGCTCAGCAAAAATCTCTCCTTACAGAGTAAAGTTCCTAGTGAAATCACCAAATTTTAGTTCTGGTGGTATTGGTGAAAGAACCTTCCTGTATCACAGTTCAGTGGACAGGAAGGTTTGAGACACCTGAGCAGGTTTTGAGACACCTAAAGGGGACTCTCCAGCCACCACAGCAGATGAGCCACTTCTCAGTGGCAGGGGGTTAAGAAAAGTGCATCCTACCATCTTCTGGTATCAAACAGGGTTCATTTGTTTGGGTGGCAGATGCAGTGTCTCACTATCTTTGCTAACAAACGCAGGCCAGTATAAGACCAGGAGGCAGCTGGTACAGCGTGACAGCCCCCCTGGGACCAGAGGCCACGGTGCTCCTGGTGCCTGCATAAAGCCTGGCCCGGAGCTGGGAACTGCTGCCACAGCACAACCCTCGCTGCCACAGGACGGGGAAACTTCTTTCTGTGATGGTCACGTCCACGTAACGAAGACTTACACACCCCTAACAGAAAGCTGGTCCTCCCAGAAGCTGGTCCTCGCAGTTACGATTTTTACATGTATTTATCCCTTTCCACAAAGGGGCAATTAAACTCCCATAAGTCTGCCAAATTTATTACATTCTGTCTGCCTAAATATTTCCTGTCATTTCAGTTGAATGTGGCATTTTCTGGTTCTTTTTATCTTACAACTGCTTAACTGTCACACGTTCTCTCTGAGCTGGTTAAATGTCAAGGGTGGAATAAATTATTATTCACATACTGTTATTTGTACAACTGTAGTATTTGTGTTGGGGACCAATATCCCCTTCCACTAGGTAGGCGTAGCACGGCCCCGTATCTGAATGATGGTCACTGTTCCAAAGTAATCACAATGCCAGTGTCTTGCAGCATTTTTTTTATCATTTGGAGATGAAAGCTGCTTTATAGATAAATGTAGGATGATTATATTGAGTAATACTTACTGATACATATTTCTTGCATAAATTTGAGTTTCTATTTACATTGCTTCCTGTAAATGCCATTGTTAATAGAGTTCTGACATCTTATTTCCCTTATTGCTGTCTCAGTAGCATTTTATTTCTGATGTTTTAATAACTCAATGTAGACTGAAAGGATAAAACTGAGGGAATTGACTGAAATAATTAGACCCTGATTTGTCTGGCTGTCCAGCACCTGACAAACACATCTTTGACATAAACAGAATGAAACATTTTTGCTATTAACCACTTACAAATAGCTATTTTGGCAGAGCTTTGAAACTATTGAATTCTCAGGGCATATTGTACTGGGTAAGGCACCAATTCAGGATTTTTCTTTTGCCTTTGTGACTCCTCCTTCCTGTCTGTGTTGAAGGAGAGTCATATTTAGTAGCTTCACAAAAACTCAAAAGCAGTTAGTGTAGTTATCACCCTAACAAACTGAGTATTTCTGAGAAAGTGGAAATGTTCCCATTTCAATTTCTGGTTAATGACACACTTGAGTATGGGATCTGAAATGTCAGTCTTTGTATTTTCAAACCTGTAGAAACTTGAATAAAGCTTATACATAAGAGCAATCAACTCTGATAGCAGTAGGCTAAATATCGGTTTCTGAAAATAAATTTTATATGAATCTATTCTCCAGACAATTTGACTTTTAAATGTTTAAAAATGTGACATCTTTATATAAGTGAATACAGATTGAGGCAGGAGCTATAAAAACTTGAAGTTTCCATGCATCACCTACTTTTCACTATCACCTGTTAAACAGCACAACTAGGTACAATGCAGGCTTTACTACTTTCCATTGCAATAATTTACTGCCCTCCTGACCTATAAACAGATAACCATTACCATGACTTGATACTGTTAGATGTTTGGATACATTCTCAAAGGTAATTCATGGTTTTAAATATTGTATGTGTGAAAGGTTTTATAACCAAGCATTTGGAAAACGGCAGCATTACATTTCCTTGAGCAGTGTTCTGGGAGTAACGATTTGTCACCACAGCCTTGTTACACGGCTTCCTGAGCAAATGTCCTCTCCTTTCACCTCTTCCTTCAATGCTCTAAACTTACATAAGGACCACTGAAAAATTCATTAAGCACCTTCCTTTTTCTCAGTGCTTTCCTACAGGGTGACTTCACTACACTCTGCCTGCAAGAAGTTTTCAGTGACCTCAGTTATTGATTTACACTTAAAACTTCACTGCAGCGAAGGGGGGATGCTGCATTGGAGAATTTGGGAGCAAAAATAAGTGGGTCCTTGTCCTACATCTGCTCCCGACTCGCTCTGGGACCTTGGGAGAATTGCATCAGCTTTCTGTGCTGGGCTCACTTACGTGTACGGTGAAGTTACCAGTGCTTCCCTCCAATGCTTGTAAAGCTTTTCAAGTTCTGTGCACGAAAACTGCAAGTACAAAGCATTGTTATGATTCATAATGGCATTACTGCTTTATGCTGAAGTCCCCAACAGAATTAAGCACAGTTGTTCTGGAGTAAAGGTGGTGAATCCAGTCTCCTAGTTTTTTTCGTACTGCTAAGAAATAAAATAGCCATAAGAAGCACTCACGCAAAATGGCAAACCATTTAAATGCCAGCAGGGTCATTAGTTTCCTCAGACTGCTGCTTTTGAAGGCTTCTTTTCCCTTTGGTCAGAAATAAGCCCAAGAACCTCAAGTGAGAGCCACAGTTTTCACATCTCAGCAAGCTGATTGTGCAGTGAGGTGTCTGAATGGTGCCTGTTTGTGGAAATCAAAGTGCCCGTGCTACATAGTGGTGCTGGCTAGGTAGTGAGCTAATGAGCAGCAAGGACTTGGTGAGGTCCACTCCATCCTTGTTACAGTCGGGGTTTAGAAAGGACAGGAACAGTGGAAGTAGTCCTGCAGCACGTGGACCAAAAGGGAAGTCCCCCTTAAAGAAAAGCGCATGGAAAAATCTTGCATGACTTGCTGGAGACTTATCTGTTAGTGGGACCCGAGGTGCTTAATCCTCACTTCTTTTATTAATTTAATTTTTAAAGCTTGTTTTAGGACGTGAGTGAGAAGTAGGCTAATAGTAGCTGGCAAATAATTTACTCAATAAGCCAATATAGATGGAGAGTGATTGAAGATAAGCAGAAGACCTCTGACATTTACATAATGTTTACTGAGAGCACTCGTTGTAACTTGTTTGTTACAGAAGTCATTATCTGGAGATTAACAGTAAATAGGGGAATGTAAGACTAGAATGAGAAAAAGACAAAGGGTAGAAACGGGAGATGTGTTTAAGCAGAAAAAACAGGGAGATGATGTAGCCATGCTGCGTTGCTGGTATTTATGGACTATGATAATGCTATCTCAGTAGAAGCTCCCAGGAGAAGAAGAATTCATCCAGGTTATTGTTTCTTGAGAGGGTAATCTTCTCCGAAAAGCGTTGTGGAGATTATCTATAAGTATGTGTAATGTTGGTAAGAGGGCTTTGTGAGATCCAGAGTTGATATTTCTCTCAAACTTGGAAGAAACTCTGACATTTACTTTGTGGAAGTATGCACCTTTCCTATGCAGTGGGTGTCATGAGTTTGCTAGGTTTGGTTTCCCATCAAAGACAAGAACACCTTCTTAAAAGAAAAAAGGTAGAAAAAAAGGCTTTTATGATTTTGTGGTAGGCTGTAGAGGGGATGTGGATAGCAAATAAAATGACTGGCAGAACAGTAGCAAGTTTGCAATACAGGTCAACAAGAGGTCCTCTTTAATGACAATAATTGTTAGGAACACTTGGAAACATTTAAAAATACAATTAATCAGTCTTGGGTTTATAAAGACTTATTATCTGTCAGACTGAGATTTCCACATAGCTGTAATTAGAGAGCTTGTTTAGGCTGCGGAAGATCTCTGCTGGAGTAGTGAAGGTTAGAGTGTGTCCATGGCCCACTTTTAAATCTTTTTTTTTTTTTTTGGAAGCATGTTGGGATTTGGGGGTGTAGTTACGCTGGATTACTGAGTTAAAATGAGTTTTTTGTACATCAGAAGCAAATACTACATATTTATAATTCTACTAATTTTTTTAAAAAAGTCCTTTCATTCCTCAAACACTCTTAAAATCCTCTAACAAGATAATAACTGTAACCTAATGATTTTATATGGATAACCTTTTGTAGGCCTTACAACGTGTTCAAGCAGAAATGACAGGTTGTAAAAAAAAAAAAATATTGTAGTTGCTTATATTGTGATAGCGCTTAGAAGCCCAAGCTCTGTTCTTTCAAGTACAGTCTGGATATTAAAGGAAAAGAGGAGATTTCTGGCCCACACCACTGTTCTGCAGAAGCAGAGGTTGATGCTTGCATTAGCAAGGAGCATCAGCCAGGTAGTGGCATCAAGCATTTTGGCAGAGGGACCTGGTGGTGGTCTGCTAAGAAGCATGGTACCAGTTTGGCTGTCAGGGTCCTGAGCCTGGAAATATGTACAAACTACTGAGAGAACTGCCAGGGTTTGTGAGCTGCTGCAATACACTAGAGACAAAATTAGGAGTCTTCCTAGTTTGTGCATTTCTGTCTCTGCAAAGGCACTGGGAAATGGAAGGACCACAAATGTCAGTCTTAAAGTCATGAAGGCAGATGCTGCATGTGTATATAAACCACTGTTCCTGTCCTGTAAAGCTTACAGTTTGGGCTATAGGCAGCAGAGAAAGGGAAGAAAATATGTAGTGATGATAGGAGAGATGGCGAGACAGGGTGACCACAGAAGCATATTGCCATACGTGCTTGCTGAGTGCACAGCAGTGCTCTGCGCCTGCCTCGCTGTTATCTTCCAGCAGTAGTAACCAGCAGTTGTTGTTAGCCCTAGCAGGGCTTGCTCTTCTGATTACAATCTTGCTTTTTTCCCTCTGCTTGGATTCCCATGTAATTTTAGCAGTATTCTTATGGAGAACTGTTAGAGCAAGATAGGAAGCGAATGTTTTATGGCAGCTGAAATCCTTGCTGGAAAATGGCTTTGAGCATTCTCTTTTAACCTGAGCACTTAGCACGATATTTGTGGCAATCAAAAACGCAGGAAACGAGGAGGCTTTGTTACAGAGTTAATGAAGAAGATTTCAGCGAACACAAACCCTCAGTCGTAGCTATGCTAGCGATCAGAAGGTGCTTATTTTCCCACATTTCAATAAGTTCTTACCTGCTTGTGCGCTCTTACGAGAGCATTTTCCATATGTGACAGATGAGGCACGGAGGAGGGGGAGTCAGAGGGATCACACACTAGGTCCCTGGGGAAGAAACAGAATCTTTATTTGTTGGTTGATATCAGAAATGAATTACTTAAGGGCATGCCTGTGCCGCGCTTTGGTCGGGTACCTGAGCCTGCTCCAAATGGGCTGATATGTTGTACCGCATAGTGGTATTAGCTCGGCTCCCAGAAGCAGTAGAGCTGCATCAGTAATTAGTTCTTCTCAGCAAGCTTAATTAGCAGGCTCAAGCAGATACTGCACTGACATGGATACTTAGCTCCTGGTTCCCGAGCCAGCTTAAGTATGCGTGCAAGAGCCAAGCGCTGTGCAGTGTGGACTTAAAGTTTTGCCATCTCTGTTGTATTTCATTTACAGAGCAGAGTTTGTCTCTTTTTAAACTTCTTTCCTCAAGCTGTTGTTACAACCAGTGCCCTTAAAGATCCCTTGCACCTGTGAGAAAAAGGGCTGCTGTAAACAAGGCCAAAACACGTGTGATTAGAGAATAATCTTTTTGATTAAAATCCATTGGTTAATTTTTTAAATGAGTTTTCATTGTTTTTATTACTTTTTTTTTAAAAATCAAACCCCATTTCAGTCATCTTTTTAGGCAGGAGATGATTTATAGAAAATGATCTGAGTGTTTATTTGAACATCCAAATGCAATAAATCTGCTCAGTATTTCAATAGCATGCTTATTAATAGAACACGTTATTCTGTTCAATATTGCGTTGTCTTTAAAATTTAGCAGAGCATTAGTAGTAATGAAACTAGTTTAAATCAATATATCCCTGTTATGAAACCATCTACGTGAGGAAGAAAATTCAAAAATGTGCCTGTAGCACAACAACTGGATGATAATTGCATGAAAAGGTCTTAAGGAGAGACTTTCAGGGAAATTTCCTAATTTAGAATGTGTGTAGGTCACAGTGTATTAATATTAACAGAAATATTTTCAGGACTAAAAAAATTCACCTAAAAGTACTTTGATTGTAGAGAATGAAATTTTGGTCTCACTGGCAGTAATGAAAAAGCTGCAATTCATAGGAGTAGGCTTTATAACTACACAAAATGCAATGACTAAAATGAGTATTGTGAATATGGCCCAGAAAATATCACAGATATTTTTCTATTCAGTTGCAAAAATTGTGTGGAAAAAAACAACTACACAAAGAAAAACTAAAATTAGATTTAACATTCTCAGCTTGGCAATCTCGTGTTTCCATTAAACGTACGGGCCAGAATTTTTATACTTAGGCATCTAAAATTAGACCCTCGAATAAAAGACCTGATTGTAGAAAGTGCTTAAACTCAGTGTTTGTAGGGATGCACATTCTAGTTTTGATGGTTTAATTTTAGTTTTCTTGGTGGGTTGCTGTCACTTCATTGGACTCGACGTTGCCACAAGACATCTACTTCTCTTGACTTGAGCGTGCAAAGCGCTGGTGAAATGGGCGTGGGAGTGTGCCCTACCTACGTGGTGTGCCCTTGCAGCACAGCCAGTGGTGGAATTGGGATGCTGTGATATAGGATCTGTCTCATTGCTGAACAACAAAACCCTCTTCCCAAGCTCTACCAACGCTGCTGCGTAGAGGAAGGAGTGTGCTCCTCTGCTCTCTGTCATCCTCTACCCTTGGACGTGAAGCTCTTCGGGAAACCTTGTCTTGTGGTGCTTTGCGTGAGGTGGGAGAGTAGGAAACCCATGCAAATGGGTATCTTGAGTCATGGAGAGGCTGAGTGATTTACTGTTGAGATATCAGGGGAAGAGACAGATGAGTGACAGCGTTCCTGCTCATGAACTCACTAGCTCTTTCTCTTCCCTAAGATGTTGAAATGTAATGAAACTTAAACATTTTTAAACAACTTCCAGATTAAATTTTAATAGGAATGAAAAATGAACAATATTCTTACAAGTAAGAAACGGTCTTCATTATTTTTTAAAGTCTGTATCATAAGGAACAGCACCATTAATAAGAGCCCTGAGTTTTTTATATTATGTACACTGTTCAGATAGAAATTTAACAGGGAATTTTAATGAAATGATGGCAGAAATCACATTTTTATTACATCCCTTTGCAGAATATTTCCTGTGAGACCAAGATAGAGAGAGGCCAAAATTAATGGCTTTTCATAGGAACTGAGTGATAAGTTACGGAAAGCTTATAAAGATAATAATTTTAGGCTGCTGTTTGGATAGCTAAACAGCCTTATGGAGAATTGCTGCTTAATAGACATATCATGGGAATTAAAGACATTTGGCTGTTAATTTGTATACATATTTTGGTATGGGACCGTAAAGAGAAATTCAGTTTATACTTGGTTTGCCACCCTGCGGAGGGAGGGGAAGGATTCGCTCGCTGGATAGTTCCTGTCATTCAACCATGTAAGAGAACGTGGAGAGCTGTCAGGGGGCTGCCTCTCTTCCCCTTTTTCTCCCCTCTTGTGGTTTTTAATCTGAACGTAAGAGAGCATGATAAGATCTTACCATGGTTTTGTTCTCATTAAAAATTAAAGAAATTGTTATTTTGGGAAATGAGAGTTATGTTTAGGGAAAATAAGCACCAAAAATATTTATGAAAATCTAAGCAATCTAGCATATTATGTTGACTTAGAGTCAAGCTTGTATTGCCCACTTGGCAAATATATTTTACCATATTGCCGTACAACTATAATAATAAATGAACATATACTAAAGCCCCCTATCCACTATGGCAACTGGTGTTTTAGAAGCACTTCACGTGCTCGCTTTCCTGTATTTTAAATGCAGATGTTCATCCAACTTTTAATACCAATGGGAGGCCCTGTTCAAAACCTGCATTAGAGTGAAGCACAAGGTGGCAATAAACTTAATTCGGGCTTTTATCTTTCTTGGTTCCACCTCAAAGCTTTTAAATATTGCAGTTCTGAAGTGCGAATTTCTTTTGTGTGAGTCATTTCTGCGAACACCTGTGAGCGGCTGGGTTTAATTGGCCTACAGCTGGCGCTGATTGTGTGCGCAGGGGCTGGGGGAGGCACCGCCTGCTCGGCTGCCTTCGCGGCGGGCATCATTATCTCCTTGCCTTCCTTTTCAGCTCCTTTTTTCTTATAGGCAGGTTAGAAAGGTTTAGGGATTAGGGACTGGAAATAGAAGGGGCTCCGGCGAGATTTGATGCTTCTTGGATGAAGTCATTTCGGCAAATATATCTGCATGCATCAACACCGTATTGAACAAGTCGAGTGCAGATTTGCTAATCTCATTAGTCGATTTGCAGTACTTCTGTAGCTTTCGTAGAGGTGACGGTGCCAAGAGCTCGAGGGGATGAAGTGCATGGCAGTGACAGTGGCATGGAAGAAGGAAGCAAAGATTTTAAGCATCTCCTCTCCCTGTCACCCGTTAGCAATTTAATGGAAGGTATCCTCCTCTGTACAGCCAAAAGGAAATAGTCCAGTTTTGTGCATAGACACTTTTGGTGGAATGACGTGGGTTTAGTTGTTGGTGGTCTCGTTTGCATCCCAGCTTGTTTGATCTTAATAACTTAGTTTAAATTAGTAGTCCTTTAGTTTTCTTAAGTGTCTCATGCATGTCCTACTTGGGAACAGCCATTGCCCTGATTCTGATTTCTGTAAGTTAAATCCAGAGTTAGGTGCTGGAATTACTGACTCATTTCATACAAAAAACTACTGCACACCACTTGTTTCAAAAGTATGTATTTAGGCGGAAATAAATAGTTTTTTTTATCTATTGTTGCTTTGTGATAGATTAGTACAGTTTTCTACCTGTAGGTTCATTGTGCTTTGCAGATGAAGATGAATTATCCAGCCTGCATTGGAGAAGGAATGACAGAAGGGAGAAACGTAGCCAAATCACTTGAACTAATCCAGAACATCCTAGAGGTTGTATGTCCTAGTGCTAAGGAGAAGAAAATAGTCTCTGTATGGAATATTTTATTCACAACAGGAGCAAAGCAGGGTTTCTAAATCTTAATTGAAAACTGCGAACAGCCCCGAGCATATAAATATGCCTTTTGGATTATAATAGGCCTTGTAGTCTTCCTGTGTCCGTTACAAATGGATTGTAATTTGGAAAACTGTGTAATTTGTGAATCCAGAGAGTTTGCTGCATCCTCTCTTGCCAAGTGTGTTTCTATTAGGCGCTCGTAGTATGTGGCCTGTATGGGCCCCTGATGCTACTGCATTGAGGATCCTGTTTTTGGGGGCTTAACAGCCTTCTGGTAGGTGAGATTTACTTGAAAACGAAAAAACTGTTAAAGTGGCCATGAAACATAAGGAAATGCCTTTTCATTTTCACATGAAAGAAGCACTGACCCCAGCTAGATTTCTTCATTTACATGGGCCACAATCTTGTTGATGACTGACTTTGTTCCAGCAAGAGGCACAGAATTCTTGAGTTTGGAAGAAGCAGAATTTCAAGAAATAAATGCACGCTGGGTGAAACAGAATATTAGAGAAAGAATCCAATTTAATATCTTCTCCCAACTTTAATCTTTGTTTTCTTTTCTGTTGCTGTTTATCTGGGACTCAATTCTACAGTTTGTATTAAGCTTGTGGCTTCCCTTTAAAATGCTTTTCTGTGCAGCTTTAGCAGAGCTTCATACCACAGAAAGCAGCATTACCTAAGTGGAGAAATGGCATAAAGTGGAAGAAAGAAATGGTGACTGCTCTGGGACCAAATCTGAGCCAGATACTCTGTTAAAATACGTGAGCAATATTGGTGAACTAATTTTGAATGGAGAAAGCTTAAAGCAGGGATTGTTCTTTTAGCCTGACTTCTGCATAATGTCTTGCTTCTTCCAAGGTTTCTGTTAAACATGGTCAGTGTGACTGACAGCATTTATAAGAAAGTGTAGCATTAGCCCCCAACTTCAGTGTGACTTGTTCGAGTTTCCTATTTGTGCTACCTGACTTTGTTTAATTGGAATACATTAATATAGCAGACACTTTGCCTTCTTCTAACCAGATTTAGGGCTGAGAATGAGTGGAAAGGTCTTATCTTAATGAAAATGAATTTTCTTCTGTCTGCACAATAATGCAATAAAATGATCAGCCTTTTTTTTTTTTTTTTTCTTTAAGCTGTTAATTGTCTGCATGTGTAATGCAACCTAGCAACATTTCCAGCAGTGCTGTTCTATGGCCCTGGTGTTGGTCAGAGATTTTTGGAGAGCGCTGAAAGATAACGTTATTAGTAACAATTAAGACAAATGTTTTTTTGTGGCTTGAAGAAGGCTCATTTAGCAAAATCTCTCCAAGGCAAGTCACTGAACATTTGCAATTGTTTTATTTATTTTGCAGGAAAGGAAATTATTGGAGGGAGGGAGAGGAACTGCAGTGTACCTTAGACCCCGCACAGCAGTGCTGCTGGAGGTAGCAGCAGTCCAAGGCACCCGTAACGGGGCCAGTACAGGCTTGAGTGCAGGCAGGTGGGTTGTGGGCTTCGTGTACTGTAAGGGGTGAGAAACAGCTACCCCAAATATTCTTCTTACAGTAACTGAATGCTTTAGTTCCTGAATTAATTAATCAAAGGCCCTAGACTGCAGTGTCATTATGAATAGTCAGAACATTTTCAGCTTGGTGCTTTGGCTCATCAGTCTGGCAGGCACTGAACTCTGTCAATCCCTATTGAAGTTGTGCCAATCTTCTTAGATGAAGCTGATTGATGTGAAGCCCTTTCCTCACCATTCATTTGGACAGCCAGACTGTGTGTGACTAAATTTTTGGCCATCACAGACATTCAGATGAATTCATTTTGATTAGTTCTAGTTGAGACTTTGGGGAAACATGAAAAGTGAATTGCCATTCTTTTCCTCCCTTCCCCTATGTCATTTTCAAACTCTTCCCTTGTCCATCCACAACCACTATGCTCATGCATACGTGTATGTGAATACACATGCAGCCATTTCTGCTGCTAGGCATTAATCCATGGGTCCAGGCAGAGTTCAAGAGCTTTTTTTTTTTTTTTAAATACTAATTGCCAAACTATTTCTTTTCTCTGTACAACACAGTATTGGAAAATGATGCTGTTTTCTCAGTGGCAGCATTTTAATGCTTGCTCTGTCTTCAGTGAGTTGCTTTGCTTTTTCTGCTATCTGGTACAAATTTAGTGTAAATTAAATGACCAGTTCATTTTCTGCGCTCCATAGGCTGCAGCAAGTAATAAACAGCTTATGTAATCTCCTAATCATGAACTCAGCCAAAAAATGTCATAAAACTCTGCAGTTTACAGCACCTCGCAATGATTTCTGTAGCCTGCGGAAACCATATATTATGAATATTGTTTGCTGTGTTTTTTTTCATTTGAATTGTCATCATCCTCCATTTGCAGGAAAGAGAAAGACTTTCTTTTCTTATTTGATCTTCTGCTTTGAATCCGTATTTGTTGTCTCTGTGTGTGTGATTGTTAATTCTACTTTGTGGTTGTCACTTTATTTCACTGAATTGGAGAAATGAGGCAAAATTCAGAAATGTGAGAGATAAATAAAGCTTTTCTCTACCCCTTCCCCTTTCCACCTCTTTCCTCCCAGTTTCTGGTTTTCTCCCAGATTTCTTGTATTTGTTCATCTAACCATTGTATTTTCAATCTGTGTGTGACCAAACCTTTCATCTTTCTTCCCCAGCTCCCATTATTGGATTTTCTTCTTCCATATATATATTTAACATTATTCCAGCCTAAATAGCGTGAAAGTTAGTAAACCATGGAAGACATCTTCCATAAGAAGCAATGGAAGCCATCAAAAAGCATTTTTATATTCAGCCCTTATTTCCTGTTTCATTGTATTTGTAGTATCTTGTATAACTGTTTTCTGTTCTTTGGTGTTAACTATAGTGCATACTGAGATTTTTTTTTTTAAGAGTTTGTCTTTTAACCTTTTCATTGGTGTTGTAAATTACAGGCTATCATTAATATATCTTAATTCTTTTATTTTATTTTATTTTTATTGGTATTACTTTGAAAGAGTGTTATAGAACAGCACTCTCTGTTTCAGTCTCAGTGATATGAAATAGTGTTGAGCATTTTCTTCTCAAACCCTTTTAGAGGTAATTTTTCAGTCTTCATGGTGTTGTCATTGATGCCACCTGTATCTCTGCCAGTCTTCCTTTGTGTAATGTGTTGAAGAGAATTGATTTGAACAGAATGATAGATGTAGTCTAAAAGTTACTTTGGGGAAACATCTTAAGAGGATCTTACAGTATTGGAGGGGTTGGAAGCAGGTTTGTGTGCCTTCATGTAAGGCAATACTGGCTTGGGATTCTTTTGGAGGGCTTCTTGGTTAGCCCTTAGAAGGGTAATTTGCTGCTCCCTTACAGGTGATCGATCCTCTGCCTGGGGAAACCAGTCCTCTTAATTGTGTTCTGCACACGTTGCTGTTCTCACTTGCACTTGGAGCTTACTTTACGTGTTTAAATATATATTCAGCTAAAGTGGTTCAGCTTGGGCTTGAACTAATACTGCAGATACTGAATGTTCTTGACTTGAAATTGGTGAAAGCTGAGAGCACCCAGCTCCTCAGCACCTTCCTAAAGTACTAATTGCTATAATGTCAGCCATGCATTTTATATGGCCAGCAAAAACTGTCCCTTGGTAAACCTTATTTTTTCTTATAATTTGAGCTAAGTAATTGCTTGGTGCAATTTGATGGAATTGCACTGAATTACGATATTTTTAAGTGACAACTGTATGTTCAGGCACATCCATTTTATGAAGGTAAATAAGCTTTTAAAATGAGCTCGGGTGCTGTACGACATAGACAGGATTCATCCAAGAGAAGTAATGCAACATGCACTGAGGAAGAAAAGTAATGGGGATAGTTTCTGAAACGGAATTGCGAATTCTGCTTAATGAAAAGGAAGGAGAGAAATCTGGGCTCTCTTGTTGTGGAGCAGCAGATGCTAACAGAGAAACCCACGTACCATTTTCTGGCTTTTCACTTCCTCTGGTGCTCTTGGAAAATACCTTAACAGAAAAATCCTAAATACAATTTTAAACAGTTTGGTAATATAGAGAAAAAGACAGAGAAGGGGTAAAATGAGTGTTTTAACTACCTACAATTCTGGCACCCTGTCTGCTTGTTTAATTACTGTAACACATTTGACACACTTGAAAACTTTTGACTTAAAATCTTTGTGTGTGTGGTTATTTTTTTCTTGTTTTGTTTTTATATATAATGATGTATTTTATATTTTTTCCTCTGGATTGATCAGTCACTTTTATTTAGGCTTGATTGCTGTAATACAACTGCTGGTTATTTTTCTTTTTAATGCTTAGCCCTTGCCCAAGGTGCTTTAAGGGAGAAGGAATAGATCAAAATAATAATTTCTCTTCTCCTAACGTTAAGATATGAGTTTTTAAATGACTCAAGCCAATTTAATGCAGGGTAGATTCATTGTGGATACGCTCAAAATCTATCTGATTGATTGACGATGCTGTTCTATTGACATATCTGTTCCAAAAGAGAATGTGGGATAATAGGATGAAGATTTGATGAATACCACTTTTATTTAGAGAAAATTATGTTTTGGTGCATTTAGTATATTTGTAATATAGGAAAGACTTTGAAAGTTACCTTCAAAAAGGTGACTGTAGGAAGGTTTCCATTGCTGAGATCAAGTCTTGTGGGAACGGAAGGTTTTGGAACTGCTCCAGTTCCAGAGAGATTCCGCTGCTGGAAAAACACAAGGAAGATACATTTCCATGCAGTCTGAAGGTTTAAAAAAACACACAAATATTTTCATTTTAATTTCGCTTATAAGTTGTATGTACTCTTTTCGAACGTGAATGAATAAAGTTGGTTTTGTTTGTTCCCTTTTCCTAAAAACGTTTATAATTTTTTTAGATCTCCCTTTTACAAGCAGGCTAACTTATTGCCCTTATGAAGTGGAAGGTGATGCCTACTTTCAAATTCTTCCAACTTACATAATTATTTGTGTTCCTTTTGCTAAATAAATGTTGTGGCTTAACCCCAGTAGGTTAAGCACCCCACAGCTTCCTGCTCACTCTGCCCTCCCAGACCAGTCGGATGGGGATTAGAATCAAAAGTGTAAAAGTTAGCAAAAAAGAAAACAAATAAAACAAACCCATGAAAAACAAGTGACACAAAAAAGCCCAGCAAACCAACAGTTGCTCACCACCACCTGACCAGTGCCCAGGTAGTCCCCAGGCAAAGGCAGCTCTGGTGAACTTCCCCCCCATATTTTTAAGTTTTGCTGAGCATGGTGTCCTATGTTGGACTTGATGATCTTGGAGGTCTTTTCCAACCTAAATGATTCTATGATTCTGTATGGTATGGAATAACCCTTTGACCAGTTTGGTTCAGTTGCCCTGGCTGTGTCCCCTCCCAGCTCCTTGTGCACCCTCATCCCCCTCAGTGGCAGGGCAGCATGAGAGGTTGAAATGTTCTTGGCTGTGTGTAAGTGCTGCTCTGCAACAACTAAATCATAGGTTGATCATCAACACTGTTTTCATCACAAATCCAAAGCACAGAAACTTCAAGCTACTATGAACTTGAAAGTAAATTAGCTGAAATCATATGGTATAATTCCAAATAATGCATATGAACTCTTAAATTTCACAGGGAAATAAGCAAATAGATTGTCCATGTTGTGTCACACTGCTGGTTTACTGAATTGGTTCTTCTGTCTCTGCCTGGAAAGCAAAAACTGTTATATTAGATTGCATGTTGACAGTTCTTTTTGATCTTTTCCACATTAGTTTTACTTTCTGAAGCGGAATGTGCTCAAGTTTAAATCTGAATTTGGAGCAGAGGCATGTTCTGAGTGCAGCAAGTAAGATGTAGGAGAAGGAAAAACTTCATTTTGAATTTTCTCTTCTTTTTGTTTAATGTATGGCAAAAATTAAAGGCATATCCAAAGTCAAATTTGTTTTAAAGATGTCTTTTTCAAGTGTTTTTTTGAGTCATCCTGCTGCTTCTCAGGGTGAAGCCTGAGTGTTGTATGGCTTGGCCTGGCATCGCGGCTAGTTAGGGTAAATTGGCACTAGGCTCTTCCTTCTGTGTTGTGAGGGTTGGGTTAGCAGGAAGAATCAACAGCTGTTTCCAGGCTTTTTTCTTGGCCATCTGTTGGGCCACTTCGGCTATATCCTTAGCTTTAAGGAGCACTTAAGCTACTGCAGCATCCAAATCTTGGTTAGGGCTCAGTCTGAGGTGGACATGAGAAAGCTACAGAAACTGTGAGGTTGCATTAGCAAGCAGAAAGCAAAACTCTTGCTCTATTTCTTATGCACCTTCAATAAGCATTCAGTAATAGCTGTAGTTTTGTCTAAAAAATCGATCCGATGAGAATAAATGACTTGCATAAGATCCTATGTGCAGTCTGTCATCTGGGCAGGAAACGTAGCCAGCTCTCCAGAGTCCCAAGGCACTAGGTTTGGGTTTTCATAGCTTTATTCCTCTCTTCACATATATAAAGATGTGATATTTGTAAGCCTTCAGACAGGCCCTTTTTGGGTCACAACAAAGCTGTTGGTGAATGTGGGGACTGCAGGCAGTGCCCTGGGTAGTGGCACCTCAGCACCAAGAGTGGTTCCTCATCTGAGGTGGTGGTAGGCTCGAGACCAGCTCCATGGCTGGGCCAGTGTTTGCTCTGACTTGCTGTGGCAGCTTTTATGTTCCTCAGCAAACCTTTGAGCCAGATTATCCTTGATTTGTCTGAAGGTTTAGGTCACAAACAGCTGTGGGGCTGTACCTGTTTTGAAGGTAGTGGTGGTAGATGTGGACCTAAGGGATATTAGAAGTTATGAGTAGCGACTGCAGAGGAGCTAAACTACGTCAGAGGATTTTAACCAGGAACAATAAAGTTGAATGGTGTTGGGTGATGCAGGAATGGCCAGCCAATGGTTCAGCTAAGTCAGGCATTGTGAAATACAAACCAAATGCCTAGGACGAAGTTCAAGTGAGCAATGGGATAGCTCCAAATAATGGCAGGAATCCATGAGTAAAGGCTGGGCAATCAATAGGTGTGCATGTGCATCACTGTAGCTAGCCAAATAGGAAGTCTGTCAGAACATACACTGGGTAAGAGCCAGGGTGAATAAATGCTAAATTCTAGCTGCTAAACAGGCCCCATGGTTGAGTATCAGGCAGAACTCGCCTGTTTTATGATATTTTGCTGTTCATCACAGATGGGGCAAAAGTAACTGCAGGGATGATTCTGGTAGCAAGCTGAGGTAAAGCAAGAACAGTCAAGGGGCCTGAAAGATAAACTCCAAAGGAAAAGCCCAGTTTTAGTCATCTCTTCTGAATGCAGACAGCAGTTCCCTCGTTGTGTGACCTAAGAAAATCCTGCATACCTCC
Source organism: Aythya marila (assembly GCF_965140915.1). Lineage (NCBI taxonomy): Eukaryota > Metazoa > Chordata > Aves > Anseriformes > Anatidae > Aythya > Aythya marila. The sequence goes on along the minus strand of NC_139080.1, from coordinate 8,304,351 downwards.
TTAGCCTCCTGCCGTCTTGAGTAGGCTGTGCCAGGAGGGAAGTATTTCCATTCTGCGTATGCATGGGAGGATGGAGAATTCAGGCTGGAATCGAGCTCTTCAAGAGAGACCAGCTTCAAAGCGTTATTTAGCCCTTGTTGCCCCCCTTCCAGCAGTTATCATAAACTCATTTATTTTCCACCCAACTCTGATAAGGGGCTGTAGTTTTCTGTGCTAAAAGAAATTATGACTATTACTTTGTGTGACTTGGGCACTGCTGTGAGTACAGTACAAGCAGGTGCCAATTTTTTTTTTCTGTCAGAGTTGAATTCAGAGGTTGTTATTGATGCAGTTGAACACATACAAATTTCAATACAAAATACGAGACTCCTAGAGTTCTAGTTAGTTGAATTGAAATAAATTCATATTCTCTTATTAAAAGCCAAGAGAAAAAACTGAAATGCAACTCCGTGCATGATTCTTTTTAAAAATGAAGGCTAAGAAAATCCCAATTGATACATATAAGACATAGCTTTTTAATTTATTGCTCAAGCATATGCAAAAAAGGCATTAATTTTCAGTAATATAAAATTCTCAATGTGTAGTGCCTGGAGCTATGGTTTTGAACCTAAATTGCATGTATTTACTAAGCCATATAGCTCTGCAATGTGGAAAATGGAAGTGCATTTCAAATGTGTGCAGAGATTGCCAATGCTAAAACCAGTTGTAATTTATAAGTGAGAAAAATAAAGCTTCAGATCGCAGACGAAGAGACACCTTTATTGACTTCATGTGCTTGACTGCATGAGGTACGTTCCTGAAAATAGGAAGCAAGTGCCATATTTTAAGGAATTTCAGAAGTCAAGCATCAAGGGGTAATAGAGTTGACCTCTAATTTCAGAAATCACAAGCTAACATTTGAGAGCATTTCACTTCCAAACTTTATTTAAAGCTCTGCTTAGCAATCAGTTTTATAATAGTGAGGATTTTTGGCTGGGAGGCACATCGGTTATACTGTTACCTATCAGACTTTTCCCTTCAACAACAGAAACCAGTAGCCAAGTGTGAAATGGTGATACTTTGGACTATGTGCAGGTATGGTGGGCTGGCCTGCTGGCCTTGGTTTCACAAGTGTGTTTTTGCATCTTCTATTTTTCTTTGAACCCTGTGCAAAGGATGATGTAGTTGTTGGCTTATGTTTCTAATGGGAGGTTTTTCATTCTTAGTTTACTGTCTTCTTGGTGTTGAAATATTTTAACTGGCATTTTTCTATCAGCCTCTTCCTAGAGTATCCATTATCTGTTGCTGCAGTATGTTATCTAAAGGCTGTCTTTCGGTAATTGTCAGCATGGATGCTGCTCACCTTACAAAGGTGTTAAGGAAATACAGGTTTTGGATGTATATTTACTGTGGAATTGATTCCACCCTGTGTTCCCTCCATCTAAAAGTGAAGATTCAATACAAACACAATGCTCCTCTTTCCAAATGATAGAGCTACTTTCAGTACAGATTTGAAAATTCTTAGAAAAATGAAAGTTAAAAGTATCAGTGTTTTCCTATTAGATGAGAAGCTTCAGCATAGTGAGATAAAACCGTGTCTTGCAAGATGCTTGCTACCTGCTATTAACTGAACCATGTTCTTCTATGTCTGTTGCATCCAGTGTGAATAGAAGAAGTTTTGAGAGCATGGTAACTGCCACCAGTACAACATGAAAACAGCTAAACATCTATTTGTTCATTCAGAGTGGTTACTGGGAAGCTGCCAGCCTTTATGAATATATCTATATATTTTTAAAAAAAGAGGGAAATTTAAATGTATTTTCTGTGAAGCAATTTTCTTTTGATTATTCTTAAATATCCATACCTGCTTTCTGAATACAGAATCATTAACACGTAACATGTAAATTTGTACAAGAACAAAACATTTTTTAATCTACTGAAATCCGAAAACAACAGGTTTAAAGCAGATGCTCAGAAACGCATCTCGGATGAATAAGGCTTCTATTTCAAGAAATACAGCGTAGTTGTAAAAGCAAATGCAGGACAGGGTTTCTGGGTAGACATAATATCTTTTATTAAACTGGACTGGCATGCCTGGGAAAATTAGTGTGGTTTAGGGCAGCCAAACATTTTTGCTGTCTGAAGAGGAAGCAGCAGATTTCAAAGCTAAATACAACTTGAGAGCAATTACAGTTCGGTTAATATCTAGTTTGGATGTTTAGGTGTTTGTCCATCAAACTGCAAAATCGTAGGTTAGCCTCGAGTTATTCAGCAACTCATTTACTTGAAGTCATGAATAAATGTCATACATAGTACTTAGTTTTTTTTTCAAATGTAATTGTGCTGTACAGATATCCAGACTATTATGCGTTGTTAGCAGTCTGCTCTCATGCCTGTTAGTGTTTAAAAGCTAGAATGTTGTTTTTAACTGTGCTTGTTTTTGCCTCAGATTTGGAGGAAAGGGGGGGGTTACTTCCACAGCACAAGGTGATTACTGGCAAAGCCAGGAAGTTTTTCAACTGAATTAACTCCTTTGTCAAATGGCACGTTTATTTTCAGGGAGGCTTTCTGGACAATTTAAATGAACTTGAAATACTCTGGATACTTTAGCACCGTACATAGGAGAAGGGAAAATAAAGGGACAGAAGGTACAATTTTTATACTAAGGTTCCTCCCCTGCTTTACTGCTGAGGAAATGAGCTGCCACATCTGCTGTGCTGTGACAAGGTCTGGACAGGATACGTCCAGAAGACTCTATGGGAACTGGAATACAGGCAGATGATGGAATTGTTTGAGCTGTAGGCTATCTGTGCTGTCACATTTAATGGCATACGTTCAGCATCATCACAGACAATACAGAGGCAGACCACAAGTATATGGAGCACCATGTTTTTTTTGACTGTTCCCAGAAATTGATTTCTTATATTTATTAATTACAGTGGTGCAGAAACACAGATTTTGCTGGTATGGATATAGCAGCAGTGCCAAGAACATGGTCATTTAGCCAATTTACAATTTAGCACTGCATAGCCAAAGCTAAATGAAAAGAGAGGCTAGAAATGGAACCAGAAGAATTTCTGGTAGATGCTTTTTGCTGCAACATTATAGTTTAAGAATTATCAGTGTAACCAGTTGGATTTCTCTTTACATGTAAGATTCTGTTGTTTTGGATCTGGATTGCAGTTTTATTTATTTTTTAAATTATTTTTTGTTTATGGTAGTGACTGAATATCGGCATTCAGATTGATAGCTAGAATCCATTTTAGAGAGATTAATTATGAATGATTTCTTTAAAAAAAAACAAAAGTTCGTTATTCTCTTAACCCTTTGGAGCCCAGAGAAGCCCTTCTGTAACAGCCTCCTGTAGGACTGGAAGAGTAGAAACCTATGGGATTTGTGTACTCTGAAATTTCGGCCACTTCAGCTTTGAATTTTTTAATGCTTATGTGCTCCACAGTCCAGTTGTGACCAGGATTGAGGGTGTCCCCTTGCATTTTTTTTTTACCTTGATGTCTTCAGTGATAGAACAAGGATAATTGTGCTTACTTACTGCCAGGAATATTCAGGCATAATGTTTATAAATACCTCTAAAGGTTACAAGTTCTTTCCAAGTGCCTAGTATTTCTGCTGATTTCCTGTTGAGTAGAGAACTATGTGTATGTGGGGTTGGGGTGGGGTTTCAATCATCAGATGTCAAGTTTTGTTTTATTTTTGTAATGATTTATGCAGTTGTTAATCAGCAGCTGACTCCTCTGAGGAAACTTCAGGGAGATCATGCATTTAGAAACAATCCTGCTTCTAGTATTTTCTCTCCATTGTATTTTTCTTCCTTTGTTCTTTTGTTCTCTATTATGAAGGACATTTGCATGAAAACAAGATTTTTGTTTCTTAAGAGTTCATCTGCTCCTGCTGCTTATTCCCCACCTGGCCATAATCCTCTGTTTGTGACATCTCAATTGGTGGCTGTGCAAATGATTATGATGTCAAAGACAGGATTATGACTTCAGGTGAGAAACAAACAGCAGGAACAGGTGAACTCAGGAGAAATACACATCTTGACTTTTCTCTAACCATTTTTATGCTAAAAGCACAGGAGAAATGCAGGCAATAGATTATGTATGCATATAGAAAATAACTGATGTATAAGCGAATTGTACCATGCTAGTGAGTAACATGAGAAATTGATTCTTAAAATTGCCTTCAACTGGTTTTATTCTTTAGTTTTCTTTACAGAAAACTACAATGGTGTGAAAATATCCAGTGACAGAGTGATTAGGACATAATTTTTTCAATTTTATTTTTACAATGTTACAACTCTTATAAGAGATTCCCTCTGTATCCCTCTGTTGTAACACAACATTCTTAGTTGGATTAAAATGAGGTTTGATTAAAAATATAAAAAGAATGACCCAAACTGGACTATAAATGAGTTAACTGGGATCTCCGATAGGAGTGGGGTTTTGGAGCAGATCACTCTTTGTGAGATAACAAAGGGAGGTTCTTGGAACTGGCTGAGTTCTGCTTCAGTTTTTTTTGTCTATTTAATGTCGCAGTTCATTTTTGTTCTGGAGGAACCCACCCCCCGCTGCTCCTGCAAGCCATTTCCCTAAAGGTTTTTGCAGAATACCTCCTTTTGAAATTTCTTGTCAGCAATTGGAGTGTTATGATGATAAATAGCTTGTATGGGTCTGCAGTCGTCTGCTACTGTGCACTGACTAGTGGGAGAAAGAGATTTGCTAGAAAAGCTTTGCAGGCATGAGTATAATGCAAGGGGTGTGTATGTGTTGTAACACCGGTTGATGCATCTAACACCAGAGATTTTTTCTTTGGTAAATTTGTATTGGGTCCTGAGGAGATTGCTCAAGAGAAACCTCATCCAGGAAATCATTTTGTGGACTTCTGATGTTGAGTGTGCTACAGTGGTGGTTGCGACTTCTGGTGGCTAAGCCAGAGGTCATTATGCTGACAATTTTGAGTTAGGAAATATTTTTTTGCTTTCTGAATGGTTGTAAAAATATGTACTTATAGATGGATTATGGATTTGTTTAGAGTTACTGGGTAAGCATTTTTTTGGGTACAGTTTGTGGAAAGAAATTGAAGATACTGTGTTATCATATATCGATATAATACTGTTCTTTGTATAGAAGCGTAGGTGAAAATAGAAGGGAAGAAGGGAGTTAATAATCACAGAATTAAAGACATTGAGACATTGAAAGTCATCCAATCCACAAGTTTGATATTTGAAGTACTCCCAGCTTCAGAGAAGCCATGGGGAGTGGTTGTTTTCTTGCCTTTTTTTTTTTTTTTTTTTTTTTAACAGAATTGAAGTAGTTATCTTCAGGAACCCAGTAATTAAAATTAGAAAGTTGGTAACATTTTTATTGCAGGCAATTCTAGTGGTAAGATTAACATTAGATAATCTTATCATAAAATAACCAGGCACCCTATGATGATCTGACACATGAGAGGCTGCACAGAGCTCCTGGTCCCCCAAGGGCTGTGATTGTTTTATGGTTTTATCTCATGATAACCATGCTTTGGTTTTACCCTTTTCTGAGAGTTTCATATAGTACACATCCCCCCTATCTCCCCCCGTAAATTTGTAATTTAACACCACTCTAGGAAATGGCAAATCAGCATGAAACTATTAATCTTATATCATGAAACAGACACAGATCCAAGAGATCTGATTACTTTGCTTGTGGTCATTATCCAGACTGAAAGCTGGGCTTGAGCGTTTGTAACATCAACAGTTCTGTCATCAGAAAGAAAAGATTTCAAAAACAAAGTGACATTCTACAATCAACCTAATTTAACATTTCAAGCCAAAAATATCATATGGCACCAAACTCCTTTAAGTGGTCACTTAACGATCAGCTACAGTTTGAAAGCCCTAGTTTCTGCCCTATGTTTAGAGCTTCTTTTCCCAGTCATTAAAAGCATGATAAAGGACCTGAATGTCAGGCGTGAGGGCTTTAAATAATCTGTAGTGATTTTAATGAGTTCAGGCACAATCGCCACAGGTTTGTCTTGCTTCATAAGTATTTCTGAGATGGAGCTTGCAGTCAGACTCTCTGCTGCCAAGTTGGTTTTCGATCTTTTGAGAAGGATGGAAACTGGCTACTGTTCAGTCTTGCAAAACTGAGTCTGTTTTAGCTTGAACTCCTCTGGAAATAACCAGCTGCATCCCCTCCTCTCCAATGAATATATTGTGAACAAGAAATTCAGTTTTAATTTGTATTATAATTTAGCTAATTAAAGAAAACCCATTTTAAATACCTGACTGAACCGATGTGATTTGGCTTTCTTCTTTTCTTTACTCTTGGCCCTTCATCTTTTTTGTTCGCTCAGTTCTTCTGAATACTTACAACTTCCTATCTTCTTTTCTCCCATTAAGCTTGTGACACTTGAAAAGATGCAGTCATTTAATATTTAACTATGAGGGAGGCTCAGTCTCTTTTTGGCTTCTCCAGTAGGATAGAGCTTTGTGCTTTACAACAGTATTTGTAAACAAAACTTCTTACTATTTACAAATCCCAAAGAATTTTACAGATGTAGAAACACACAGTGAAAATTTCTTTGTGTTCAACTGGATGGTTCAACTCTGTTTCTGGAGGGAGTGAATTTTGTTGTGACCTAATTCTGCTCCCATCAAAGTTGCCAGTGAGTGGTTTTAGAGATTTTCAGCCTCAAAGCTTTGCAATTCTTTGTTGAATCCAGAGTTTCAGAAGAAGAGCTGAAGTGCAGCTCTTTCAGATGGAATAATGAAGGCTTAAGCTTGATATTCAGAATACATTTATTAACCAACACTATCCAAAGGAGTAGCCTAGGAACCTTCCACTCTGCATTTGAATTTTGCCACAACTTCCAAAATCAATACTTCTTGGCATCACAGGCTGTTTTCTGCTTTCATCATTTGTGCAAACGATTATACAGATTGAGTTCAGAAACAGGGGAATGATAAACAAGCAAAAGTGAAATACAAAAATATAAACTTATACAGTTTTCCCTGTGAAAATAAGTTCACTTAGAAAAAACACACAAACTTTGACGATGGAGAAATGTTAGGGTGCAGGTTGGAAAGAGAGCCGAAGAGGTTCATAACATTTGTTCATAGCTGTAGAGCTGGTGCTCTTAGATTGGCACAGCACAATAAAATTATTGTTCTATATCAAAAGAAGTTCTGCATCTTCATTTTAACTTACAGAGATGGTACTAAGAGGTTCAGAGTTGGAAACTGTCCTTCCCTGTCTCCTGTCCTTAAGACTTGCAAGCAGGGCATAGCGTTTTGTTGATTATTAACGTAAGGCTCTGAAAATGTTTAGTTCTTCTGCGCATTTTTGTGTGCTTATGACAAATGCTGGCTTTCTGCAAGGATTTTCATTCAGGCTGTTGAAAATGCTGACACTTATGGGCTTTTCTATACTAAACTACCTCTAGTAAACCTCTGGATGGGTTTTATTTGGTCTGTCTGTCCAGACTGCAGTATCTCAGAGTGAAGGCGATTGCCTCACAAGGTCACTGCTGTCCTGGAGTAGTGGAAGGCCTCTCAATTTATGCTTGGTCATGCCCTTTTAACTTAATGTTCTCCTTCACACAAGCTGGTAGTGATGGATGTCCATTCAGACAACCTAATGGCCTATGGTAACGATAGTAGAGCCTTTATATCAATATTCTGCAGCTGAAACCCATCAGGATGGACTGTCAAACTGCTCTACACCACGTCTAGGACCATTTTATGCAAATAATAACTGTGATACCATTGCTATACTTTACGGCGTCAAGCAGGACTATAAAAGATCATTTCCACTGGTCAAGAGGAAGTTGATCTTTGTAGCTTGATATATCAGAGGTCATTTGCTGCTGTCAGCTGTCTACCTGCAGCAGTACTAAACCCACAGCAGAATGACCTCAGCTCTTAAGAAATTTCAGCCACAGAAGGAAAGTCTTCTAGGACATCCTACGTAGTGTTTCAAAAGTGTTGAGACTGTTCTGAGGCAAAAGGAAACAACTGGCTTACCACCAGGGAACGGGAGATTGCTATTTGTTCTGTGCCTGCTCCTGTTCCTTGATTCAACTTCCAACTCTAAAACATATTAAAGATACTGCAAGTCTGCCAAGTGGAAAACATTTAATTTCTTGCTGAAATCAGAGTCCGTGTGCCAAGAGGACAATGAACTTTCATGTACAGAGAGCCCAACCTCCCAGACTCAAGTGAGACAAGTTTGCCTCTGTTGCTCAGAGGTCTCAGGGCACACCTGTCCTATGCAGACACTCAGTTTAGGTAACAGATTGAGGTATCACACTGTGCATCAGCTTGGGGGGACCTTCTCCAGGGGGTTGTTGTATTTTGCACAAAACTTCTAGATACATGTGTTCTTAGTCAAAAACGTCCATGTCCTTTCCATTTGCAGAGTGCTCTTTGCACTTCCATGGACTTCCAATATAACTATAGGAATATGTAACTGTATTCCTGTATGACTGCAAACTGAGATGTTGCCTTCCAATAGAAAGGGAGCGCTTGTTAATGCAAGAGAATCTGACAGCTCTCTCATTAAACAGCTGTATAAACTATGGAAAGACTGAAGCAGGAACTGGAAGCATAATATATGTGTAACGTCTGCCCACGGTGGAGCTCTGTCACCATCCAGAGAAGACTCTTTGCCTTTTAAGCCCCTTGGCAGCACCTCCAGAGTTACCTGTCTACCAGTTCATCCATCCATATGTTGCATTCTTCACTTGAGTGTGCTGAGAATATACACCTTTTCTCAGTGTTACTATAAAATAGAAATAGTCTGTGCTTCCATTTATGTGTACGCTGGCAGGCTAACTTGTAGTTTCCCCACTCCCTTATTTAAAGAAGTTGTTCCTGGTAGCTTAGTCACCTTGGCAATGACAGCAAGTTTCTGCATGTCAGCCGCTCCGGACTGGCCGTTTCAGCTTCATTCCTACTGACAGAGACATAAGCTACCTGATATATGCCATCTTGTGTTTACTGCAGGACAGTGTGGGGTAAAAGCATGCAAGCTGCCCTCTCAAAGCTGAGGAGACAGCGAGCAGTCAGCATCTATGCCTTTAGAGAACTTTTCTGATATGTGGCATATACGCTTTCTTGAAACGTGGAGAGGTGACGTAGCAGTGGTTCTGACTTGACAAGTCTCAAGGACTTTAATTTTTGACTATCAAGACTATTTAACACCAAGTCACAGGGCTGCCTGTTTTTCTGTCTTGCACTAGCTTCTGGCCGGTTAATATAAAGTGATGTACTAGTTGGATTTTGGCGGGGGTCTTGTTCCAGTCGCCGTTCTGAGGTACAGCATCATTACCAAATGAAAAAGTCCTTCTAAAAAGCTTTTTATTTCTTCTACGTGCAGCTACTACTTTGACAAGATGAAGTGAGTCAGCCTGTCTTTAATGGGATTGCATTGAAATGTCTGCTTACATGCAACTCTTGTTGTCATTCCTTGGCATGATCGTTACTTGAGGGGCAGATTAGAGGTCAATCAGCCAGAGCCACGGGGGCGCCCACAGCTAGCCTCAGGATACTCCCTACAAATGTAAGATCAAAAGGGCAGGCACATGAAAATTACTGTTTACTTTTTATGAATTATTTCCCAGAGATGGGATCATTAGCAGAATCTAAATGCTGGCTGGCTTGTATTGCAAGGACACTCCTGACAGAACTATTTCACTTGGGCACACCTTTCCGCTCTTTTAAAGTCAAAAGATCCTCTGTTTTTGCCTTTGTGGGATTTCTGTATTATTTAAATAACTTTTGAGTTGTATGTTTTTCCCCGAAACACTGTTGCTACTTCTGCACATGCTTTTAATTCTTAAATGTCTTCCATCTTTTTTCTTTGTTCATGCAGCAAATTTCAAAGGCTGTGTCTGTACCCAGGGACTCTGTAGGAGACACACAACTTCTGAAGGAAGTAAAACTTGCTGGTAATCTTTCCGAGTGAACAGTGGCTGGCACTTAAAATTCATCACTGGCCAATGGGTACCACAGTTATCCCTACTGTAAATACAGGGGAAAGGTGATATTGGCTGTCATGGCAAGGTACATGTTGGCAAATGCTGATTCAATGTCTACTCCTGCGGTAATCTTCACACATCAAACTCTACGCCTTCTTATCCACATAAGTATCTGGTTTCTGTTTGATCACAGTAATCAGGGCTATTTAGAAGGGTCACAGTATATTTGCCCTTTTGTCTTGTGTCTGGAGCTATGAAAGCATGACTTTGGAGCAAATGTTGATTGAATTCTAAAGAGACTGGCAGTAGCTGGGAACATGTGTAGTTGCTGATATGCTAAACTTGTGATTCCAAGTAAAAAACTGTTTGCTTTTTGAAATAACTTTGAAAAAGTTACCTTGAAGGACCAAATACATGGTAGATATTACTCTTTAATGAAAACCAATATGAACTTCCTTCTTATCATCCAACGTGTTACTAACCTTAATGTGAAATAATCAAATGCTGCCCAGTGTAGGAATGAAACTAAATCTTCTGGCTGCTAACCAAAATAAAATCCCTTATAGCTATTTTTGTATGTTCTTAAAATGTGTGTTGTGAGATTAAGCAGTTGTCTTTTTTCCCTCCTTCTCTGCTATTTTTCTTAAAAAGTATAAACACAAACAAACACATACACACACATATATTTATATAAAAGTATATATATATAAATGCTTTCTTGCAGCCCCTTCCCATGCTAAGATTGGGGAGCGGATACCCAGTTTTTTGTTCTTTTATCTAAATCCTTATTCTTCCTAATGTGGCTAGGTAATTTGGATAGGTGTGCTTTCATGCATTTAGCATGATGTTTTCTCAATATTGTTGGGGTTTTTGGCATTTATTTGACAGCAGCAGCTTGAGAACTTCTTGCTAGTGTTTAAAAGGATAAATTAAACATTCCCCTTTCCATCTTTTCCTCTTGCAGATGTACGCTGCTCAGGAATTTTTTGAATCCTTGCTGAACAGTGAGAGTGTAAAGGAAATTGTGTGTGGATGAGTGGGGTCACTGGGTTCTCCAGTACAGGGGACTGCAAGGAGCTATCTGTGGGAGTATATTTAGGGTTTAATGCAGCAGTGTTCAGAAAGCCGAGGCATGGATACTAAAAAATAATACAGTTGGAGCTAGCCTGTGTTGAGCTGCAGCCAATCTCAGAAGTTTTCAGGCATGCATCTTGGACTTCTTTAGGTTAGTTGAGCACTAGGTAGAGGGTCTGCATGCTTCCTTTCAGTCGTACAGCCATGCTCACAGGCTCATGAGATATCTGAGGGCAACTGATCTGGAACCAGGATCTGGCATGGTTGCTCTGTGTTTCTTGCAGACTGAAGTGGAATGAGTTATCTGATTGTGCTGTTCATCTTTTGTTATCTTTGCCATTGACATCTTCTTGTAGTCATCATGGAAAACAATGATTTTAAGTTGTCTTCTATTACATTTGTGCTTTGGAGGCTATCTACTCTTTTTAATAACATGCCACATGGGTCATTAAAGCTTTCCTCTGCCATTCTGCATCTTGAAGCTGATACCCAATTTCAGGTGTGTTTCTAGCGGAGATCACCACAGCATTTTTAGGACAGAAGAATGGTGGAGGTCCAATTGCTAGGGAGTGCAAAGTATACCTGCCAACTGATAGCTGTTAAATTAACATTTCCATTTCCCTGTGTATAGCCTTATCTTTACAGACAGGTGTAGATGTGTTGGGAGAGGGGCTATTTTTGGCTATACTGTAGGAAAGCCTGAAGGTAATGAGTTGTGTATAGTAAATCTTGCTTACTCCATAATTTCCACTACATTTCAAATTAAGGGCCTAAATTAGGGTTAGTGTCAGACTTGCTCTTCTGCTATGTCCTAATTTTGTTTTAAAAGCACATAGCTAAGGACTTTAATATGTTTTAGATTCAGTGCTTGTAAGTTATACTAAAATCCCTAAGGGAGCCAAAATAACTTATTAAAACCTTGCAAATGTTTTTGACTGCTGCATTCTATTATTTTCTATTCCAGCGGTAGCGTACAGCCTCTGCTGCTGATGGGCGGAGGAACGCAAACCTCCAGGGCCCATTAGACTTAACTTGTTTACTGCATTGATATCTATATGTTAAATGACAAGAGAGTTCAGGTTATTGAATAATTTAAAATTCAGCTCTAATTGGTGTCATATGACCTGGAAAAGGCCATGGATGACGCCAGGAGCATGCTGTGAAATTCTTATAAATAATTCATAAATTAGATCATTCATTTGCCTGGATGTCTTGTTAAATGCAGAAGTTTGTAAGTAATAACTGATGATATAACACCTGTAAGTATTTAGTTCATATGCTGGAAGGTAATCTACCTTGATGATCTTCTAGCAAAACCTGCCAGAGTATGAGAGTTAATTGCACTAGGGAGAATGCACTACATTTATTTGGGATGGGGCTTTGGCAAGGCGTACTGTGCAGATGTTGCATTACGCATTCCCTATCAGCTAGACAACTATTCTGTGTATGCCCGTGTTAAAAATGCAGCTCATCACTCTTCTGCCCTTATTTCACATGAACTCCAAATGCACTGGGAAATGGTAGTGACCCGCTCTGCTCACAAATAGTATAGTTTTTGAAATATTTATCTAGGTCTTGAACTACTGATTCTTCAGTAAAATAAAGGGCAGAAGTAAAAAATTGAAGTCACAAGATTGTGATTTTTCGTTTTTATAATGTTGGCAGCACATTGAATGTTAATAGTTAGACCTGCTGCTGTCAAGATTAGTATAGTGGCATTTTTCTGTAGTGCAAACAGGTCTGGTATAGTTTTGTTTCTGAAAGCAAACATGTTTGCTTAATTTTAGTGGTCAGGTATTGCATTGCCATGTGTAGCTACTGTTTGGGCTTAATGGGCATTCTGCTCACAGTGACTTCCAAGACTAAATGCAGAGACGCCTCACTTCGGTTTTCTTGGAGCACTGTATTATTAATGACTGCCTTATCAGCCAGTGTAAAACCAGTTTGCTGATCTGAAATGGAAGCATTTGTTAGAGATTATCTACAATATTTGTGTAGCTGGAGAGAAGGGTGGCATGTTTATGAATGCAAAATATACACTTATAGCTGAGTGCCAGCAAATGCTCACATGCCACTTTGAATGCAGGTTTTTTGTGCACCTGGCATCCCAGCTCAAACCCTCTTAACAAAGGGGAGAAAAAAAAAAAATTAAAGGCAGCAGAAACATAGGAGGTGTTCCTCTGCTGTCAGCTAGCAGCTATAGATTCATTTTTTTGTGTGATGTGATCCTATTTTTATTTTTGTTTTGCTACACCTGTTCAGTATATTGAGTTCGGTAGATTTTTACAGGAAAAATACAGGCTTGTGACTGTCATTCACATATTGTTTCTTTGACTTGAGACCACTTGCTTTATTCAGTGCAATGTGGCAATCATAGCTACACATAATTACTACAGAAAATGGTGCTTGCTTTCTTTCTTGAAAAATGGTCAGCTTACCTTCTGAGTTATCCACTGCATCTATCTTAGGTACTGACAGACAGTTTCCAAACCATTAACTGGGCACCTTGTAATGACTGATATTAGGTTATTTATGGTAGAGATTTTAATAAAGGATTATACGATTTAAAAGAGAAAAAAATGATAGACTTCAATATATCCTACTAATTTACTTTATAATCTTTACCTTTTTACATTCTTCTTGATAAATTCTTACGGATTGTTGGAAAGAATAGCTCCTTAATCACTAGTAATGCACTTCAAATAGTCTTATCATTTGAAATAGTCATTCTTAAAATGGCTTTTCTGTTGCCCCGATAGCCTACCTGAGCTTATTTGTAATATATTCTCCTTATTCCAGTGACAAGAGCAAGTGCTTATTCTGTTGATAGATCTGCAAACCCCAAACCAAGCTTTATTCAGATGAGACCCATACATCACCAGCGCGTGGTGTTGACCGAGTTCCAGGTTTAGGATGTATATACCTTAATGAGTGTGTCAGCTAGGTCGCTAATGCATGCCCTTGACGCTTTTTAAGGTGTCCTTGTGTGTGGTAGTCTCTCATTTGCCCATTTTGAAACACTTCCTTCATCCTGAAACATCTTTAAATCCCTGTACTTCTCTTCTGGTTGCTGCTTCTCTGCGTTCTTGACTTCCTTCAGGCTCCCTGCCCCACGCACTGAACTTGCATGTTCCTTTCCATTTCCCCCCAACTAAAGAAACCCCCAAGATGAAAATCCAGAGGGAAATGCACACAAAATACCATCAAGAGCAATTTTAGTTGATTGTCTCTTTTTTTCCCTGCATTCAAATGTATCTCAGCTGTGAACTGTAAAGCCAGGTGGTATGGATTAAACTCTGACCCTGCTGAGATCTGTAGGCGTTTTGCTGTTAACCTCCCCTCCACTTTGGGTATACACTGGTATTTCTCCCAGTGTATGCAAGGACCATAGCTTTTGTCCTCTGAGCGCAAGACTTCCGAGCTAATGATTTGGGGCTGCTTCTTAAACATATTTTGTGCATGCAGAGCTACCAGTGAAATCTGTCGGGACCTTGCCTGTGTGGAGATTGTAAGGTCTGATCTGCTACTAGCTCAGCCCTTGCCAGACAAAGCCCCGTGTGCTGGAATCAGTGGTTGAACGCGTCTCCTCTACCAGTGCTGCCTATTAACGCTGCAGAGCACACAAACGGCGTTCAGGAAGAATTTGCAGAAATCCTAATGCTTCATGCATAAAGCTGGCGTGCTGTTTGTCTGTTTGTCGGAAGTTTTAAGGGCTGGATGTTTGTTTAAGCTTTGCTTCGAATCCCTGAGCAAAAATTACTGGGATTGCAGTAAAGATTTCTTAGAGCTCCCCACCTGTCTTCCTTTTTCAACCTTTATAAAGATTATTTGAGCTGTTTTTTTAATATCTCTTGGTTTCCATGCAAGAGTTTCACATCTGATCAAGTCTTATTATTAGTCTGATCAAGTCTTGCAGTATGCTGCAAGGAGCTGTCTGAGTTTGTTTGTTTGTTTAAGCCTCAGTTAAAGGAAGTTGTAGCTTTAAATACCATACAGCAAGTGTGGAAGAGCTCCACAGAGGGGAAAGCACAGCTGTTCCATCATGGTCCGCCACGGTTTCCATGCGTCCCGTAGGTAATATCTTCCTTAAGCTCATCTTGTAAAATTGCCTAATTCTTCATGCTTGTGAGTCTTTAGACTCAAAGTACTAGGTGGGTATTTAGAATTTTTTTCCTTACTTTTCCCTTTTACCTGACCAGCGTCTTACAGGTTTGTCATGGCATGTTGTGGTCGTATGATCCTTCATACATACAATAGTCAGGCTATTTTCCCTGCAACCTATATCTAAATGTAGTCTTGAATTAAAGCATTAATGGAGACATACAAATTACTTACCAATTTGTTGGCTAGGTTCTGACTCCCAGTAAGTTAATTTTTCTTTAGGGTTAGACCTTGCAAAACAATGAGGAGCCTTCAAAGGCGTGTGAAACTGGAACTTTGTCTTCTACCTAATATGACCTCCTTCTTCTAAAGGAATGAACAAACCCCACTTGCATTTGATGACATTAATGAGAATTTTCCCCCCTGCAAACATACTGTAGCTGTGAAATAACATTAAAGTTTCTCCACCTTGTTATGAAGTCTTTAAATGTCAATGCCATTTCTGAGACCATCAGGGCAGATTTAATGGCGGCCAAGGTCAACAAATGCTAACTGGTACCTCTCTTTTAGGGCCTTCAGGGACTCTTAATGGAGTCTCAGCCATGAAGTTAATTTGCGATGTGGGCCTTTATTCTTAAATCTGCTCCTGATGATTAGTTTGTACCATCTTCATGTGTTTAGATTTCTTAACAGTCTCTTGTGTCTTCCGTCAATAAAAAAATGCTAAAAAGAATTCTGTCATTCCATGTTTTACACCTTTTTTTTCTTTCAGAACAAAAAAAAAAAAAAAAAAAAAAAAAGAAAAAAAAGTAAAACTTCTGTATATGGGCTGTAGCAAGTGAGGTGTATTCTTTTCTGTAGACCACCCTGATCTGTCAGCTCTGATAGCATCCTCTATAAAAACCTTTGGCTCTGCCCACTTCTGCTGTCTTGGGGGTCAGGGCCACTAAACACATTGAACCCCTTTTTGTGCTGTTGCTCTAAATGCTGTGCCAGCAAAAGCAGGGGAGGTGGGAAATGAGAGACAGAATGCGACTGCAAGGTTCTCCTCCTTTCCCTTTTCTGTAGTATCTCTTCCCATTGCTGGTCATCCCTTTATGTATTGTCTAATTTAGATTGAATAGGCTTTGTAGCCTTTATTTGTCTAGAAAATATTGCAGACAAGGATGGCATGCTACAAATAATAAATAACAAAACTCCATCTTTTTGGCAGCATGTTGCACTTCTGCTCAGTTGCCCTGCCAGCCCCTCTGACTTTAAAATATTTTAATGTCCTGCACTTTTCACCCAGTCCAAGCACCAGACTTTCCTCAGACATTTAGCACTGACATTAATGCAAATGCCTCCAACTCATGGGGCCCTTTGGGGCAAAACATGACATCCTTGGCTTTCAATCACATGGTGGAGAGGATATTTTTATATCCACAAAAGTAGAAATAATGAAATATCAGCATTCAGGTGCTAATCCATGTTAATTTACATTCTGTGAAGTCTACAAGAAACTTGTAATTGGTTGTCTTGAAGGGCAGCAGTGTATATTTGGTATTTTGTTTATTTATAAAAAGGAATTTAAATTATAGATACAAACACTGCATAGATTTGGAGTATATCTCTTCTAATCATCACTGGACGCTTGCTTGCATCCTTAAGTTCCCCTGGACTGGTGCTTGCTGACTGTCTTTCACTGTCTGTGGACCATCCCTATCTGTTGTAAGCGTTGCTAGAGTGCAAGTAATAGTTTTCTCACCATCTGAGGATACCAAATTTCACTGCTAAACCCCTTTCATTGAAGTGGGTTCATTATCTTTAACAAACCCACTTCTGTAATTAAAAAAAAAAAAAAAAAAAAAAAAGTAAAATAATCTTTGTGAAAAGTTCTAAAGGCCAGAGGATTTTATATTCAGTATGTTACGAAAATTAATGCACAGGTCTAGCAAAAGAAATGTGAGTACCTGATTCACTGCTATTCCAATGTGCATAACAACTCAAACGTTTAACTGCTTAGATGAACCATAGTGCTCTGGGATGTAAGTAGGATTTTGATGCCTGTTGCACAATATCCATGAATATCACGAAACCGCTAGAATTTGCTTGCACTGGGTTGACAAATGTGAGTTACAGTTGCTTTCTTTCTTCAGAGTTTTATCAGAGTATAATCACTTGCCCAGCTTAATTGAAAAATCACTTACGTTTATAGCTGAATTTAAACATGTTTTGTATTTAAATGACAGCTTTTGATGTACAACCATTTTTTACAGAAAGTAGTTGGTTTTTATCTGTGTTTCTGTAAAGATATTTCAAAAACTCTCATCAAATTTCCAGCAGTAAGTAATATCCCATTCAGTGCAAGGTGAAATGTTTTACATCAAATCTCCTGCTGTGTAATGGCCAATCAAAGAGTATTTATAGTGGCTGAATGGATTTTTTGGCTCGGTATTCAAAATTAAACATTTTCAAACATTAACATTTAATGTTTTTTGCCACTCTTCAAGTTGATTTTATGTAACCCTAGATGCTCACAACTACTTGATACTCTGAAGTGACTCATTTTATGCTGAGGATCCTGCAGGCAGTAGTTTTACATTTATTATACTTGTGTAGATTGAATGAAATGTATATTTGATAGCAGGTCCATGTCTGTCTTTTGATAAACATTTTGTCAAGCTGGGCTGTCTGTCCAACAGCAAGATACAGCAAGCCTGTTTCTGAGGGCACATGTTTAACCAATGACATTAATGTGTAAAGATAAATTTTGGTAATTCACAAGAAATTGTTTCTCTTATTGCAGGTGTCCAGTAAGAAGGCCTCATGCCAACAGCTGCCTTTGGAACTGGATGGTTCGTACTTAGCCATTAGGGGACCACAAACTTTTTATAAGAACAGCAGAGCATCAAAGGCTGGAAGCCCAAGCCGTGTAGCATTGTCTCAGCCCTGCAGGAATAATCACGATTGTGCGACTGAAATCCATTACAACCATCAGGAATGTCTGAAGGAATATTCAGTGGAAAATGGCTTGCACAGAAAGTGTAACAATATGATTTCCTCAGTCAAGCAGAAAAGCCCGCACCGTGTAAAGCCAGCTCAGGAGATGGACCAGAAAGCAAATGAATTTCAGAGCACGTGCCCTCCACAAGTGAGTTGTGGTTGTGCCTGCAGGCATGTAGGGAGCTCAGGTAGTGTGCAAGAAAGCCACCATGTCAGCCAGGTTCCTAAAAGACATTCTGGGCCCGTTCACAAAACCTGTGATTATTCCAGGCTGTCTCGAGTTTCTGGGCTGAATGACAGCGTGGATCCAGGGTCTAAAGAAACAGAACAAGCTAAAAGGTTGTCTGAAGAAAGAAGGCAGCAGCTGCTACTGCAGAAAATGGAGCTGGAAATTGAAAAGGAACGTCTCCAACATTTGTTGGCTAAACAAGAAGCAAAACTGCTCCTAAAACAACAGCAGTTACACCAATCCCGTATGGATTATAACAGGTGATTTTGAGATTTATATTTTTAAAAATAAATTCAAAAATTTATAATGAAGACATGGACAAGGGGAAGATGGAAAAATGGAATTTATAAAATAAGATAAGGCAATACCTGTGGCATAAGTACTCTCTAACAGTGATTTAGGGGAGAGGAGACTTTAGTATATTAGCATATACTGTTGGGAACCAGCATGACAGCTGTGGAAAGCAGCAGAGGAAAACAGTATGTGGTAGAAAGAAAGGCACAAGAAAAGCAGTTCTAAAAGTCTAGGTAGGAAAAGAGGAGCAGTAGAAGAAAATGAGAGCTTGATCTTCGTGCAGGCATTTTAAGGAATAGACGTTTGGCAAGGGAGCAGCGTGAGTGTGGATGATAAAGATGTGGCATTCCTCTTCTGTCTTTGCAGAGGGCAGTTTTGAAACACTGCACCTTCGTAGGTAGGAACTGCAAGAAATGTCTTTTATAGAAAAGATGAAAATAGTTTTATACATTTTATACATAGATTTGTATGAGTATATATATGTGTGTGTGGGAAAAAAAAGGGAGCCCTGTGAAAAAAGGACATTTTCTTTTCAGTGATTTTCCTGCAGTGGTAAATGCCAATACTGTGGCATAAGACCTTCTGGAAAACTAGAAGAAGGGAAAGGCAATAACCATAGAAATATGCAATGTGGCTTGAAAGGCCCTTGAGATTGCAGAAGGTGAGGTAACACCTTCCTGACAACGTAAATGGGGACTCTAGCAATTGGGACAAACTGGTTTATTGCTATCATGTGTTACATGGAGTGGAGAGGAATGGGTTAATGCTGTGGAAGAAAAAGTTGAATTATCCAGTGTAACTCAGTTGAATACTAGTGTTTCAGCATTAAGAAGGGAAAGGAATGGGAAAATCTAGCAGTCTTTTAAAAGAAACAATAGGAGGAATTCAGAAGAATGCTTATTTCAATACTATTTTAGTGTGGTAACTGCGGACAGCATCCCACAAGAGTCTGCAACACTTGACCCATTTCCTACATGTGTGTATTATAATAACTATGGAGGAATATATCACTTTCTTTTCTTAATCCCAGCCCCACTGGTTACTTTTTAAACTCTAAAAGAGAATACTGTAATTTATGTGGTCTTTTGTTTCCTGCTCAGACTCTTGAAATGAGTGTGTTTGTTTAGCTTTTAAAATGTCTGTTTTATCAGACGCAATCACAACTATGTGTGTGAAAAGGGCTGAGGTCACAAACAAAGGATTATAACTTAAGGTGAGAAATAAGTAGGAACAGATGGATTCTTAATCATCAAATAGCTTAATTCTGTTTATGCATCCCTCTGTATGAAAAACAAGTAGAATATGAAGGACATACGAGGGTTTTGGTGTTCTGTTTCTAATGGATAATTTTCAGCCTTCTTTGAGGCATCATTTGCCCAGAAAAAAAACAATGATGTACTTGTTAATGCCATTGTGCCTATTTTAGCCTTTTTTTTTTGTCCAGGAAAAAAAAAAAAGGTTTACAGAGCTCTACTTACTTAAAAAATGCTATGAAAAAATCATATGTGATCAGTCTGAGCACTAAAACTGTTTTTGCAATCTCTTTTCAGAGGTGCAGGTGAATGCACATTTGCCATTTTGTCTCTAAGAAACACAACTAGATAGATATAGTCTGCTTGCTCTTGAAAAAATAGTCAGTCTCTTTAGAATGAAATGTTTGATATTTACAGGTAAATCTCTTAACCATCACGGTTATATTTCAGTTCTGGCTATATAATTCTTTTCCACTTGATAACAGGGTAATTTTATGTGCTACAAACAATAAAAATTTGTTTAGCTAAGCTCAAATACCCTTTGCTTCCTTGGCGGGAGGCTCTAACCTAGTTCATCTCTTAACATCATGACAGTTTAAAAAAAAACATACAACAAAAATCCATTTCCAAGTAGTGTTTGTTTTTGTCTGTCCTTCTGCATGGTTGGCGTGCTGGTTAAGGTCCATTTTAAGCTGCTGGAAGTATTGTCATTGAGTGACAAGTAAAAGGTCTGACCATTTGTAATTATTGGCTATTAACTCTTCTCTTTTAGCTAAAGTATGAATTGATCCTTTTTTTGACCATGCTGCATCATAACTGCATTTTAATTCCCCGCATTTCCCTATTTAGCCTCAAGTGAGCATAATACTTTCAGTCTGCAGTTTCTCTGGATGTGAAATAGTTGTTCAGCTGTCAAAAATTGTGTGCGTGCAGGGAAAGTGGCAGCTCAGTGACTTCCACTGATGCCAACCACACCAGAATAAAGGAGAATTCCAGAAATGACAAAATATTATTTCCTGGTAATGTAGACAAATCTGGGTAAATCTTGGAAACAGCAATTTTATTCAAATAAAGAAGGAAAATTACCTCTATTGTTGTTTTATTCTGTCTTTACTGGAGAGAAAGAAAAAGGTGGGGCTATGTAATGAAAATGGAGCATCACCTGTGGGCCCGCAGATTCACACGACACAACCACGTCAAACACCATTTACATTTTGTGCAGATTACATGATATTTGGAGCCCTGGTGATGATGGAGCTGTAATCTGAGCCAAAGAGGGATGCTTGTTTTGGATGATGTGACCGTTTTTCTCAGGGGAGCAGATCCTTTGAAATTAGTAAATGAAATTTTTATAATCTTTTTCCCTCAGAAAACCCTCAGAAGGAAAGGCACTGTACATAAGTCAACCTTACAAAACAAAAGTGCATTTGAAAGCATGAAAACAGTTGTGAAAGCTTCTGTATTAAACACGTTAATAGCCATGCTTCTAGACACACAACTCAACCTTTTTGGGGCAAGTTCCTTTTGTGGTGATTTGACCAGCTGCATAAACAGCTACCTCTGCTTTTTCAGGTTTAGAGGCCATGTACCTGTTTTGGGCGATTTGCCCATTGATGAAGCACCTGGAGAACTTGCTCTGATGATGAATGGCAACAGCATGGGACTAAGGTAATTTTTCTATTTTCTTTTAAGTACTTCACACAGTGTTGGTATATCTTCTTGACAGTGTGCTATTGGCTGCCAAGTGTATTTGTTCATGTGTTTGTTTCAGATTAAGAGCTTTTTTTCCTAGAAAAAATAAAATTCCTTGGCTGTTGATTTTTATGGATTACAAGCTGAACTGTGATCACTCAGGGTTTAGTTGTTGACTTCCTGTAGTGCTCTGAGATTGTGTGCATCATGTCTTAAGGACCCTAACCTAGCCCAGGGCAAGCTGGAGTTTTCACAGAATCTTTGATTTCTTTCTCTACTCTAGGTTTTGCTTCTTATTTTTCAAATCAGATCAGAACATTTCAGAACATTTAGGCTTGATTTGGACCTGCTGTAAAAATATATTAGCCTTTAACTCTGAGACAGAAATTATATTTTACCAGTGGTGGTAGTTGCTTGTTTTTTAAACAACATTTTGCTGCAACCTGGCTCCAGTATAATCAGTGCTAACTACCACTGAAATTATTATCTTAATTCTACTTTCAATTTTTAAGTCTTTATCCCAATTTTGCATGCTAATTAAAACTTTGATCAACATACTTTCTTCATATTCCACCCATTTGCATTTCATGTTTCCACTGGAAGAAGATTCAAGTCTATTAGAAAACAAACTGGAACTGGATTTGGTAGAGTTTTCACCCCATTCTCAAGAAGCATCAGTATTATGTTCTGCGTTTGAAGTATCTGCTCTGTCAACCCAAGCATCCTGTTGGGTGGACGAGAAGTGCAGCTGATCTTTGAGTGGCCCCCTCTTCCATGAAAAGAGAAGATCTTTAAATCATAGTCTCTTCTAGTTCTAGCATGAGAATGTCAGAAGAAATGTTTGTTTATAAACTAAGGGTCCAATACTTTATTTTTATATTTTTAACTTCAAATGATACTTGTTTTATTTTATTTTATTGAGATCCCTCTTCACTACAAAGGGAAGTCAGAAGACTGGTAAGTCTTCTTTCTCCAGAAGAACAGAAGTTGTTACTTTGCTTAGAGTGTTTCATTGCCTAACTAGTTTTTTTTGATGCTATAACTTGCTGGTATATCCCTTGTTGTATTTTGATAGCTTTTTTTATTTCATTTTCACACAGACCGATGTGATCAAAGTGGGATCACTAACAAAAGAGAGAGAGTCGTGATATTAATATGCAGTAGTATTAAACCCTTGGAGGAAAGATGTAACCTAGAACATCTGTAGGACTTCTTGCCAACAATTTACCAACAAACCTGCAAAAATCTACATAGCTTAGCTAAGAAAATGAGAAAAAAACTGTGATGTTTACAGAATTGGAGTTACGGATTTCAAAAGGTTCCCCACCCTCTGTTCATTCCCCCAGTTTAATTTACTGTAATTTTTCAAGGTTAAAATGTGTTTGTGTAGTCTCAAGTTGGCACGCCAGCTGGTTCCAAAGTTTGGCAGCATAACAATTGGAAGTTTTTCTTCCTTTATGCCATCGTTGGTTTTGCAAAGGTTACCAGATGAAAGCTCCCTAAATAATTTACTCTAATGTTAGGCTGAAAGAGGCTAACGAAGACAAGTCCATTTATCTCTTTTATGCATTTGAATTTGTGATGTTTTCTTCAGTACAGAGTGTGCAAGTATGTGGCTAAGGCTTAGAAAAGATGAAGAGATGGTAGGAATGTATTCTTGAATTCTTTTTTTAACACTTGTTTCTTTAATTGATCTGCCAAATGATTCTTGTTATAGCAAATATAGCAAATGCTATCAGAACCCTAATGGAAAACCAGCACTCTCTGACTTTCCAGTTCATGCATAAGAGCTCCTCTAGCAAACCTCACAGCATGAAACTTGATTTCAGCCTTCAAATAAGCAAAACTTAGTTTAAAAATATCCTGATATTTGAAAGGAAGTGGTGAAAGTCCTTTAAAATACTAAAGTTGCTGAAGTGAGATATGGAGTTTAGAAGTAAAATAAATAATATAATCAAGAACTGAAAAACATAGTTTTTTATAATTAACAGCTCATTTTGAGTTAATTATCTACAATTACGAAAATCTAATTGCAATTTATTCTCTACTATCTGTGGGAAGAATCGTAGGCAAGGGAATGTACATCACTGCCAGGCATAAATGCTATAGGATGGGTACAAATAATAGAGGAGCCCTTAATGAAAAACAAAAAGCAAATAGGAGCGTGCAGCTGTGCCAGGCTATTGAAAGGTAATTGTAGTCAGAAATGAGATATGTACTTTAAAAGGCATCTTGTCATCTCCTGTAGGGATTAATTTTTTCCCTGCTTGAAAAAAGCAAAAAAGATTCCAGGAGCAAATACAGTACCGAGTTTGATTTCTGTTGCAGTGTTTGGTCATAGCGTGTCTGTTTGTGGAAAAGAAAACTTTCACCTTGGGGAGTACTACAAGCTATAGCCAAATTTTCATTTTCTCTTCTGAATGTACCATTATGTTTTCTTCATTATCCAAGTCAGCAAGTGTTGTCCTTCTCAGTCTCTTTGGACTGGCCCAGGATAAATTTGCAGCATTGAATTTGCCGCTTCCCTGCTGGGTATGTCGAGGAGCTGTTGAGAAGAAATGTGTCTGTCCCTTTGCCTGCTTACAGCTGGGCCAGCGCTTGGGACCTGAAGAGTCTTCAGATGCAGGATCTCCAGTTCTCTGAGGTGCAGCAGTCAGAGCAGGTTTTATTGAGGATGGTTTTCAGGAGCTTGGAGTGCTCCTAAGTGAGCCCACAGCCAATTTTCAGCTGTGGAGATAGTAACTTGTACAATTAATGGCAAGTTGTCTGCTTGTCTGTATAATTTCTTTTCAAGTCTGCCCCAGTGTGCAAGATGCTTTAAAATATTCAAAATAAAAACATAACCTGATGCATTTGTTTAGCATAAAACAGCCTTTTACAAAGCGCTTTCCATCTCCCAGACGCAGATGCTTGGTACATGCTCAAGTACCCACTCCATGCGTATTCAGTAGGATCAATACACCCGGCACCTGCTTTTGTATGTGCTCCTGACGTCTGCATCTGGGAGAGGAATTTTAAAACAATCCACTCCTCTCTCCCTTATTTAATCTCAACTTTGGATCTGGATGTCATGAAAATAAAACCTGTTTAATAGCACAAACTCGAGAAGATACGGTTTGCTGCTTTGCAAGCAGTCCCCTTCCCTCCAGAGTTGTGCTGTGTGCCTAAATCTTAATCTGCAATGTTTCCTGTTTATCCAATTCTTAGGCATCCTATACAGCTCCACCGGTACAGCTTTAACTGCCTTCTCTCTAAATGCATCCTTTCCTCGGATTTCACACAATACTGCTGCTGCACCTCTACACTGACCTGTGCAAAATGATATAAATAGGAATTGTTGGATACAGCAGCTATCAGAGGGGTTTACAGTTATCTGCAGGCACCCTTTCGGTGTATGCTACCTGGTTAAAGGGTTTCCTTCTCAGATTATTAAAGATTTGCAGGTGTAATTTGCCACCTTTTATTTCATTGAGGGCTTTTTACGTTTGTGTGCCTTAGCCTATGTCACCCGTGTGTATTTTTCTCCGGCTTGTATTTTTAGTTAGTTGAAAATATCCAACGCAGGATTCAGTAGTACTTTCCCTCTGTTTGAATGCTCATTGCTATGGTGATAGTTCCAGGAGGGAATGCTGTCAGGGGTCTTTTAGAAGATTTTTATGTTTACGGTGTAACTATTTTTATTATCTTGAGAGGAGGTGACAATTATCTTTTGCTCCTTGTTTAGTGCTTTGTTATGAACTCGATTTCTTTTGCTGCTTGTTAGACATACAGACATCTTTCTATAGTGATGTACAAGCATACTTCTGTGGTTTTGTCCAAACAGTCAATGCAATTAAATATAGATGCAGAGGAACACAGACTCGCAGCTCCCCCTGCTGTTCCAGGCATATGCTTTTTTTTTTTTTTTTTCTTCGCACAATACCCCCCCCCCCCCCCAGCAACTTTTTAAAAATTAAAATAAAAAATCATACGCAGTCACAGGGTTCTGCCACCTGACTCGCGCTGTCCCCATTGCCCCATTCTTGAAGGGAACCAATATTTACAGTGGCAATGGCAGCACTCATTTTATCTCCTATTTGGAGTTTCTTGTCTGCTCTTCTTCATGACAGCGTGCATCACCTCCCATTATCCATGTCCTGAGCCTCTGGAGGAGAAACCATCGCCAGTGCCAGAACTGGCTTGTTGGCCAGGAGCTCCCAGCCTTCAGTTCATCCCCAAGATGTCCTTGGTCTCTTGAGGTTCAGATATGTAGTATTTGGCCAACTTTTCTGAATGTATTGAACACAATTTGTTAGATTTTTCATTTTTTTTTCTCATCTATTCACTGCTTCAGGAGACTGGCACATTAAATCGGACTGAAATCAACTGTGCTTCCAAATGGCCCATAAAGTCCATGTGTCTGGAAACTGCTTACTCACTTGTTAGTGCTCGTTTTAATGCCCAAGTTACTTTCTTACTCCAGATTATTTTATATTGAAGTTTGTATCATTTTTAGGTGGGATATTTGCAGAGCAAACACTAGTTTATCCAGTAAAAAAAAAAAAAAAAGAAAGTGCTTATGGATCTGCTGGTAGTGCAAATGTTGATTTAGTTGCAGACAAAAATTTTCCTTTCTCTGGTGGAGTTGTCTGGCTACGTATAGAATGAGCATCTCTCCAGCTGACGCCTGCTGGAGTTGATTGTGCCACAAAAGAAACGTGTATTCAGAGTTAGATATATGTTTTTGCTTCATTAGTGCCCCATGCGGACTCTGAAGGTAGTAGGTTTTCATGTTCAGGGTGAAAGCTTTTGTTCTGATGTGATAACTAAAAACTTGTTGCTAAATGAGAGGAAGAGAGAATATTTTATACATATCTGAGGATATATATGTATATCGAAGCATGCATCTTTATATTTGTATATATTTTTAAGGCAGATAGTGATCTTTATCGGATTGGGGAGTGAGGAGCAGCTCATTTCCACTGACCTGGTTGCTTCACTAATCTCATTTTCAGGCTTGCTTTGAACTGTGACAGGGTGTTAAGCTGTTTTACATTTACCTGAATTATGCTGATTCTGTTCTCATGATCAGGTATGCTGCAAACAGACATATTACATCATTACCATTACGGTCCAAAGAAACATTGAGCAGTATGCCACTTGAGAGACTTGAGGCATAAGATGGAAGTGGGAGCTACCACTGTAGTTTTCATGGGCAGATGGAGCTAACCTGTAGGTGAAGTCTTCAAAAAGCACAGGAGTTCTGGTGTTACAAACACTTCTAAGGATGGCAATCAGTGAAAACAGGCTTACTAGAACTTGAATACATTGATATTTGCACAAATCTTGTGTTTTCTGCCAGTCTTTTACATGGGTATGGTTCTGTAATATCACGTATCAGAACTGAAAATGCTTGGAGATTTTGTTCTTTGGGTTAAAATATTTAAAATTCATGTATCTCCTGAAGGAGTTTGTTCCTTGCCAACACTTGCAGACAGTGAGAGACATTTTTGCAAGTCATTTGCAGATGCCTCCTTTACAGGAAAATGTACACACTGTTAGTTTACTGCCTGAAATGAATTTTGAAAACCTGAATGCTATTTTTATAAATTGGAGTGGATTACTTTTTCAAACATATCATTTTGTTACTTTTTATTTTTAAATGTAATCTTGGATGAAGAGAAAATGTTGTTTAATCTATATATTCATATGTTAATCTATATATTCATATGTCCCAGAAATTTGTAAGTTGGACTAGTTAAGAAAATTCTTGCGAAACAAAATGTTCTGGAAGGTAGTTTTAAATTAGGAGGTTTTAAACCTACCCGAACAACTTTCACGCCATTTAAAAGCTTATATCCGAACTGATGGGGCAGGACTAAGAACAAAAGCTATTGGTATTACAAAGTTAAGCAAGAAATCCTCTGTACCCTGCTGTTCTGGTCACGATCACAGCTGCACTAAGCTAAACCTGCTCCCCCACCCCTCTGGTGACCTTGGCTGTGCTTCAGCACACAGGGAATTGAAGCAAAAGGCAAACTCTGGTAAATATTAGATTCTGTCACTTGCAGATATACAGACTACATATAAAGATAACGGCACGCGTGCTCTCGTTTCTCTCTAGCTCTCACCTTCTCTGAAGTGGACTTGGTGTTTTTGCAGCTGAATTGCTCTGACATAAAAGTTTCCAGACTGTGCTGGTGGGTTGAGCTGAACTCCGTGGCATTGCATGGGTGCTGAGGCTTTGCAGAACTACCCATTACATTTGTAACAGTGCTAATTTTTGAGAGCCACGCAGAGAAAATTTTAGATTCAGCCCAGCTGATTTGTTCTTCACACTGCTCCTGTGGTGAAGAGGATTGATTTTTGTGTTTCTTTTGATATTTGGCTTCCTTTCCTCTGGTACTCAATGCTTCAGGCCTTAATCCTTTAACCTTGAATCTGAGCATCAAGGCTTCAGGAGGGATCAGGCCTTTTGATGGAGAGAGAATATCTTTTGTTGTACCAAATGGTTGGGAGTGGTATAAAGCAAGACAGATCTCCAGACAGTATATATTCCTCTGTTGCGTTAAAACACTATAAACAGAGGATGGGTTTAGTGGGGATTATAAATAATCTGGAGGAAGGTGGCATATTAGAAGCAATGGAAAAGAGTTAATGACTTTTTCTTTAACATTTCACCAATAACCAGTCTATCATGACAGATGTGTACTGGGTTGCCAAATGCTAGAGTCTGATTTGGGTAACGGTTCAAAGCCCAGCGTGTCATGGAAATGGCAATGTGGTCCCCGATGGAACAGGGGAAGAAAGCTTTTCAGCTTCTCAAAGGGCAGTATTTGTGGAAGCAGATGCTTGCTTGCCCTACCCGGCATAAAGAACAGTTCTGCGGGCAGCCGGGAGAGTTCGTACTGCTGGATTTTTATAGGATCATTAATTATATGTTATAAGGCAGCTAAGCATGGCATTCCTAACTCGATGAATTCCATTATGAATGGCCTTTTCATATTCTTCATCTCATTATATTAAATGCATGTGACCTGAAGTTTAGCTAAAGTTATTGTTCGGGTTAACTTTCATTTAGCGGTTGCCCTAATTTTAGAAACAGTCTGATCTTTCGGTTTTATGGAGAGATGGTTTTTTTTATGCATGTTTTTGCAGCACTATTTTAGATAATTTCTTTTGGAAGTAGGTATGAACCTCTGTGAGGTGGCAGGGAAGGGATTTAGTCATTCCTTGATTTGCCTGGAGATTTCTGTGCCCATATCCCTGGATGACAACATCCAGTTACACGGATTTGGCTATCATCTCTCTGCCAATAACTCTTAAACCTTCTGCTCTGTTCCATCTAGTCTTGCATATCTGACTGCCTCCCTGACACATAATCCTGGTTGTTTTGCCTTCAGATCATTCCTAATCTGGCCAAAACAGAACTCCTTACTTTTTCTTCTGAATCTCTCTTCACTTCTGATTTTGATAACACCACATCCTCTCTGTCACTCAGAGTTGTAACCTCGGGGTCATTCTCCTTCTCCATACGCATTTGGGCTGCTGACGACTACTGCAGCTTCCTTCTGCTTTGCAGCAAAAATGTACCACTAGTTTGTCAGCAGTTAAAGTGCTATTCCTTGCTCCAGTCCTTCATCCTGCACCTTGACTACTGTAAAATCTTCTCTGGCTGCTCAATATTCATGCCTTGCCTTCAAAATAAATTATCCAAATCAGCATCTTTGCTGCTCATTCAGATCTTGTCACCGTTGCTTCTCTGAAACCCTCCTTCAAAGGCTAGTTGTCTAAGGTATCAGTCTACAGGGCTCTGCAGAAAGTCACACTGACACTTCTTGTTTTATTTTCTCTGCCATCCCCTCTTCTTTACTTCTTCAGTTCCGTGAAACTCAGTGTTTTCTTTGGTGCTATATGAACTGATAGCAATTTACTCCTACCGCATTCCCTAATTCCTTCTGGCTTTTGGAACCATTGAGTCATGTCCCGGTGGATCCTGCCTCCATTTTGTCTGTTCCGTGTCTTTCCCGTCTCTCATCCCTGAGCCCTTTTAACA
The DNA here is from genome assembly GCF_965140915.1 of Aythya marila. Taxonomy (NCBI): domain Eukaryota; kingdom Metazoa; phylum Chordata; class Aves; order Anseriformes; family Anatidae; genus Aythya; species Aythya marila. The sequence goes on along the minus strand of NC_139080.1, from coordinate 8,274,734 downwards.
GAGTTTTTCATTAGTTTCAAACTAATCCGTCTCTTTCCACTGACCACAAGGACAGCCTCTGCCCAGCAAGTCCACTAAAATTTGAATCATACTCAAATCATCTCACTAGTGACCTAGGGAGAGAAGTATTATAACTTAACTGAAGTGACAAATCATCAGCTTTTATGTGTGGAAAAGCTTACATCTGGCTTCTAGCACACGCAAGTTTGAAATAAAACAATATCCAAGTATCTTCAGTCATCTGTCAATAGTGTCAGACTTTGTCTCTTTATGTAACTACATGCCCTCCTGTTTGATCGATGCCTCGTTAATCCTTTTTTCCTTTTTAACTTTGTGCTCCTTTAATCTCTACCAACGTCTTGCATCCTTTCTGAGACAGTAATGTCTCTAAGAGATGGGTTTAAATTTATGTACCGGCTGTAAACTCAGTAGGAGTGAGGTGGTTTGGCAACCCAAGTATATGCAAGCCTCTAACAGCACACTCCACAGTGTCACAATGACACTGGTGGCAGCAGCTCTGGACAGACATTTCCAAACAGATTCTAAAAAAAAACTTGTGCAGAGCCTAAGATCAGTTTGTTTATTTAGATTGGTAAAATATAAATTACGTTCTGTTTGCCAGTGGTAGCTGTGAGATGGCAAGAGTTGTTGGTATCTGATGGAACGAAAGTACAAAATATGCACCTCACTGAATGGTTTTAAAAGAGTTGTTCACCTCTTAGCAAGGTAGTGGTATCCCTCTTGTTGAAATTCAGTTATATCTCTTTATTTCTGAACACACATATGAACACACAAAAAGTGTTGTATGTTCCATAAACATCTTGGTTGAGTCACTGTTTGGTGGTGCTGCTGCATTTACATAAAATCGTATGTGTTGAAAGGAAATCTTCAGCATGTGTTTGTTTTTTTTTTTGTGAAATTCAGGCCAAGGTTTTTAGAGTAGTATTCCATCAGGTAAGTATCTCAGTTTGTATTTTACTTGCAGTAAGAAGCTGATTTTTCCACCACTAGCCATCAAGCACAGTCTGTGAAATACATAACTTCAGTGGATTCAAGGTAATGTATGTGACCTGAAGTGATTTTTTTCCATAACCTTTACCAAAAGGTGCCTTGTCAAATCTACATCTGTTGGGTATGGTAATCCACTAATCTGAGGAAACTCCAAAGCCTTATTTCTCTATTTACTTCTCTTTGGGCTCTAAGAATTTTTTAAAAGCAGATCAATAAACAATCTCAGTGTTTTCATTTTACTAAGCAATATAATATAGATGAGTACTAGAGTAGTAGTAAATCATTAATATACTACTTAATCATAGGATGACTGTGCCCCACAGATGTGATTTAATCACTAAAAAAGCCCAGTGAAGTGCAAAGATGCAGCAGGAGGGGCGTTTCTAAAAAAAAAAAAGGGGGGGGGGGGTAATATATGACACCATTTTAAAAGATCCTAGTATGAGAGCATTTGAGATGCCTTGTATAGTTATAGTTGCAGACCTTGCTATATTCTGACATGTTGTTTTGATCACTCCTTAAAACAGGAATCAAAAAACACTTGAGATTTGTGTTTGTGGGAACCAATGTGAAGATAAAGGTCACCACGGTGTTAGAGCTGTGCCTTGTACCTGGGCTGAGCTTGCGCCACTGCACTGAGCTTCTGACGGCTTTTTGGAATAGGAACAGCATTAGAGTTTGCAGACAATAGATTCACTAGTCCCAAGATTTTATGTATATCCTTAAATGACGATTGTAGTCTGTGCCTAAAATGCTTAATTCAGTCATCACACAATACTGATAAAGATGATTAGAATTAGAGGATGGATTTTTCGTGTATACGTAGCTCTTTGTAATAACTGTACACAAGAGTGCAATCTTAAGTATCTGTTGCTCTAATTAGGCATCTCTTCAAAATGTCTTGTTAGTAGGGCACACTAGAAAGCCTGAGTGCCTGCTTTCCAACTCTGTGTCCTTCCTCTGCTATATCGTTACTTGTCTTCAGCAAACAGTTCCTCCCTAATGCAATGCATGTGCAGAAAAGGGCCTTTTGCAATTGCAGCTCACTTACTTAAAGGTCCTCTTGTCAACACCTACCAGCTCATCTAGAAACTCGTATGAAGGAGATGGTGCTTATATATGGATAGTCGTAGTGAAGCAAAATGCAGGGTTGTTTTTGTATCAAGCAGGTGGTTGCCGGCATGCTCAGCGCGAGCCCTGCAGCATCAGCCCGTTCCCAGCCTGATTCTCCATGCAGCCCATCTACAGTGAAATCTTTTGTTCTAGGTGAGCCAGGTTCAGAAGGGATGACGCATTGCTCATCTATGCCTTTATCACAACCAAATAGCAGCCTAATTGGGGTGATGTTTGTTCAGAAGATGGCTCGCATATGGTATTTTGATGGGTACCTTGTGGATGGGGCTGGCTCTCAGCCAAACAACAGTGATCCCAGATAAGGCACTAAGGCAGGCGTTCCCTTCTCTGAAGAGCATGCGACTCTCCTGCTGAAGGAGGGTTATGCAGTTTGATCTACTGCAGAAGTTTGGATTTAGTTCAGAAACTTTGTTTGTCCTAAACAGGCTTTTGCATCATTCCTTATGGTACTTTCGCAGGTGACAGCTAGACAGGCTTTTCAGATACACAGACACTGTTTTGAAGGATTGTTTTTATACCTATGACTTGACATTTACATGACTTTCTTTTGTGAAGGCTGACAGCACTGCTTGCTGGAACGACAGGTGCTCTACTCTGCTCTATAAGAAAGGCCAAACACACAATCACAGCGTTTTGTCCTGCTAAAGCTTTGCCAGTCTGCTTTCTGTGGCTGTTTCTCTATGACTGTCTGAAAACCTTTATGCTGGGGTTTTCTGTGGATTCAGAGGCAAAGAGAAAGTAATCAGAGCTCATTTCACTATTTATTAGGGAAACTAAGCGGTGTAGGAAGGGTGCTGGTGGGAAGTTGAAATGTAGCTAAGTTAAAGCAGAATGAGGACAGGGCTTCAAAGGAAAGGCATGAATATAATTTTAGGAGGTATTTAGCTTAGTACTTGCTACAAACGGACCTTTAACTGTGTATATTAAGTGAAATCCTGACTTCATTGAAGATAAGGGCAGTATTCTGATTGATTCAATGAGGCTGGGGTTTCACCTATGGCTGGTATGATCTAATAGGTCATTGCTAATTAAGAGCATATGCAGCCTCAATTCTCGCTGCTGGAATTAAATATCTGAGCACCAGTCACAGAAGGAATGGGGAAGGAACTGGTATCTGAAAGAACGGTCTGGAAAAGCCGCACTATGGATTACATTACCCTGGTAGAGCTTGATATGTGAGAAAGTTTTTAGCATACTTTCTTATGCAGCTCTTCCAAGATGAGAAGAAAAGTAAACCAAATGCAGTAGGTCCAAGAGAGCTGGTTCAGCAGAAAGAATCAACAGAAAACTGATACAGCCATCTGTATACCTTCCTGGATTCAGGGGCACTGGACCTGAAGAGAACTGTAAGGGGTGAAAGCTCGGGATCGCTCCCCAGCAATGTGCTGTGCGCATTACAGCATGTGGGATGTAGGCAATCGCTGTGCATTTTCTATGATGAAAACTTCTTTACTTACAGGCAGGTTTGGTCATACTTTAGTTAGACTTGTCCTTGTCTGCTGAGGTGTGTTCCCCTACTGTCCCTGCCTTCTGCCTTTTACGTAGAGAAATACACGAGGAAGGAGATGGTCTCTGTCCTGAAGATCTCAAAAGTATAAATGAACATGCTCTCTAGAAAGGAAAGCAGCTGTTTCTTATTAACATGCACTGGATCCCAGCAGTGTCATTAACATGCTGATATGTCTAGCATAAGCCTCAAAATGCCAGGTTTCATAATTGGGCCATGAAATCTCACTCTAGGCTTGAATATGGCCTTCAAGGTCTGTATTAGAATAGGACGTTTTTCCTATTTTTTAAAGGAAAGGAAGGGGAAAATGTTAAGCCTAGATTTTTATTTTTTTTTTCAAGCACTCTGTTTCAATATGAAATAGGCTTTAGATTTTTAGCAGTGTGTTTTGAAGGTTGATGATCTGCTGACATAAACAGATTGCCTTTGTCACCAGGAACGCAAGGGTGATGGCGTTCAGTGATGAGAGATTGCCCTGAAGTTCGCGCTGTGCTTCTCCTCCTCACTTGCAGTGCTTACCTTTCTTCCAGCGCTATTCACACAAAGCGGGAGTGAGGAGACCAATCTCCCTCCTTTCTCCCATGTGCTGCTCTGGCTTTTACATCTTGTCATGTTTCTTCCCGGCTCTGCTTCAAAAAAGGGGCAGGAGTGACTCTCCAAAGAGGATTCAGTGTTGCAGAGGGAGATGCACTAAGGAGGGCCTTAAGCTCTACCTCTGGTTTCAGGGTTTTCATCATGGTTACCTTTAAGCAGATACACATGGGATATACACTAATTTCTGGTGTCACAACTGGTGAGTTGAGTGTTTGGAAGTCAGCTCCAGTTCTTATCTACCTCTGCAGACCTGCTTGCCGTCCAGGGGCCCAGCTTCCTTACCACATCTGTTTCTTGTCTTTGCTTTGTAGGTGAGGGTAATCACACTGCCTTACCTGACATATTCTCAAACAAACAAACAAATAACAAGAACAGCAACAAAAATGCTCTTTGAGAAATATGGGGCACTTGAGAATGCCCTGGAAGTAGAGGCTTACAGAGAGTAGAGTTGCACAGTACACCTGAGAAGACTGCAGAAGTTGTGGTTGGAGAGGAGACTGCTGATGTTGATTCTCAGAGCCACTCATCCAAAGTCTACAGGCTTCTTTTCTCCTAGTGAATATTTTTTAATTGCCATGAAGACAACCAACTTCCCAAAGTCCTGCTTTGGAACTGGTGGTTTTCAAAGGTGTGCTTTGATAACTTGATTTAAACTGGTTTAAATTCAGACTCCCTGCTGAAAACGAAGATCCTGTCATGTATTGACACCTCCTTTGTTGCAGCACTTTTGATACTGCTGCTTTGTGCTGAACTGACTCTGGAAGCTGATCTGGCTGAAAACTCTCCCAACCAAAGGGGTGGAGTAGGGAGGAAAAGATCATATTCAGCCTGCTTGTCAAACTGCATCCGAAATGGCAATGCAGGTTCCAGCTACAAAAACGTATTGCTTGGGTTGCCTACTTATCACCAGTTTTGCATCATTAAGTGTTATGCATTCTTGGCCTGATATAATTGCAGCAGATTGCACACATGAACTGTTAATTATTTTATTTTTAAAACAGAAATTGCAGAACAGGAAAATAACATTCCAACATGTTTTCTTTTGGAGCTAACCTACCACAGCAATCTGTTAGTTTGATAATGGTTAAACTCACAAGCCCTTGTCTCAACAGGGTGCAGTAGGGTACCATTAAGGCAGCCATCTGTTGAATATACATACTGGAGGCCTGAATTGCCTTGCATTTTGGGTTTCTGACTAGTTATAACATAGACGTGTTCTCTGGATACCACTGATCGGCACTGAAAAATGCATGGAAAGATCAGAATTCAGTGGAAGGTGGGAATCCAAATTTGGGTTCGATGGCTGGGAACCCCTCAGGTGATCACTAGTTATGGAGTAGGGAAGAGATTTAAACTCTTGGGTGTACAGGTGCTGATAGTGAATGCTACTCCGTGGTAAGTCTTAGCTGCTTCAGTTGCTTAGCAATTCAATAGATCTGTAAAACTCCATTCGCAGACCAAGGCTACCATTATGTTGGATTGATTCATCAGGATGAGCAGCTAAAACAAGTTAAATTCTATCAGAGTTTTCCTGCATTAATTTAAAAAATGAATTTAGTTGGCTCTAAATGGACATTTGTTTTAGTATCTTGAAGAACTGACTTTCCTCTATTAAAGCAGAATAATGTATCTATATGGTGCCCTAACTTGAACAGTACATAAAGATTAGTAAATAAGACCCCATTAAAAATACTTATAATGTAAGTAACATGGGTCCCAATAGCCTTTCTAATGTCCATTAATGCTTATTCTGAGGATCAGAGCTCATTTTACTGAGCCATTTAGTCAAACCGTGTGATTATTTAGAAAGTTAATTCATGCATACTAAAATCTAGCTTAAGTAATGCAGAGGGTAGGAGGTAAAACTCTATGGAGACGATAGTCCTTTTTGTTATTTAATGATCAGCCATAATTAACTTGCAAATTTGAAATAATTAGAACAAATTAAAGGTATTTAACTTTGCCTCCCTAAAGAAAAATTCAAATTGCACCAAATGCAGCTTTAAATTATTCAAGTCTCAGAGGTCTGTGCTGGGTTTTTTTACAATGCCTTTTCTATGATGAGAATACCAATCTGCTTTTTGTCAGAAAGCATCCTATCAAGTAATTGTTCTTTGTGTCTAATAAATGACAGCTATTCTTCTTTGTAAAAGTATTTCAGTCTCTGAAGACTACATCAGCATTTCCATGGCATTTTAATTCAATAAAACAAAAGGTTAATGTTTTTCTACTTTTTAAGGAATGCAAATACTAGCAATATTCAATGGGTCCTGAATGACATTTAAAATTTGCCATTCACGCTCAGCAGGAATATCGCGATATGACGCACTGGCAAAATGAAAAAATGTTTAAGGTGTGTTCTCCTTTGTTGATGTACTTCAGTATTCATAAGGAGACAGTAATGCTGAGGCTCACGTCTTTTCTGGTGATGCTGCTTTATAGCTCCTGCCTTAGGTTAGGTGGGTTAGTAAGGTCTTTATTTAGGCAGTCTTCTCTGCTGTGTAGTTTCAGGGAATGCTATGAAAATTCATCAGATAACAGAGTGCCCTAAGGAAGTCCTACTAGCCAGCCTGCATTTGGATGATATGATGGATTGCTGGATTTGAAGATAGAGAAGGACCTGTCACTTAATCTTTGTGTCTGTACATAACTGATGCCTTTGGACCTTATGTTAGTTTTAAACTTCCCAGCTAGTCACATCATTCAGTTTTTAATTATTCCATAGCTGATTGAGCAACTTTTTTCTGAAACAGATTTTTTCCGTACGTTTTCTTTGTTTAATTTCAGTGTGTTGTTAATTTTAGACTTTTTTTTTTGTATCTCTCTGCATTATCCCTTTCACTCCTTGGTGTGCGCACCTCTCAGACTAAGTACTTGTCATTTTAAAGTTTGACTACATCCTTACTTGAACAAAACTTTTTAGCAAGTCTTCTCTGATTAAATACCAAAGAACGAGGCTCTGATGCATTGTTTAGTGAGCTGTAAATGCAAATATACTTGCTTTTGTTATTTCCCCATGAATTAGCGTCTGTAACTTCCTCTTGGTGTCTGTTTCTGTTTGAGTTCTCTCTGCCGTAGCATTATTTCAACCAGAACCTGATATTTTAGAGGTGACCGCACCATGTAAATGTTATGGCAGTCAACCAGCGGAGTAATCGCTTCCTCATCTACACGACTAAGGTCACTGTCTTCACAGAAGATCTGTAGGTGGTAATTAAATGTACTTTAAAAACTCAGAAAGCATCCAAATAATGACGACCTTAGTGTTTTTAAATGCTGTTAATCATTCAGGAACAGACAAATAAAAAATCAAGTACTGTATTATCAGAGAAATCTGGTCAACTATTACACCTTTAAACCTCTTTAAACATTTATTAGGGTCCAAACCCACCTCTGGCTACACTCTGGGTTGCAGGAATTAGTAGGTTAATGATATCAGAGAATTTTAGAGTCACCATAAATTTTAAAAACATTTTGCAATATTACTAAGTCATCATGTGGTTTGAAACCCTAACGTAAACGGAGGTTATTCGGAGAAATTTTATCCTACACTTCAGCCAGTTATTATGGGTCATGAGCCATTATATAATGTTCTGCATTAATAATACAGGAGTAATACTAATTGTCAAACCAGCGCAGTGGGCCTTATTAAACAATGACTTTTACAGCACATGGATTTGAAACTTTTAATTTAGCTATCATTTTCTGATGGGAAAAAAAGATACCTGTTTTTTTTTTTTTTTTTTTTTTTTCTCTGATATACAGTAACTTCTGTAATGTAAGCTTTTATGTAAAATATTTTTGTGAATCATCCACCCATAAAACTGTAACCCAAATGATACAAACTTAGTAGCAGTCTTAGAGTTATCCTTTCAAAATTGGTACTTAAATGGGAAAAAGATTTGTATAATCTTCTGTTAATTTAGGAAAGCTGTGTGTCACTCCCATACTTGCAAACAGAGCAGTATAATCTTGGGATGAACTGTATTCCTTCATGTGGATAATCCTTTTTTTTTCTTTAATATTTTAATTACTTTTTTTTTTTAAACTGTGTAATAGTCATGGGGCTAATGACGTATAGATTTTGGGAATCCTCATTTAAAGCAGTAGTCTTCTTCCTGAGAGCAGAATTTGAAAGCAGTCTTTTGACTTTACCAAGAGAAAGATGGTCTCAATAACCTCCTGTCTTCTCAGAAGGTTTTTTTTTTTGCATGTGTCTGCAGAAACTGAAATCATGCTTGCTCCATGTCACCAAATGTGCATCCTGGCTCTATCTGTGGAGTATTTAGGATCTTGTGCAGGAGTCCTTCCTGGACCATACTGCTCATTGCTTTTCTTGTTAGCTTTCTCGTTTCTTACTCTTACTTTTTTTTTTTCTTTTTTTCTTTAACCACTGTACCATCTGCTTCCCTTTTGCAAACCATGACTGTTTCTCTCCACTCAGATTCTTCTGTCTCTCATTTTTTTTCTAGCAAAGTGAACATTTTTAAGTTACTTGTTTTCTTCCAACCTTGCTGAACCCTGCTGGGCAAAGTCCTTTCTGAACCTTCATCCCACTTGTCCTGTTCTAACCACTCAGAAAATCCAGGACCTAATGCATTAGGGAATGTTCCAAATACTGAAAAACTCCAAATATAATTGTCAGAGTGCAGCCAGCTGCTGATAACCAAAGACTCCTGTGGAAGTTGAAGTAGGTTGGTGACCCTTCAACCCTTAGGCCCCTGCTTTCAGACATTGTAAATGGATTCAGCAGGAGCTCAACCAGCACCACGATGGTTATGCTTCTGGGGAGGCAGAGGGCTGCATGTAGTGTTAAAGACGTTGATATGTAACAGTGTCACCTTTCTTTCTTCCTAGTGTGCCAGTATCGAAACGTGAAGATTATTATCCCAGGACACCACCAGTGAGCAAAGCCTCCAGAACATCACGGAGCAGTGGTGGGAGCAGTTCAGGGAAGAAAATGGCTGGTTTTGGTGCACATATGGAAGATGGGCGAGCCCTTCTGATGAAAACCAAGAAGGAAGGCAGCAAGTCAAAGAAAGGTAAGGGGAGGCATGTTGTATTGCAGGTCTACGAGTGTGCTGATGTCATTTAGAGATTATATGTGTTCAAGAGTGGATCAGCAAAATACGCAATTAAAGAGAGAGGATTGCAAGTTGCTTAAAACAACCTAAGAGAAGCTACCTACGTTTAAAGTAAAAACATAGAAAACCTTGTAAATAACAAGTGATCTTCTTGGTTGGTGTTCCTGATAGAACAGGAAAAAATAGCCCTTTAATCTCAAAAAGCTGTTTCAACAATTCTTCTTCCTTTCCCAGCAAGCAGAGAATAAGTACAGTGGGACTTGTTCTTGAAATGTAATCTTCTTCACATTCTTTTCCTCCCCAAGTAATGGCTTCACCATTACAACCTGGTATTTTGCCACACAGGGTTGTCTGTACTGCTAGAATCTATCCTGCTCTTAGCTTAGTACCTCCACTTAAGGAGCAGAGAAAGCGTCCTTTCTTAGGAAGAGAAAGGGCTGGGAACAAAAGCAGCTTGGATGTTTCACTGCCGAGCCTTGAACATAATCCTTGGTTCAATTATGAGCTGGTTGTGTTTTTTTGTTTTTTTTTTTTTTTTTAACTTGTCAGCCGGTTTGCTGTATATGTCAGCATAAAAATAAAGAAAATGGCAAAATGAGAAGAAATGTGGTGCAGTTCTCAAAGGAACAAATAACTTGTGTTATTGGTTAAGACCGTACCAACATTAAAAAGCAGTCCCTGTGAAGAAACTTTCAAAAGGGTATCATCAGCCTGGACCCAAACAGTGGCTGAGGTTAATCTCTTCCAAGGCGCAGCTACAAAAGTTGGAAGCCTGTTAAGGGCTTGTGTCCAAAAAAATCAATTTCTAATTTGAAAGAAAATCATTTTTGACTAACAGGGGTTCAGGACCCATTACTTTTGCTGTATAGTCTGCTGACATTTCACACTTTCTGTTGTGCACAATGAATCCTAATAGTCATTTTATAACATTGCTACACCAATCAATTTAAGCAAGAGAAAGCCGTTACAATTCTGCAAAGTTTCAGGGGCAATTTTCACTGATGGTTTTCTTTTATGTTTTTTTCAGCTATCATTATTTTTTTCTTCTCTTTTCCTCTTCCTTCTCCCCCCTCCTTCTCAATACTGTAGTGATGAAATTGAGATTTTTCACAGTTGGATGATGGGTTTTGTTCCTTGGATAGGGGTAGTCCCAAAAAAGTAATTTATTTTCCATAGATTTGGGGGGAAAAAAATCCAACCTGGCCTCTCCTTCATTCACTCATTTCATTTTTAGCACTTAGAAGTGACGAGCTGCACCTGGCTATTGCACATTCAACTGAACTGCACCTATGCTGATTTAGTGAGTGCAGTGGTCAGCATAATGTCCAAAAATGGTTGGTGTCTTTTGCAAACACTTTTTGGGATTGCTAGCTTTGAAGATACAGAGCTGCGTGGCAAAATTTAGCTTATAAACATTGGTACTTGCTGTGATACCAGATAAAGTTCAGAGAAATGCTTTCAAGCTGTGGAACAACCTCAGGTCTATTACTGATTTGAATGGCTTGTTTATCACAAGGCAAATTACCTAGCACTAATCACTGAAGTTGAAGTCTTCTGTATTTAGTACCTTTTTAATTGGCTTCCCTCTGTTATATGTTTGGACTCCTTTAACAAGCATACACACACACACACACACACACACACACACACACTTGTACAGTGTTTTTTTCATCTCTGGGGATCACCAGGGTACAATGTTTCTTAATTCTAGTTAGCTCTGGACTTAGGTGTTCCTGTCCCTACTTCTGCTAGATCTTACCATCTGCTGCTGAACTGGGATTTCAGCTTCACAGTTTATTCTTTTATTAGGAAGTAAATACATAGCATCTACCAAAATAAAATGAGAGATATCAACAGTGTTTTTATGGTGAATTCTTAAAAAATGTGGCATTTGCCTGACTGCCTCAGAGTATGGAGCCAGAAAGCCTGGAACAGTGGTCAGTACCTGCTGCATCATTAGAAACCAGTTACAGAGCTCTAGCTAAGCCATCTTATGCAGAAGGGGCACAAAGTCAACCAGATGACATCCTGAGACATGAAACTTGATGGTAGTTGTCAGCCGGCTACTTTCACACAGCGATTTGGTCAGAAGACAGCAGGGGTGGATCCTATACACAGAAGCATGTCTGCTGAGAACTTCCTAACTGTCGTGGTTCTGCTCAAGTGGGCAGCCGAGCTCCACCACAGCTGCTCTCTCACTCCCCCTCCTCAAAGAGGAATGGGGAGAAAATATGTGAAAAGGGCTCAAGGATTGAGATAAGGACGAGAAAATCACGCAATAATTATTGTAACGGGCAAAACAGACTCAGCATAAGGAGATAGTAAGATTTATTGCCTACAACTAACAAGCGAGAGAAGTGAGAAAACAAAGGAAAAAAAAAACCAAAAGCACCTTCCCCCCCCCATCCACCCTTTTCCACCTCCTCTCCCCGAGCGGCGCAGGGGAACGGGGAATGGGGGTTATGGTCAGTCTACAGCACTTCTTCTCTGCCGCTCCTTCTCGGTCACTCTCGTCCCCTGTGCTGTGGGGTCCCACCCACGGGATGCAGTCCTTGATGAACTGATCCGGCGTGGGCTTCCCACAGGCAGCAGCTCTTTCAGAACTGCTCCAGATATGGGTCCGTACCACGGGGTCCATCCCTCAGGAGAAAACTACTCCAACCTGGCTCCCCTACGGGCAGCAGCTTCTGCCAGGTCACCTGCTCCTGCGTGGGCTCCTCTCCACGGGCTACGGGTCCGGCCCGGTATCTGCTCCGGCAGGGGTCTTCCACAGGCGGCAGCCTCCGTCGGTGCAGGGCCACCTGCTCCACCGTGGTCTCCTCCACGGGCTGCAGCGTGGAACCCTGCTCCACCGTGGTACTCCATGGGCTGCAGGGGCACAGCCTGCTTCACCACGGTCCTCACCACAGGCCGCAGGGGACTTCTGCTCCGGCGCCTGGAGCACCTCTCCCCCTCCTTCTACACTGACCTTGGCACCTGAAAGGCTGTTCCTCACTCCCTTCACTCTCCCAGCTGCTGTGTGGCGCAGCGTTTTTTCCCGTCTTAAATATGCTCTCACAGAGGCGCAAAACAACATCGCTTATTGGCTCAGCTCTGGAAAACAATGGGGCCCTTCCCAAACACGGGGCAGCTTCTAGATCTTTCTCACAGAAACCACCCCTATGGCTCCCTGCTACCAAAACCTTGCCATGTAAACCCACTACACTAACAGACAGAGGTTTGACTACAGAGATACTTTTTGCTACAGAGATATTTTTTCATGCCTTGATCTACCTCGATGATTTAAATTGTAAATGCTTGAGGACGGGGACTATCTCCAAGCATGTCTTAGTGCAGTGCCAGGTCTGATGTGGATCTTTGGGCTCTGTTGCAATATAATATAATTTCTGCATAACTCTGGGAACAGTGGGTGTCTCAGGGTACCATGCAACTCATGATAGGGTCCCTCCACAGCAGCATAAGCATACACATTTGTATTGGAGTTTGATGTTGTCCTTTTTCACTACTTTGTCATCTTCAGTTTTGTTTTGAGGAGACAAATCAACTAGTCAGTAAACAATTCTCATGGCATGGTGAAAGGCTTTACTGCCCACAGCACTGCTTGCTTACTGCGAGAGTTTGAGTTTGGAAGGGGTAGTTTCTTAACCCAGTTTTCCTTTTTCACTACAAATGTTTAGTAATGCTGAGAACAGCATTGTTAACCTGGTCCCATCACCTGGTGGAGGGAAAGGAGCACTTCTGTGCTCTTTTCAAGGTATAAGCTTACTGAACCAGCCCTGCTTAGGCAATCAGTATTTATTCTTTCACTGTTGCTTTTTGTCTCCTATTTCTGTTTGCTCCTTTATTTTTATTCTTCTGCTTTAGCAAGTGTTTGTGTCTTGTATCCAAACTTTTTTAGTTTTACCAGCAAAACTTTAAGCAGACGAAGCAATCCTCAAGTCTTAGATCTTTTCAGCAGTAAATTGTTTTTATTGGTGTCACCAGCAGCTATGTCAATTTGTACTAAAATCTAACAACTTGTCTAGTTAAAAAGCACTGGAGTACAGAAATGTGTGTTTCTCTTTCTGCCCTGGAAAATTTTGCTTTTGGGCTGGGAAACTAAACCAGATTGTATTCATTATATTCTGCAATATTGGGCAGTTCATCTTCGTACATTTTTTTTTAAACTCTTCCTCTTTACCCCCTTCCTAAAAATCTCTTTGCAGTGAAACAAAGAACTCTTTTTTTCCATTTGTATCTCTTTGGGGGATGTAGCATCTGCGTGATACTGTATAGCACGCATAGCTTTCCTTTCTATATGTAAAAGAAAAAGGCAGAGAAAGAAATAATATTTTAGCTCACAGAATCTGTACTTTTCCAGGGGCTGATTTTTCTCTATAGTGTTTGTTTTTGGTAGGTTTTCTAATGTAGCTTCTTAGGGATTCAAGATCTGGAACTTCTTCCCTTGAGGGAAGACTCTTCCCTACAATTGAATAGAGCAATTAGTTAATATTAGTGAAGCGCTTTGAAGCTGTGAAGTACTATGTGAATGTTAAGCGTTATGAATATTACTATTATTCAATTCATAAACATTTCTTTCAAGTTTATCAACCTAGATTTTCCCTTGCTTGCTTTCATTCCATTACTGCTTGAACTAGACTCAACAGTTTTTCTTCATTCTTAGTACTCACACTTTCAAAAAAGTTGACTGCTGTATTTCCAATTTTCTTCATGTTCTAGTTGTCTGCTTCTCAAGCAGAAATATACAGCTATTTAAATTTTCTCAAAAGCGTCTTCATATCATTCGTATACCAAGTTAAGAAAATTGAAAACAGTATTCTTAACTTTACCATTTAGAAGACATCTATAATTGCTTTGGGGGTAGCTTGCCTTTCAAGCTTATATCTAGTTTATATTTTGCTATTCTTTTCTACTCCTGGTTCTCTCTTTTCATTGGTATCAGGATTTAGATTATTCACACCATATATGAGCTTTCTTTTTCCAGGGTGAATGTGTCTATTCTTTTTTCATGTTCTTGCTTCTCTAGGTCATCTGCAACTTCTCCAGTCTCATACTGTCTTACAACACCTGGAAATCTAATTAATTTGCTGTCATTTGCATCACCCCAGTTCTCTATGACTTTTCATAAATAATTACCAGTCACTTCATAAATTCATTAACTAATTCCCTTTAGCCATGAAATATATATCCTTCAGACTAAGGATTTTGTAACTTTTCCCCCCCGATAATTCCTTTTCATCAGCTTTATGCAGGCAGTATTTGCCAATATTCCTTATCTTTTTTTTTTTTTTTTTTTTTTTTTTTTCTTACACGATATTTTACAATTATTAGTAGCTTGACCATTTCAGGATCATTACTGATTTAATCTTCTTTGTGTATTAATAGACCTGCTTTCTCTTTGGTGTTTCTTTTCCCTCTGTAGACTTCTATGCCTTTTTCAAGATGTATTTTAAAACATTTTTTGTTTCTATATGCACTTATTCAGGATTTCTTGCTACCTCTGTTTAGCTCTGTGCAGCCTAACAGCCTCAATATATTCTTAGTTCCTTTTCTTGTTTTCCATTTCTGGCCCTGGTAATATTTTCAAACGTGAGTCTTTGAACAGTCCCCTCGAGGGTGTATTGGCCACTTCTGAGTCCATATATTTTCTTTTTTGGAGAAATAGATCTACTTTGCTTTGAATGTAGCATGTTGACAATGTGCCAGCCTTTTCTCATACTAGGAATTGAATATATTCTCCTATGCTCGCCAGGTTTTTATTACTTCAGTATTAGTTTCTTAAGATCCAGCTGCCTCATTCCACTGTCACATGAAATGATTTCTAAATATCTCTTTTTTCAGTCATGAAGCCAAAACTCTAAGCAAGAAGCTTCCAGTCTTTATATGCATACCCACTCTTCTCATTGTGGATTGGCACTCTATCAAGTTACCAGGGACACACAATCAACATATATCCCCATGATATTTCTAAGAGTTCCTTCACTGAAAATTAACTGTTTGTTGGGCAAGTTTTTTTAACTACGTAGTACTGAAGCACAGTGCATTGTAGCAGGGCAGTAAGAACCCACGTCTTTGTTACCCTTCCTAGAATATACATTAAAGCATGTGGTTCTACTAGATCGTATGCATATATTTGTATACATCTTAAATCAATGCAGTATTTTAAATAATCTTAATCTCTTGGATGTCTGTAAATTTGCACTGGAGCTGGAGTTCCAACCTTGATGTATTGCTTCATATTTCAGCATGAATGGTAGATAAAGTTGCTGTTCACAGAGCTGAGAAATATTTATGCATGACAGAATTACTTAAAGAGCTAAATACTGTTTTGACTTTAATTTTTGCTGAGACTTGTAGTTTTCCCCATATTTACTGTTTAGTTAAGTGATGTTGGTTGGACAGTGCTAGTTAGGATAGATTAAAAAAATAAATAAACACATAAAACCCCCACAGTCTTTTATGTACTAGATCATGTTACCCGTAACTTGCATATTCCACTTAGTACTGACTACTTGGAGGCAAAGTGCCTAACTAAATCGTACCTCTAAAACCTAGTTCTTAGGTAGATGGGTACAAGGTGGAAGATGGGTAAAAAATCGTCTGGATCTCCAGCCTCAGTGGGTTGTATTCAGTCCATCTGGCAGACAGTAGCTAGTGAAATCCTGCAGTGGCTTATATCAGGGCTGATGCTGTCTAGCGTTAACAATCACAACAGTGGGACAGGAGGCACCTTCAGCAAATTTGCCCACACCACCAACTGGGGAAGAAGTCAATATGCTGAAGGTGGGGCCCAGTATTCAACAGACCTTAACAGGCTGGAGAATTGGTTTGACAAAAGCCTGTTGAGGTTCAGCAAAGGGAAAATGACAGTTCCTGCAACTGGTTTGGACTGACCCCATGCAGCAGGACCGACTGGGTGCTGCCAGTCTAGAAAGCAGTTTTGACAGAAGAGAGCTGAGGCTCTTGGTGAACAGCAAGTTAAAAACAAGTCAGCAGTATGCTTGTGTGACAGAGCAGTCAAACCTCACACTGGGCTGTAACAGCAAAAATGCAGTCAATATATTGATGAAGTCAATAGTTAATAGAATCACAGGATGGTTTGGATTTGAAGAAACCTCAAAACTCACCCAGTCCCACCCACTTCCATGGGTGGCAGTCCCACTAGCCCAGGCTGCCCAAGGCCCCACGCAGCCTGGCCTTGAGCACTGCCAGGGACAGGGCATCCAGAGCTCCTCGAGGCAGCCCATGCCAGGGCCTCACCACCTTCATAGCAATTAATTTTTTCTTAATATCTAATCTAAATTTACCCTCTTTTAGTTTAAAGCAATTACCCTTTGTCCTATCACTATGCACCTTTGTAAAAATTCCCCCTCCAGCTTTCTTGTAGGCCCCTTCAGGTAATTGTAAGGTCTCCCCAGAGCCTTCTCCTCTCCACGCTGAAAAACTGCAACTACGACAGCCTTTCTTTCTTGGAGAGGTGCTCCGGCCCTCTGATCATCCTTGTGGCCTCCTCTGGATCTGCTCCAACAGCTCCATGTCCTTGTGCTGGGGGCCCCAGAGCTGGGTGCAGGGCTCCAGGTGGGGTCTCACAAGAGCAGAGCAGAGCGGGACAACCCCCTCCCTTCCCTGCTGCCCATGCTGTGTTGGTGCAGCCCAGGACACGGTTGGCTTTCTTGGCTGCAGAAATTGCTGGCTCATGTCAAGCTTCTTATCAACCAACACTCCCAAGTCCTTCTTCTTAGGGCTGCTCTCAATCCATCTCCACACAGCCTCTATTTGTGCTTGGGATTGCCCCAACTCAGGTGCAGGGCCTTTAACTTGTCCTTGTTGAACCATATTTTATAATTTGAGAATTTGGGGGGGGGGGTAAAAGGAAAGAATGGACTAGCAGTCCTATTTTACTGAAAGCAAAAAAAGTGATAGTTACACGTAGAAAAAAGGAGAAGAAAACATTATAAAAGGTCACAAGAACTGTGTCTGTGAAACAAGTTGCATCCTGTGGATCCTGGTTTTGCCTCACCACTAGGAAAGTGGTCTACAGTGTAAGTCTGTCAAGCTTTGGACATTAAGATGAAGGCTATATGTCTTATTCCATAGATCTGATTATACATGATCCTGAAATGCATGCTATACACAGTACTGTCAACTGATAATTGATTTGACATTTGATTGCCACTTAACTGTATATAAAGCACTCCAAAAAACATTGCTACTTTTAGTCTTGGTGTTCTGTAATAATGCAGAATCACGAAATAGCTGCCTCAAATTTACTAGCCTCTAATATCTGACTTGTCTTCACTTCGTTTCACAGGGACAACTTCAGGACCTAGGAGGGATGCAGCCTTGTCTCCTGGACTGATAGGCAGAGGCAAAGAGCTTGTAACCACAGCCACATCACCAATCGAGCATGACACTTCACGGTAAGATTCTGGTTAATCTCTGGTTTAAGATTCTGCAAACCCAAATATCAAATTCTCCTAGATGCAGGGAAGTGGCTGAATTTCTATGATATTTCATGTTAGCACAAGATGGATAATATAAGCTAAAAACTGCCATATCCTTTTGACATTTATAGTAAGCCTTAAATTGCTTGTTAGAATAAGAAAAGCGGGAATATGCCAAGTTCTAACATCTTAATTTTACTTAGATTTTGAATAGAAAGTATTTTATGTTCCAAGTCCTGACACATTAAATACATTTATAAATAATTTGAATGGATGGTGTTAACCCATGTTAGGCTTTAAATCCACTTGAAGATTTTAATCCCCCTGTACTCCATTCCCCCCCTGTCCACCCCCCTATATTTTATCAAATGGCATTTCTTTTAAAATGTTTTGTACCAGAGTTATTTTATGTTTAATGACAAGCAACAAAATCACATTAAGTCAGCAATTCCTGATTATGCTATATATCTGCACTAAATGTGCTGGAAAAGCAGCATTATGACTTCTGCTCCAATGAAGAAACAGAAAGCAGCATTGTTGTTACACTTAAGAGTCTAAAAACAACTTGCCTTCTTTGGGCAGGATTACAATTCTAGTGGTAAGTGCCTAGAAGAACAGCATACAATTCTTGCTTTTCTTTATCATATCCCATATTTTATTGTAATAAAATCTTTAGTTAAGCAACTGAGTAAATGCAGATTAAAGTATGAATTTGCTATATTTTACACCATTAGTTAGATGACTTTGTGCAGTGGAATGACAAGACTGTACAACCGTTCATAAGAAGAGTTAAATGTTTCCTGGAGAATGAGAGGGCTTGAGTCAGATTTAATCTTTTCTTGGCCCAGTGGACTAGGAAAATGTATGCTTGATATCATCCCTGTATTCTTGGCAGCAGCTGGCAGTTTATTTCTATCTTCTGAGAGAACTTGCGATATATAATAGGTGAAAAATCACTATCAATATTGACAAATTTGTACTTACTTGCTATGGAAACACTTTTTTTGTTGTTGTTCTGAAGGAAAAGATGATAATTCTGGGAGGACTTAAGAAGTGAGATAGATTGGGCTCTGTTTCCCACAAGTAACTGTATGTTTAAGCAAACAGAAACTACAAGACAGCCTCAGCATTTCTCTTAGAAGCAAGGGTTACCTTTGCAAGGCAGTAGTATCAGATAAGGACTGTGTAAAGATACTGCTTGATACCACCTAATAGCGGTAAGTTAAGATTCTATTCAAGCACTGAGGAGTAGATATAATTATTCACATCATACAACAACTGCTCAGAAAAAGGAATTTTATTCAAGAGGATTGATGGTCCATTCTTTTCCACAGAGGGGAGTAAAATAATTGTTGAAATATGCTGTTAGAAATCATATCAGATAAAGTGATCAGTAACAAGTCTGATTAGCTGTCATCTTTAAAGTTTTATTTCACCAGTTGATGGCAAATTCTGAAAAATCCTGTATTTCTGGGGTGTTCTCTTCCGCTCTCACTGACTTGCTTTCTCTCTGTTGGTGCTGTAAGTATAATTGACCAGCTTAAGCAGCCATGTTTTGCTTTCCCTTACTCATGGCCTTCTCTAATTGAAAATGGTAAATGGACAAGTATTTCTGTGGAGACCTAAAGCTGATCCTATCCTTCATCAAAAAACCTGCTTGAGCAGCAGGTCAGTCTCAATTTATCACTGAATGGTTATAAGCTTAGACTGCAGGTTTAACTAACTAAATTAATCAATATTGAGAATTATTGCTGCTTTTGTGCCACTAAAGTTAGGGTTTGTCAGCATGTTCGTTATAATCTGTGATGGGGGGGGGGGTTAACAGCTTAACCACAACAGTTGGCATGGGACGGAAACTTGCAGCACAAAGCCCAAGCCTAAGAACAAATTTATTTATTCGGCAGTACATGTAAATCTAATTACTTTTGACTATTTAAATTTATAGGACTAGATTCAACTCATGTTTGTGCCAGCTTTAACTAGCACAAGCCCTGGCACTCGGCAGTAGCAGCAATGGAAAGCCTGCCAGGGAGAAGGTGTTGGAAAGTGACAGAAGCTCCCTGCCAGCACAAGGCTTTAGGGTGCTCACTCAGCTTCTGGGAGGGCTGGCTGGATAAGCAGGCATGGCAGGTAGAAGATGTGTTGGCTTGATAGCCTTTCTTGGCAGGGCTCAATGGAGGCTTCAGCATGTGTTACAGCTACCTCCTGCGTCAGGAGGAATCGCAGCAGTGCTACTTTTTCTCTCTCCGTGAATCACCTCTGGGACAAGAAGCGTGTCCTGAGAAGGAAAAGGTGTGTGCTTTGAGATTCTTAGTGCTACACCTGTAGAAGGACCAGACTTTCAGAATGAATGTGCACAAGGTCATCTCAGTGCTATCTCTGAAAGAAAAATGCTTCTTTTTCTGGCATCCTGAGCTAGTCTAATAGTGAATTTGTTTGCCCATCACGCTTTTATGCTTGCCTATGGCTGTTTTTCATAATGCAGCCAAGCATTACATGTTTGGTTATCCAGTGTTGTTAAGCCAAGTGTCTACACCTGCATGAGCCCCTTGGAATTATGTTCACAGCAGGTCTGGAAAGCTTTTTTACTCCATGTGCTTGTTTATCTAGATCAAAGCTGATATATTTGGAAAACAATCACAGGCAAGATTCAGACTCGGAAGAGTAAGTTCTGTTCCTTACTCTTAAAGCATCGGCCCTCTGACTACCTAAAATATTGCCTTTTTGGTGACCAGGGATGTCTTCTTCATAACCGTTGTTTGCCTAGAAGCAAGGTTCTGCTTTTTTTTGTCTGTGAGCTGGAAGGGAGATGGAGCGGGGAAGTAGCAGCATTTGTATGCTTCCATTTAGTAATGAAAAGTTTTTGTATAAACTAGATTTTACCTTAGGTATCATCAGGTAATGATTTCAGCAAAACATGGATTGTGTTGCACAACAAAAATGAAGCTGTTCTAAATCAAAATATGAAGTTACGCTTTAAAATAAAAAAGCGTTGTAAATTGTGCATTGTGAAAGACCATTTAATTTGATTATAACCCTGGTACAACTGTCAGGCTCTCCCCATGTAGAAACAGTTGTACCGTCGAGTTTGGCACAGTATGTCCTATAACACTGCAGATAATCAAGCACTTAAAAAGACACAGGCAAAGGTTGTTCTGCTCACCATGGAAACAGATAATTCTCCTGTAACATTCTTCACTTTGGGCATCTACAAAGTGAATTTAAGAACAGTTAGGTAAATTAAGGGATTGAGTGATAGTCTGGGATTTCAGCATTAAGCCTGTGTTTTCTTGTTACAGTTTTAAATCAGAGCTTTAATGCTAGCTGAATGCATTGTCTTGGAATGAAGTTTCTTTTAGCCATTAAAATAAGTGATTTAGAAGTTCCTGCAATATGAATACTATATTTGAGCTATATTATTATCTGTTAGGCTACAGTGGCCTGTTGGAGTTCTTATAAACAGATTGTATTGTGTAAATTTGTGTTTAGGGACATTTTAAAAACAAAACTATTTACCCAATTGCCCAGCACATCTCAGGTGAATGTCTATTCAGGGACTTTTAAGCAAATTAATATCTGAAGTAAAATACAACGTGCAGAATTGTATACTTAATAATGCACACTGGAATAGTGTAGAGCAGATCTGTTATGCTAAATATTAGGAAATACAACAGTGATGAGGCTTAATCTTTTGCTTTACTTACATCTCTCAGCTCTGCATGTTTTGGGTACTTAAATGTTGTTCAGCTCTTAAGACAATACCATGAAGTTCCTTCTCCTGTATTGTCTAAGCAAGCACAGCCAAAGAAATAGATTATTTTTCCCCTTAGAATAAGACATGATTTGAGATTCAAAAGGAGGACAGAGAAGACAAAACTTCCCTTCCAGATCTAACTTTTGAGCACTTAAAGGAATTAAGGGTGTGTTTGGAGCGGGGTGGTGCGTTAGGTGATGAACATGATAGGAGACACAAGTTTTGTCTACTCCCTGAGAGAACCAGCAGCACAAAAAGTCCAATATAGTTCCATATGCAAGTGATAAAACCAGACGTTGGCAAATTAATCTCTCTTATTCACAGTGTAGGTTGTTAATTGTTCTCTCTGCTGGCTGTCGATATAATGTGAAATTTTCATTCCCTATTCAAGATGGAAAAAGTTGTGGCTGAAAATGTTAACATTTGCATTTTTATTTGTTGATTTATTTAAAGGACAGCCTCTCTTACAGCAATCCATCACTCAGTGACACCCCAAATATGAATAATGTATTGTAGACTTGCGGTTACAATGTGTAATAAGTGCCAGAGACAGTAGAAGAATGTTAACTATGTTGCAAATGTAATATTTATCGACTCATAGTTTATTGCTTTCGAGGTTCAATAATAGTGACCATAGGACATTAATATCACTTATCTTGATTTTAGTTGGGCACCTCTGTATGTAGAAATAACCCATCTATCTCATACTTACAAAATAAATGTGAAATTTACAGCACTTTGTAAGAAGTGCATTATAGGTTTCTTTGCTTACTGCTCACAATTCTCCTTTTCTGCCTTCTCATTTACTTACATCTAACATTGATCCCACTCCAATTGCCTGACCCAGCTGGTGAGCACCTCAGCACTCTTCTAGAGGCTTTATTTACTGGCTGTATTATGATATTGTGCATTCGATGGTGTTTGGACCAGGTCTCTTTTCCTGCTAAAGATCAGTATGAAGAGACTGACAGATAGGTTTCTGGTGCTTCTTTCTGAAAAGACCATGGCTGAGAGGCTAAAACAGGGGTAATTTATCCTCTCAAAATACATACATATAATATCTAAATCATCTCTTTTAGAAGATTGCGACCATCAATAAAAGAAGTGTTCAAGAAGGTCAACGGTTGTCATTATAGGCGTGTATTTACAGAGAAATGTTTAATCAAAGTATAGAAATACATTAGAGCAATTTTGGAAAATTGGGACTTAAAATTCAGGTTTCATTTTTAAAATATATTTTTTTCTTGATACTCTATATAAGAAAAAAATGAAATACGGATATGCTACAGTAGCAAATCAATTTATAGTAGTCATTCGTATCTTTAGCCCTTGCTCCAGAATTTGGCATCAGAAGCTGAGCAAAAAGGACAAACAGTGGTCCTTATCTATGTTGTTCTGCTATGACTACTAAAAGCTTTGAAGTCTCAAATGTGAAATGCAGATGTGAACCCAGGACGGGGATCAAAACCAAATTTAACAATGGGAGATTTCAAGCTTGTGTTGAAATCAGATTTCACCTGTGAAGCTTGACTCTTGGGAAACTTTGAATTGGGTTCAGCCATGAAAATGATAAGCCTTGATTATATTTCACATGGTAGACATCAAGTAAATTTTGAAATGACATTCTGTATTTACATCTGAGGTTATCAAATTTAAGACATCATCAGATTCTTTCTCTTTACTGTGTGTAACAGGAACACCTATTTGTGTCAAAGCAGCCTGCCTAATAGCTGCTTTGTGATAACAGTTTTGGTGTGTCCGTTGCTGACAATGAAAATCATATTGGGAAATTCTGACTTGCAGTGCAAAAGGATTAATGTTAATTAGCAACTGTTGGCTGTAATTGTCACCCTCATTAAAATGCAGAATTATGTATTTCTTAGTTATAAATAACCTTTCTAATTGTACTTGATGTATGCCAGTTTAATCAAAAAGTACACTTGCAAACAGGCAGATATTTGCATTAATCTAGCACTGGATCTTTGAGTCTTTTTTGATCGTCTTTTATTCCAAAGTTGACTAGTTGGGGGAGGTCTATTACAGCTACATATTCTTTACACATTTTTTTATTCAGCTATGTGGATCTGACAGGATTTTGTATTAAAATGAGGGGAAATGTCTTCTGGGAATGTTCAGTGCAACAGAAAACGTGTTAGTTTTGAAGTAGTTGGCAAGGTTTACATCATTCAGTGGTATGACAATAAGTTGATTGTAGTTTGAAAGTAATAATAAGCAAAGGAAAATAGACTACAAATCATATTATGAAGCTGACTTAACTCCTTAAGTCTGTTTCTTACCATCATTTTCATTGTTATCTTAATTACTTTTTTTTTTTTTTTCCCCACTGCTTTTGCAGGTTCTCAAATACCTTGTTAAATCTTCATTGGATGTGATTCTCATTTGTACTTGTAATCACAGCATTGAAGACTTAGTCTCAGAATACCCTCTATTTTCAGGTTCCTGCTGTGCTTTGCTTTGCCCCTTTGTCAAAAAAAAAAAAACTTTTGACTTTTTTTTTCTTCCCTCCACTGGTAGTCTGAGCACTGCATTGTAGTTTTTAAACATTTTCCTGGAATTGCTGTCATGGTAGTTTCTACAGAGCTTGACAAATTAAGACCAGTCTTGGTTCCTCTCTTCATGATTCTGTAATGAACAGTTCTGCATGGTTCTCTTCCTAGCGCTGTAGTCACTTCTGTGTTCCTTCTCCTTGGGAGGAATTGAGTAATAATATATACAGAATCATCGCATCTTACTTTAAGAAGCCATTCTCCACAAATATGACTTTGTCATACTTCCACCACATTGCTTATGTGTTAATGTATTCCCCTTTCTCTCTCTCCTTTGCCTGCCTGGAATTTCAGGCTGTAAACTCTTCAGGGCAGGATCCTGGCACAGTGAATCTCCGTGCTTGGTTAGTCCACGTAATAACGATGATTAACTGTGATGCTAGTGTAGTTAGTGTGGAATTCATCTTGCTTATCTTGAGACAACTGAGCTACTTACCCTCAGGTCCTTTTATGGTCGATGACTTATTTTAGGATCAGCTAAATCACCTTTTGGTGATGCCTGTCTTCCTGTGGACTGTAAAATAAGCCTGGAGTAACACACACTGACATCTTATTCCTCGTGTAGCTGAGTATGTGGAACTAAAAATAAGTTGTTTGTCATTCACGTGTTGATTATGAATTGGAGGCAAATGCAGGGTTAACCTGTGTGCTGCATGGTCAGTGCCTTGATTATTAATACAATTTTAATACTCGTGTTATAAATCAAAGGGCTTAGCTACTGAGAACTCTGGGAGAGGGAGTGCACGTGTGATTGCAAGCATACAGCATCTTCCTCAGTGGAACGCAAACTTGTAATAATGTGTTCAGTAAAAACTGTGGTGAGGGAAATCTGGATAGAATCAAGAGTTGTCACTGCTTTGAAGAATTCTCTCTTATTTATTTATTTATTTAAAGTGACACCCTGTAAGTTGAACATAGTCATTCAGGATACTGCAGTGAGGTCTGAGTAAGGCTTTGCACCAGTCATCTCATCATCTCCCATCTGTAATAGTTAAATGTTGTGTGCATCAGAAGATGGTCTCAGCAGACAGACACAGCCCTGTCTTCTCAATTATTTCCCGCTGATGAGTTGCCTACTTACAAAAGAAAGTCTTGCCACCGTCACTTAAGGACATTAGCCAGCACTTTATACCATTAGATTTGCCCCATTTCCAGGACTAGTTTTTAATGTACCTTTTTTCTCCTTCATGATACTCTAATTCTCTGCCTCAATGAAGACCTCCTGCTCTTGTTTTTACTACCATGAATAGCATAGTATCAGCAGTGAATGTCATCTCATTATTTGTCCTTTCTCTAGACCGCTTATGAATGCATTAAAGAGTTCAGGCCCTAACAGATTTCTTTGAGGCTCCATTGGTGACCTCCCTGGCCACTTTACAGCAGACCAATTTTAATATTCTTTCTTTATTTCCTGTCTTTTAACCAGTTATCTATCCATTAATGGATTTTCCTCTTAGTTTATGGAAACTTTTGAATCTTTGGTGACAGATTTGTTGAAAAGCTTTTGGAACTACAGGTAAACTATGTAAACTGTATTTTTCTTTTCCAGATGCATAACAGTTTTACAAATCCAGTAGAGGTTTCCAATGGATTATGACTTTAATTAATACTTTTCACCGATGTGTCAAGTTTGCATTATGAATTTGTTTCTTTATTATAATTACCACCAATCTGCTTGTTCTAAACATCAGAGTTCTTCATCTGTAGGTTGGTGTGTCACTCCAGATCCTTTTAAAAAGAAACTTTACATTTGCCAATTT
The DNA here is from genome assembly GCF_965140915.1 of Aythya marila. Classification (NCBI taxonomy): domain Eukaryota; kingdom Metazoa; phylum Chordata; class Aves; order Anseriformes; family Anatidae; genus Aythya; species Aythya marila. The sequence continues at coordinate 8,248,879 of NC_139080.1, read as the reverse complement.
TCACTGTCTCAGAACCGAGGCAGTTTTAGGCAATTAGTTATGCATTACAGTTCATAGTTCAGCTATTTCGTACCTTCAGAGCTCCTTCAGAAGTTTGAGTACCTGCTGATTCTAGCAGCTTATTATTGTTCATTCTGTTAATTTGTTCTGTAATGTACTTACATGATACTTCAACTTCAACTTGGGAGAAGTCTTCCACCTTGTCCTCTTTGGCATCAGAAACTTCATGGTGAGTGTGTGTCAACTCATTGACCTTTTCTGCTATGGTATTACCATCCTTAGATGCTCCTTTTTGGCTTTGACTGATACTCAGACTTCCTCTTCTTTTTATGTATTTAAAGTAGGATTTGTTAGTAGACCCTATGTTTTTCTCAAGGTAACCTTTAATATTTGGCTGGGCTTTACTGTGCTTTTTATTATTATCTTTTCCTTCTGTATTAATTTCTCAGAATTTGTTCTTTGGTATTTTCCTTATTTGGACCTGACTGGATATAACTGTATAGTTTGCTGTTCTGCTTAAGTAGTATGACTCTGTTTCAGCTTTCTGAAGTCTGCCTTCATAGGCTGTGTGTCCTTTTCTGAAGACCCAGCATGACTATTAAACAAATGCTTGCCATTTATAAGTGCTTTTACCCTTTGGACTGCCCTTTTACATTCTCTTTAACAAAGTTCCTCATTTTTATGTTGTGTCCACTTCTGAAGTGAAAGACTGCAGTAGTGGATTTTTGCTCCACAGAGATGCTGAATCTAAGTTTGAAATGTTTGTTGTTGCTCTTTGGTGGTAACATCTGAACTGTCCATTGCACTACTAAAGTGTGGAACCCAACCAACTAGGACTCTTCAGCTTGGAAAAGTTGGACTATGTTAGAGATACCTTAGAAGTTTATAAAATCAAAAGTTAAATGGAGAAAATAAGTAAGGAACAATTTTTTGTTATCTTGTCTACTGGATAAACCAGCAGGTATCAGATAGAATTGTGAAAATGGCACATACAGAGTGTACAACATTTAGATAGAGGCCTAAGGCTTAGCTAGCCTATCTCCTGACATCTTGTTGGTACTGTGTTGTTTACCTACTCCAAAACTGTATCACTGAGGTTTTGTCTAGCATTTATAGCTTTTAAGCTAAAGTCATCCATAATACTACTAATGATATTTAAGTAACTATACAATCATCAAGGTTGGAAAAGACCTCCAAGATTATCTGGTCCAACCATCCCATCTTCATCTCTTCAATGTCCTTGTTAAAAAATGTAGAAGTCACAAGCTCATAATGTTATGTATCTGGAATTAGACCAGGGGGTTAAGTGGAATTACGGTAGGACAGGACATAATAACAGAAGACTCAGACTGTGAAGTTTCATGGGTAGGGTAATGAAATAACTGTGGTATTTTTCCATATATAGGTAGGGAAAGTAATGGCAGTGATTCAGTGTAATATGATATTGAACTGTTTTAATACATTTTAGTTTTGTAGGCTTTCCATCATTACTATTGGAGACCTTGAATCGCATAGCATACCTTCCACTTTCTGATAGAGATTTGAGTTGATGGGGTAGAATCAACTTAGAGTTGATGGGGTATAGAATTGTAGAATATCCTTACTTGGAAGGGACCCACAAGAATTATCAAGTCAAACTCCTAGTCCCATAGCAAGCTCCATAGCAGGGAGATTGTTAATGTCAATCTACAGATCTTTGTTCAAGCTGAATGCACCAATTTCTACTGTAAGGTGTGACTTTTATTCTCTTCCCATTACAGATTTCCTTTTCAAAAATTCATGCTATTAGATATTGGTAATTTTTGCTTTGTGGCAGGCTGTCACTGGAGCAATGAAGTTATCTCCTCAACTTTTAGATAATCTTAAAACATTTGGGGTTTGCTTTGTTTGTTTTTCATTTCAGATGACACACCATTTCTTTATAGATACCAATTATGTTTAGCATACAAATTTCTTGGTATGACTTGTTTCTAACTCCGAAGTAATTTGGGGTCATATAATTGTTTTGTGTTTTTTTTTTTATGAGGTTGTACTTTATTTATGACCCTCTGCAAGAAAAAAAGCTGAATTATTTCTTATAGTCTGAATGTGTTCAGGAGAAATAATTTGAAAGCATAATGGAAAATTAAGCCTTTTACTGAACATAATATTCTCTCTGTTTTCTGTCCTGTACAAAGTTATCTGCTTTAGTAGAGGCGCCTTAAGTGTTGTTTTTCTCCTGTGGTTCATCCTAACCATAAGTTTTAAAGGATTTGGTTCGATATGTACAGCTGGAGAACATAGTGGGAAAAAAAATTGCTTTTTCAAGTTCTTTTTCTGTAATAATAATAACAACAACAAAAAAGACATTTTAGAGTACTAATATATAATTTATGTATTTAAAATCTTTTAAAGGAGATTCCCAAAGCCTCTATTGCCATTGTACTTTTAACTTTCATTTTTGCTTCATCTGCATTGAATCATCTTTTACTACTTAAAACAGAAATTGGGTTTATTGAAACATTTCAGTTCTGATTATTTTTTAATAAAGATGAAGAAGTCTAACCTAATGAAATCACTGGAATGAAATGAGAAAAATTAAAAAAATAAAATAAAATAATAAGCTGAGGACTTCAAGATTTTATTAAGTCACATTTGGCTCTATGTTTCTCTGTGCGTACTGTCGTGGATCAGTAGGGTGGGAAACATGCCATGGAAGGAACGACCTTTGCACTGTTAGACTGACTTTTTCTGTTACATTTCCTGAAGGGCGAGTGGCACACACCACTCGCATTGCCAATAGTACTTGTGTGTATAACTTCTGTGCCTCTGATCATGAAAACCTGCTTTGAGATGAGCAGTAGTGCTGAATTCAGATTTTTTCCCAACAGTTCAGACCTATAAATGTATTTTGTAGAATGCACGCACATCTGTCAGTTTATCAGGTATCTGTGAAACATCATAATGGACAAGCAGCTTTATGATTTATGAGTTTGCAGACTTTTTCATATTCTTAGAAATGAAATGCTTTCTGCTCCATGCAGATTATCTGATAATTCAGTGATGAAATGTGTAGGTGTATTTGTGGTATAAGGGGAGCAGTTTATATATTGCTTTGCAAGTCTCAGGTCAGATGTAGCAAGCTCTTGAACTTGTGTCCATGCCCCTGCACATGGATCTGCTGGGGAATTTTGCAAGCTCCGTTTTCGTTGCAGTGACCTTGTCCTTTCTGATGAGCCTATGCTGTTCCAGTGCCACTTCCCCATTTTACTGTAAGAGGTGAAACAATTCCTAGAAGGACTTTAACAATGCTCCAGATGCTGCTCATCCCAGCTTCTGCTTGACTCTGTTAATTGCTCTGTGCATCCCTACTCCTACCCGTATGCTTGGAATTTGGAACCTGCATATCCACCTCATTCACAGGCAGCAAACTGATCTAATAAGAGATGTCCTCTCCCTCCCCCTTCCTTGCCAAGCTCAAATCTCTTTCAGTCGTCTTTTTCCTATCTCCTAATGGCATCTCAGCTCCTAGATTTCGAGGCGTGAAAGAGAAGTGTTCTTTCTTAAATCAGCCTAAAGTGACAACTGGATACTGCTGTGATGAGCATCTTAAGGAACGTCTAGATCACTAGAATGTATAGACCTATTGTAATTATCCATGCAATTTTCTTGCTTTCACTCCTTCTGTTTTGTTATGAACTTTTTAGCAGCAGACCATTTCTACCAGTGCACAAACCGTAACATCACGTGACATTGACTTTACTCAAACCAGAAGATTTTTGTGCCAAGGTTGTAACATTGTATCATTACTTCATTGTATCTGTGTGAAAATTTTAATTTCACGCCCTGCGGACTTCACTGTCTCTGTGCACTCTGCTCGTGTTGTTGCATAGAAGGGTAAGTCCCTGGGTCACATTCATTTTGTAGTGTGCTTTTTTTTTCTTTCCTTTTTTTTTTTTTGTTAGCAAGAGTTCTGTTTCCTTTGAGAGGTCTTGCTGCAAAGTTAGCTGGAGATTTCTGCCAGAAAAATATTTGCAAGCTAAAAGTGAAGATACTAACAATATTTTTATTAAGTTTCTTAACTTTGTATATGGCTTTCTTATTAAAAAAAATAATAAAAAATATATACATGTATATCTACACTATATATATGTGTGTATATATACATACATGGGGTTGTATGTTACACTGTTAGGTATTTGTACAGGAATAGAATCACAGAATCACAGAATTTTCTAGGTTGGAAGAGACCTCAAGGTCATCGAGTCCAACCTCTGACCTAACGCTAACAGTCCCCACTAAACCATATCCCTAAGCTCTACATCTAAACGTCTTTTGAAGACCTCCAGGGATGGTGACTCCACCACTTCCCTGGGCAGCCTGTTCCAGTGCCTCACAACCCTTTCAGTGAAGAAGTTCTTCCTAACATCTAACCTAAAACTCCCCTGGCTCAACTTAAGCCCATTCCCCCTCGTCCTGTCACCAGGCACGTGGGAGAACAGGCCAACCCCCACCTCGCTACAGCCTCCCTTGAGGTACCTAAAAAGAGCGATAAGGTCGCCCCTGAGCCTCCTCTTCTCCAGGCTGAACAAGCCCAGCTCCCTCAGCCGCTCCTCGTAGGACTTGTTCTCCAGGCCCCTCACCAGCTTCGTCGCCCTTCTCTGCACCCGCTCAAGCACCTCGATGTCCTTCTTGTAGCGAGGGGCCCAAAACTGAACACAGTACTCGAGGTGCGGCCTCACCAGAGCTGAGTACAGGGGGACGATCACCTCCCTAGCCCTGCTGGTCACACCGTTCCTGATACAAGCCAGGATGCCGTTGGCCTTCTTGGCCACCTGAGCGCACTGCTGGCTCATATTCAGCCGACTAATAGATGCAAATAATTTGGTAAAGTATATGGGGAAGGGAGGGAAGACCTATGATTAAATATGTCATACTGTTTCCCATGCATCTAGTCGGATTTTACTGAATTGCCGACCCTTCTTTGCAGAAGCCTTTGGTTAATGTTTGCATTGGTTTATTGGGCTTTCTAGTTTGCAGGCACTGGCAGTTTAAGCTTCCTTTAAAACACTGTGCCTGAACTGTATGGGCAAATGAGAGTCCGATCCTTGATGGTGAGTCCTTGGGATTTTGCCATATACTGTCAGTGAGGTTTAATATGTTCATGAAGAGAAAACACCCTAGCCAGTCACCAAATGGCTGAGGTCAAAACAAACCTCTGGAGGTCATCTAATGCAACCCCTTACTCACAGCAGGGTCAACTAGAGCCAGTTACTCAGGACGTGTCTAGTCAGGTTTTGAATTTCTCCAAGGACGCACACTCCACAACCTTCTGGGCAACCTGTGCCAGTGTTTAACCACCCTCATAGTCAGAAAGCTTTCTTTCTTACGTTTGAATGGAATTTCTTGTGTTTAAATTTGTGCCTATTACCTCATCCTTTCACTGAGAAGAGCCTGGCTTTGTCTCCTTTCCTCCAGTAACCAAGGATTTATAGATGATGAGATCACCCTGAGCTGCCTTTGCTCCAGGCTGAGTCCCAACTCTCTCAGGCATCCCTTGCACGTCAGATACTCCAATCCTGTAATCACCTTCGTTGCCTTTCTCTGGCCTCTCTCCAGTGCATCCATGTCTGTCAGTGCTGGGTCTGGCCCTTCAAATGAATTGTCCCACCAGGACTCAGGAGAGAGGAAGGATCACCTCCCTCAGTATGCTGGCAATGCTGCTTTCTGCGCTGGCTAATATTAAAATTTGTGTGTGTGTGTATCAAGGCAACAAGTGTCCAGTTCCTTCTTTGCAAAGCTATCTTCCAGCCAGTCAGCCCAGGTATGTACTGGTGCCTGGGGTTATTCCGGCCCAGGTGCATGACTTTACATTTCACATGGCCGAATGTTATGAGATTCTTGTGAGCCCATTTCTCCTGTCTGTTGAGGTCCCTGCTTGAATACTTTCTGGTCCTTCTCATCCTAGAATTTATTCAGAAGAATATGGGAACGAGAGTCTTAGCATTAGTCTCTTGAGCCATTAAATGCTCAGCCTTATTTTGTAGTGTATCGATAACGTTATGTAGTTTCTGACAGAAGCGTAGACTATCCACAGGTGTATGGTTATCGAAAAGTAATCCTGCAGAGCCCGAGATCATCTTTTCTAGTTACTGCTGGGAATGAACAAACTAAAATTTCACTTCCCTGCCCATCTGTTCAGCAACCAAAAGTAGGTAATTTATCTCAGTGGGGCACCTACCACCTGTGTAAAGTTTTTGAAAGAGGTTGTTAGCGTGCGATGACTACAGCCAAGGGAGACCAGGCCCGAGTGCCTCGTACTCCATGCTTTACTGCTGGCTTTTTCTGTAGGGTGCCTTCTAACTCAGTACTTGCACAGTGTCAGACCTGTTTGGTGCCTGTGTCCCTGTGAAGCTCACAATGATGCTACCTGCTTTGCCACACGGCATGCTCTCGTGCCAGCTGTGCGCAGCTCCTCACCAGCAGTCACCCCTCTTTGACATGCTAAACCAGGCACCACCAGCACACTGCATTTTTTTTTACAGCTACTGTTTTATCTCAGTGGCTTCTCTTGAATTATGTATCCTCATCTTTCATGTATGAAATCTCAGCTGATTTAAAGATTACCCCAGAGAGTTCAGCACACCTGGAAATGAATGGAACAGCAGATAGTCCCAACCATTCCACCACAGAGCAGGAGGTTTAACAGTGCAAACCAGGAGCTTTTACAGCAGTTGGGTACTGGAATACAATTTTTATGGGAGCATTGTCTCTTCACGTATGGTCTGCACCCAAGCAATCAATACATTGGGTTGCCAAGAATTCAAGCTCGGTGGCAATGTTTGCTCTCAGGCAAAACGGATTGAATGAGTTCAAAGAAAGACCTGACGTGTAGCAAGATTGTCGGCTGTTCTGTTAGGGCTAGGCACCAAAGATTTCATTAGATAAGGTACCCGAAATTGTGTGTGCCTCTCACTGGGAGGTGAGCAGAACAGAGCAAGTGAATGCAAATCTGGCTGAAAAGCAGTTCCTATCTGATGTGAGGCTTCTGAGTACATTATGAAGGAAAAAGAAGCCACTGAGCGTAAACTACATATATAATGTCAGCACGATACGGAATCACAAGGCATGTAAAACTTAACCACTCTACCCTATAAAGCATACTTCAGTTTCTTCAGCAGGAGTTGTGGTCACTCTGCTCCCAGCAGAAATTAGACTTTAGATGAACTGTAAGATCCTATTCACCTCTCTTATGCTAGCATAACCGGCATAAAAGATTATGCCAGTTACTATGCCATTGCCATTAATGAACTTATACCAATTAAGTGCTGAGAGCAACAAACAGAGCTCAAGTTCATGGTGCAGTCTGGCCAGAAAATGGGCTTTTTGCAAGGCAAAATATGTTCATTTTCTTTATTTTGACTATTACTATATTTCAAATTTAAATTCTTCTGGATTTTTAGGCAGCTTCAGCCCCATTAGCTTCCCACCACACCAGCCTGCAAAGCATCCTTTTCTCTCTTAACACCCCAGCTATGCACCCAGCTCATGACCGGAGATGACCAGGGCATTGTATTTTCTGATAAAAGTTCTTTTTAAAATCAGGTCTCCTACTGAACACTTTTTTCTCACTACTTGGTTACTTCTGCCCTTTCTCTTTTTCTCCCTGCTCCCTACCAAGGGACTGGTACAAGCACAGGGGCTGTCTTCTTGGCCTTGCTGTTCCATGGATCAGGAGCTAGAAGATGTTTGCATTTACCTCTGGAGTGTAATTCTGACTGATGGGTTCTTATCAGGGTTGCCAAGTCCATCCATCCAATTGTCTATTTCGTTTTTGAAGACCAAGCAACCATAAAGTTGAAAACCATGTTGTATTTTTGGAATCTGAAATTTCAGACAATGCATTTATGAATTATTTATGGAGAATGTGTTTTCAGTAATGTGCGGCATAAAATGGAATGAATGCGTATCCATACTTGCCCTGAACTCTCCAAAGTGCATGCTAATAAACAGAATGATAACCTACCATCACTTTTGCCCTGTAAGATTTACAGTGCAAGCACTTTTTTGTATGGTTTAATTCAAGTCAGTTTGTCAACTTAAAGCTCTAGTGTTTTGTTTTAAAGTACAACTTGGTGAGTGATTTTCTATTACTTAAAGAAATCTAACTGCTTTTTTCCCCCTATTTCAACCAGAGTTAGTGTCTGTACATTTTTGTAGTCATGCTGGCATAGAGCCACTCTAAATTATGCTTTAATTCACAATTAGAAGGAAGTGGCAACTGTGCAGAGCAGCAAACCTCTCATTTAAAATGGCCATTATACAAGATCATGATTCTTCAGAATGATTAAGATATTGAAGAATAATTAAGATATCTTTAGATTTTCGGCCATTTAGAAGTGCTGGGCTTATTTAATTTTTTTTTAAACCTCCCTGAAACAGCTTTTTCTGTAATGACAGTAATACAGGACTCTATATTATCACAACGTGGTGTTTACTGGTATCTGAATTGTCTAATGGTAACTTGTTTTCACTGATATAGCTGACAGGGCAGAGATAATTAAGAAACAAAAGAATTTGAGTTTCTGAATAGCTGAATTTTGCTATTAAACACTCCATGCCACAGCAGAAGAAATTAAGCTGACAAGCAGGAGGGGAAGAATAGTACAAATCCACAGGAAGAGTTTGTGTTTAGGTACAGCAATTGACTATGTAAAATATTTCAGCAAGGTAGAGGAAAAAAGAAAAGAGGTAAAATAACCAATTTTCAAGCATTTCCAAGGTGTAAAATTGAGGTTTTGCAATACCTGTTCATCCTGGTACAACAAATAGCAGCAGAGAGGGAAGAAACAATGCACCTGTGAGCCAGTGGCAGAACTTCCACTGGCTTCCGTAGGGTCGTGATTCCACCCCAATATACACCTAAAACTACTGCAGCCCGATTTTGTTCTTCTGCTTAATGAGGTTTTAAATCTTGCACAGCTAGTAGCAGTTCTTGCCACAATGGTTAGAAAGTCAATGAAAGCTCACAGTTCAGTAACTAAATGACAAAGTAAGAAACTTTGGAATCATAAAATGGTTATAAGTGCTTGACCTAAAACTCTACAGATCTCCCAATGACTACAATTGAAGCAAAAACTTGATTTATTATCTGGCAGTCTGGGAATATGGACTGAGCTTGTGAGGAAAGGCAGATAGCTAATCCATGTAAATGATGATGGACTTTGCAAGCTGGATGTTTTTTTTTTTCATTATTTTTTTTTTCCTGAGCTATGCCCCTTATTTTTTTTTATTTTTTTTTACTTACTTAGTACCTACAAAGTTCTAGCCGTTGTATGGTTATAAGGCAGTCCCAGCTTTGCTGAAAGCAGACTAGGAAAAAGAAACAAAACATGAAAAATCAAAACTAAAGGCCAAGACCCAGAATGGCAGAGAGGAGGTACAGAATTGCACTATGCCTTACATATGCAAACCCTTTGTCAGAGGCTTTAGCAGATTATAAAAGCAAAAGCACAATTTTAAAGATGATTCATTGAATTAGAGCTTGCTTTGAGGGGAAAAATGCTGGGGGACAAACTTGTAAGAGCAAAAAAAAAAAAAAATAGAAGAAAGGCTGTTAAGGCAGGAGAAGTAGGGGGATGAGGTATGGCAGGAAAGATGATGACAGCTTAGTTTTGGCCCAGAACAATAAAGGGTGAAGATCTCGCCGAAGATATGCTGTGATGACAGAGTGCTTAAAGGGAATAAAAGCTAAGCATGCTCTGAAGTGCAAAGTTATTATGTAATATCACAGCAGAATCAGGGCCTCAGGTGCTGTACATATACTGAGGTTCATTTTCTGATCTGAAGAGCTTTCAGACTTGATGAGACAGAAGCGGGTGTGTGGGAGGGGAGAGAAGGACAATACAAACAGAGGGATTGCAGAGGTGGTTGTTAAACTCCATGGTAGTTCCATGGTTCTGTAATTCCTTTCTTTTCTACTAAAACTTCATTCTAAATTATTCTTCTGTCACTGGCAGATATGATTTAAAAGGTTTCTTTACTTCTCAGCACTCATGTCTTTGTTCGCTCTCCCCCTTCCAGAATTATTACAACCTCAGTTATGCCAATTCAGCTGCCTGCAGCCGTACCTTAAAAAGAAACGATCTGGGGTTTTTGTTGTTTTTTTAACTACTAAAAGCACACAGAGACAAAAACAATAAAGAAGTTCTTTCAGTTGTATTTGACAGGTTGGTAACATGGCAGCAGAGTCTGAGTGAGAGTCCAATGAGGAAATAATAGAAAAGGTTGAGTTTCCAGTAGCAAAAAGGTGGGATAACTGAGGGTTGGGAGCCCTGAGACAGGAGTGTGAAAAGGTGAGGAAAGCAGGTGTTGGTCTCTGACTAGTGGGTAAGTGAAAATGGCTTGTTTGTTTAGCAAGGAGGAATGAGAGCAGCAGTAACTCTTAGTTCAGTAATGACAGCCAGCTGGGTGTTATCATAGGTGAAGCCAGGGTGAAAGCTGTGGAATAAAAATCTCTTATCAGACCTGACTTAGGACAAAAGTTTTTCCATGCTGATGCTGAACCCAGTATCCTTTAGCACACTGGCTCTGCTTGGTATGCAAAAGACCAGGGCCAAGCCAGCAGTGCTCGGCCTTTTTTAACACCGTGTCCTCTTTAGCTCTTTACTACTGCCTGTCACACTGAGAAGGTTGTCCCATAGTGCTGCCTCCCACTGCTCATTTTGGTTAGTAAAGGTGTGAATTACCAAGTTCTGCTACTTTTCTCCCTTTTCTTGTATGCAAAGGCAGCAATCTCTGATGTCATTTTCCACCAGAAATAGCAAAAATTGTTAGTAACCCCACAAAATGAGGCGTTCTATTCATTGGTTTGTAGGTCCTGCAGCACACAGCGCTGCGTTACAGTGCAGTGGGTCAACACACACAAAGTAGGAAGGGTGCAAGAGCCATGAAAGCAGCAAAAAGGCTGTTGTCATCTGAGTCCTCAAAGGCGTGCGCTGCGTGAGTGTTGGAGGGAGCTGGTCTCCTCTCTGCTTCTATATAACCACACGTGGGGAATGTGGTGCTCGTTTCTGGGTGATCGTTTACTGGAAAGATGCTGTCAAAGATAGGAGGAGAGTGGCAAAATCTGTTGCTGTGCTCGAGGTATTGATTTATGAGTGAAGATTAAAATACGTGTGGCTCAGATAAATGTTGACTGAGACTGGAGCAGAAGGGAGAAATGTAATGTTATTCAAATACTTAAGGAGTATTTGCACCAAAATAGAAGACGGATTTTTCAGTACTGTGCAAGATCTTTAGCTATAACAAATAGTGTGAAACTGGGAGGAAGAAAAAACCTCCTTGTCTGTCTCTAGCTGACTATCAGAAATACATTCTTGTTGTGTATTCTGGTTTGCAACACATAGTTTTTTCTCCTACAAAACTCTAAAGCAAATATTCATGCAACATTTGGGGTGTTTTCCATGCTACTCTGATCTCCTAAATTGTATATCTTTCCCCTTGGACTTTGTGTAGACTGTATGCTTTTTCGGACAGAGAATCACTCTTACAAGTGGTTGTAGAGTAGGTCCCCCTGATCAAGGCCCTTTAGGTTATACTGTAACCAGTAAATAAGTAATAATGGTAATGTTAGCGTGAGATATATTTGGCTGTGGAATGGCTTCCCTAGGAGAATAGCAAGAGGCTGATTATTAGCAAAAAAATGTTAGGAAGCACACTGTAGGGAATGGTTCTCTGTCAGCGGGGAGAAGGCTGGATGATCTAATAAGTCTTTTCCTTCTCTGGGTTATGATTCTGTGAATACTGCCTCAGAGACTTCTCTAAAAGTCTCTGATACTATAAGCTCTCTATTATGTGGGTGTGGGTTTTACAGCACTCCGGGAGGCTTTTGCTGAGGACACTGTAAATATATTCTGTTTTACATTGTGTGATGTATTTTAAATAAAAGGCTTAGATCTTTTTTTAATTGCTTTGAACTATTCTGCAGTCTGATCTTTTTCTTTAAGAATTAAGGAACTTTGAGATACTTTTGGAAAATACAGAACAGTTACAGGCAAGAAATACATCGCAACCTGGAGCTGGTTTAAATACATACAGCGCTGCTGAATTTGCCTCCTCCTGTTTCCCATGGTAAAGTGTCTGTTCCCAGTTCCAACCTGCATGAAAGTGAAATGGGAATCTCAGGCTAACAGGCACGGTCCCTTTGTCTCTGAGTCCATATTTAATCTTGTTCATTCTCTTGATGCTTCAGCCTCAAAGATTGCACTTCTCTGGGTTCGTTTTTGGGGGGTTTAGCATGTCAGTACATGGGGATACTCCAACAGGGGTTTCTTTGGTCACTAAAGATCAGGTCACAGGAGAGACAAGGCTCCCTATCCTGACTTCTGGCCTTTGAGGGAATGACTGCAAAATCAGCTTCTCTTTCCAGCTTTCATTTCCTATCCAACTGGTCTGTCCTTTTCATTGACATGTTCATCTCAGGCTTGCTGGGCCAAATAGCATACTGGCTAAAATCTGGATTATACTCATACAGCAGGGAGGCAGAGAAGAAAGAAACCAAGACATTGGGTAGGATGTTGAAGATCCTGAACCCAGAAACCTACTGACTCAAAGAAGATCAACTACACACAGTGTGTGTGGATTTTCAAAAGGCCATTGTCAAGGTTCTACACCAAAGGTTGTTAACAAAACCAAGTTTCCACAGGATTGGAAGAAAGTCCTTTTATCTGTATACTAATCATTTCATGGTAGCAAGTAAAGGGACTTAATATACATTTTCCATGATGCAAGAGTCAGCAGGGACCAGTGTTGGGATTGTTCTTCATCAGTGACTTGGAATGAGAAGTAAACAGAAAAAATTTTTAGATGACCTGATACGCTTGTGAATTACACTAAATTCTTTCAGGTAGTCAAATATCACATCTATAGCAAGAAACTCCAAAAAAGCATCAAAAGTGTTGGACAAAAAGGTAATTTACCTAGTTAAGAATCATCAACACCATGTCTACGTGATACTGAACTCAGAGTATCATATCACAGAATAGCTTGAGTTGGAAGGGACCTTAAAAATCATCTAACTCTAACTTCCCTGCCATAGACAGAGATGCCACCCACTAGATCAGGTTGGCCAAGGCCCCATCCAGAGGAGGCGGTTACAACTTGTAAAATCAAAAGCTTCGCAGAAGCTTGTTGGATATACAGGCATTGGTGTACCCACATTTTGATTCCTCTGTGTTCTTTTGGTCTCTGCCTCTCAAGAAATTTTGTCCAATATTTTTGGACAAAAGATTGATACATGGATGTTGAAAGGATGAGCCAGGGACATAACCTCTAGCATCCCTAGTGCAAGAATTGTGGACACAAGAAAAAAAGATGGCAGAAAGTGGCTAGGACTTTTGAATTTGGGCAGAATTCCACCCATCGCCAATAGAACCTGGATTAGCTTGTGGTGGATAATCGATCAGTCATTGCAGCCAGTTTTTCCAGGTAACCTCAAGCTGTAACACCACTGTGTTGTCTTCATGTTTGGGGTATCTTGGCTGCTAACGCCATACCTTATCTGCATCTGTTTTCTCCTGTGGAAGCTGCTTTTATTTGCCCTGTTTGTTCCAGTCAAGTAGGAGTTTGACATTTGCTTTATAGTAACAATAAGCTTGGTTTCCTTTTCTGTAAAATGGGTCTTTTCCTTACCTCTTGAAGGTGTTTTTAGCTGTATTTAGTGTTTGTGAAATGCTTGGAGGCAGATGGTGTTTTATGAATACAAAATAGTGTTAGGCTTTGTACTTGGGCGCAATACTGTACCGTAATTCAAAGGCAATTCATGTAACATTAGTAAATCACTTTGAACTTTATGTTGAAAATATAAGCAGTAGTATAAAAATAAACCTTTTTATTTCCTCTGGTATATACAGTTAAATAAAGTAAGCCTATATAGCTACTAATCTCCAAAACCGTATTGCCAGTATGCTTTGTTGAAATGCCATCACCTTGCAGAAGAGACATTCTGTGTTTTGTACACATTTATGGTTGAAGAATAAATTTTCAGAGACTGTAAATGAAAAGATATCTCTGAACATAGTGATCAAATAATATCTGACAGTGCTTGTTTAAAGAAATATACATATATCTCACTGCCAGAGTATTTACGGCTCTAATAAGTTTAGTTATTTTGCCTCATGGGGAAATTTCTGCTTCTCCAAATATCAAACTTGTTTGGTGTTGCGCTGTTTTTTCAGGAAGGAGCAAATGATATTATTAGTTAAATGGGACTGCATAATGTAAAAATACAATAGCATAGTTTAAAAATTGAACACCATATAAGAAATATAATATATTTTACCAGCAATGGGAAATAGACAAACATTAAAAATTTAATGACATATCCCAAATGCCTAAACGAATAAATAAACAAACATTGCTGTTCAGCTGATTGATGTGAGGATCCTCTGTGGTTACCTTCAAGAGCACTGTTTTCTCTAATATCCTGCGCAGTAATGAGTTCTGTGCATCACTTTTGTGTAACCTGACCATTTTTTCAGTACTGTACATTGTGGGACTGTCTGAACTCTGATTTTTCAGCAGGTTTTATTAGACAGAATACCAAGTGGTTTCAGGTGATTTCTCAGCAACCACCCTGGGAATAAGTGGTCTTACGGTTCCCAGAGCAACAGCCACATTTGCGTGTTTGTCATAAAAATGCAAGCGCTTTCCTTCCCGTTCAATTTTGAAATGTGTCGCAAGGTAAGATGCACCTGTAGATGTTCAGAGCGTTGTATTCTGCTGCACAGGCGATGAAACAGAAATACTGTGGAACGAAAGGTTTGACTCTGTGCCAGCCTGTACTCAATTTTGTACTGTTTCTTTCTTTAAAATGTGAACTTTTAACGAGCTGGTATAAAGCGTAATGCTTTATGATGTTTTCTGTTACTTTAGTGATGGGCTAAAACTGTTTTTTACATTAAGAGTTTATAAACTCTACTAGATACTTATTTAATTAGGAGCCAATGCTGAAAGTTTGTAATAAAATTTCCACAAACACTTAAGTGTCTGACGAGCCAAATTTCCAGCAACCTGTGTTAATAGTACACAGGAGATTAGGAGAATACTGTCACAGCATGGTGCAATGCCTGACCAGGATGGATTTAGCCACCGAGGTCACAGTTCTACACTGACACAGCTACAGAGGTTTGATCCCTGTGGTAGCTCTCAGATAGTTTGGGCATCTCCATGCTGCTTTCTGTTGAGCTGTATTTGGAGATTTACGTAGTACATTAAAAACAAAGGTCAAATTTCTTTGTCGAAAGAAGAGCTTCAGTGTGCTTACCTTGGTCTGTTCTCTCAACACCCTCTTGTTTGTGGCCCTGCCTTCCTTATGGTTTATATGCCAATTCTTTGTGTCTCCTCTCCTGATAGAATTTATGGAGACCTTATGGTAAGACTACTTTCACCAAAGCATAGCTATCTAAATAACTTCTAATCCAAGCTTGTAGAGTAGCCTGCACAAACTTTCTTCTCCCATGGAAAAACATGCAGACTTTCAAACTCAAGAAAGTCAGAGGAAAAAAATACAAATGGTGGAAATGTCAAGACTGGGCTTAGAAAATAGATTGTTCTCCAGTCTGTTCTGTAGGTGACTTCCCAGCATACTGGCAGCTGTTGCTAAAAGGTGAAGACAGACTGAATTGTCACCAGCTTTAAGGGGACAGTTGTCTACCTCATTTCCCTTCTGTTGAAAGGACAAAAGACATAAAAGAAAATGTATATAAGCATCTAGCACTGATGCAAATTTGGGATTTTTTTCTCCTGGGGAAGCATGAGCAAGGGCCTCTCTTTCTCTTGACTGTTAATTTCCATTAAAAGAGCATTCTTTATTCACAAGCCAAGTTTGCCAGATCAGTTTTCATGTTTGAAACGTTCTGACTTTTGGGTGCCTGATGCTGCAGCTTTGACTTCACTGAAGCCATAAAGTGTGATCTCAATAATCTGGTTTTGCTTACACATTTAGGCAGATCATGGAAGGAATACATGTGCTGTTTTTAGAGAGTTTCATTTTGGGCTTTGAGCATTCTGTGCCTCTTTAAATATTCAGATACAAATAAATAGTGAGAAAATTGTCTTTGCGGGCTTCAAACCATTCTAGGTCTACTCAGTTGCCTCCAGCCAGATGCTGTCTGATGTTGCCTAGACAAACCAGGGCAAACCATTATCATGGGATTAAACACTAAATACCTGCAAGGAGCATTCTCTTTATCAGATAGCGCTCTGTTAGCAGAGTTCATTCACTTTATTGCATATATAACTGTGGTGTCAAATAGACTGATTTACAACACCTGGTCTTTTACATAATCTTTGCTATTTGCTGCTCTTGTAATCTGCCAAATCATTTAGCCTTCCTGATAGCAGAAATGCTGTAAAACTTAGATAAACTTGCAGAAGAAATAAACTCCAAGGTACTGCTGAAATCCAGGGCCTGCACGTTTGCTATAAATGCACTGGCTGGTTTGGTTTCCCCCTGCCTAATCTGTGATTGAATGTGGCTGCTGGAGAAATTGAAATTTTATGATAGCACTACAGTCAGAGGAGATAAGCATTTGTATGCTAGACTAGATTAATCTAAAAAGAAGTTTTTAGGTGTGGCTAATGAAACCAGTGTATGTGTTAACTGGTTTTCTTTGGGGTTCAAAGCATCTGTGTATATCTGTACAGAGTCTAGTCTAAAACTTTCCCTATGTGAAAAGTCTAATATAGCTATGTGCTAGTTCTCACTAGCAGAATAGCTTATTCCATTTTACATTGGAGATGTTTTTAAGGAGCCCGGGTTTTCAGAGGGTACTTTCTGAATGCTAATACAAACCACAGGCCCATTTATAGTGGCTTGCATGGCTACCTATGTCCTTCTGAAGTTTTTGGTTAGAGTAATTGTAAGACATCACATTTGGGTACAGTCCATTTGGAACAAAACCAAAGCTCTGTTTTGGGGGGTTGAGTCACTCATTTCTGGCTATTAGAGGTAATTTTGAACAGACATAATAGAAAGACATGTAGATACGTGCAAAATGTGAAAAAATCTGGCAAAATACGTTTCTGATCAGATGAAATGCAAACTAGTATATCAGAAGGAAATTAATACAGATAGTCAGATAGAGGAGAGAGTACTGAGACGTGGTTGTATTAAGTCAGGCTGTGTTAGGAAAGATGGCTACCATCAAATTGGAAGGAACAATGAAAATTAAAGGAAATTAAAGAGTTGGCTTTTGGAGCAATAGTAGCATAACTAAGATTGCCATTAATATCAGTATTAACCGAACAGTGCCCCAGTTAACTCACATGAGCTGAGAAAGTATTTCAGCATTTCTTGGACATGGCTACAAGTTAGCTTGTCACAGTCAGTCTTCTGACAACTGCTGGGACATAACACTCACCACTGGAGCTAATGAAGGATATTTTGCATGGCTTTGCTGGTTTAGGGAGGAAAGTTGCTTTAACTCCTGCTGCTGCATGAGGAGACTGGACATTACAAGTGGTGGTCTGCCTCTGGGAAATCCATTGGTCTCTGCTAATCTTTCACATCAATAAACTACTGTGAATATTTGCACTGAAGATTTTCATCCCGTCTGAGTTTAGGAACTTGCTCCAACTGGATAATCTGGTTGCGTAGTCTTCCTAGGCTACCCCTGTCTCGAATGGAAAACCCAAGGCTTTCCCACTCATTGCAGGAAACAGCTTGAGATGTTTCCTCACTCTGTGGATGAACTCTTTCTTCTTAAGTGGCAGGAACCTTATGGAAACTAACCAGCCACACTGATACCTTAGTTGGGTGCTGTGAATAATGTTTCTCTGCAGGTAAGTTATTGAGTGCCTGAATTATTTCAGCACTGGGAATGTTAGGCAGGCTGGTGTTAACAACAAAATGGAATGAAGGGGACTTTTAGGTAAAACTCTGGAGTCATATCTCTTAGATTAGAGAACAGCCTCCCTAGGGATGCAGGGAACCGGCATTGTTTAAGACATTTAAAATTGGACAGGAGAAAATGTATTGTAATGATCAATCCTGTGCTGGTATTTGGATCAGGTCTTGTCTTGTGTGAATATTAATAGGAAGTCTCTGTCTAAAGTACCTGCCATTATTCAGCGTGCGTTACTAGCTAACGCTGGCCTGCAACCTTCCCCCACATCTGTACTCACACTTAAAGGACAGCCTGAGTAATGTCTAGCACCTTTGCCTTCTCTCATGGTGCCTGAAGTGTTGATTTTGTATTGCCTTGCTTAGATTATATTCCTTCAGTGCTTCCACGAGGCAGACTCCATATAGTGCATAGAGATTTACAGGAAGCACGTGTAGTTTGTGGCAATAATAATAAAGTCTCCTGCTGTTTTCAAATCCCCGGGAAACTAAATCAAGTGTAGAGGTCTATTCAAAAAAGTGCAGCATGTGTATAAGTCACTTTGCCATTACCTGTGTGGGTCTGTCTTGTACCTGTTCTGTGTATTTGGCTGTTATATCTCTGAATCCTGTCCTCAATCTCCGGAGTGTGACTAAGACATTACACACATCAAATGGAAAAGCTGATGAAACAGCTTAAAATAACCCAAGCACCCATGCTTTGCTTGCCTCTTTCTCACCACCTCTGTGCTCGTATTCCTCATAGGAACTCATATAACAAAATTCATTCTGGACTGATGGCCCCCATTAGACAAGCCTAGGTCTAGTCTGGATTAAGCAGGTGGAAGGATTGGATTTGATTCCTGTGTGATGCTTAACAGAGCTCCCATTTTCTTGGTATGTTTCTGTAGGTATGAAACCTCTCTTCTGGACCTGGTTGAAGCTATGAGTCCCATATCTGCCCCAGGACACCACTACAGAGAATTATATGATGGGAACAACATGCACACACCTCGTCATATGAGCCGCAGGCCGTCGTCTTGGTACCAGACCCCTCGCAGTTCCAGAAGCAGAGCAGATGAGATAGAGGAGAGCCGGCTGCTCGAGGAGATTTTCTTCATTTGACACTGCTCTTTGTTCTACAGCCCTTCTGTAGAATTTTCAGGAACTTTTTCTTTCTGATTTGTTTGTGTTAAAGTACCATTTTTAAATTATTTGAGTGACAACTGATTGTCTTCCCTCTTCTAACAGTTAATTAGCATCCAGTTTCGTTTTGGTTTTAGTAATCATGGTGCAAGAATGTTTGTGGGATAGACCAATCAGAAAGCGTTAACTTTTTTTCTAAACCTTTCATGTGCCAAGTAATCATTCTAAAGCAGATTTTTTTTTCATCTACAACATTTTCTAATAGATTGAAGTCACAGTTTTGCCAGTCTCATATCAGAAGTATATTTCATTATTGATTTTTAGCTCTAAAGCAGTTTGCAAGAACTGCCTAACATTCAAGAACCATAACGTTCAAAGTAGATTATTTTCTAATTAAACAAGTCTGTTTAAAGCCTGGCATATTATAAAGGTACAAGCACTTTACTACTTTTTTCAGTGATTTTATGATCTACCTTTTCCTTCAGCATTCCGATGTTAAACATGCTGAGTTTTTAGGGGATAATATCATAAGCTCAACTATACAGTGTCTAATAACATTAATAGATGATGTTGCAGATTGATGTACTAGGCATCCATGTGAAATATATTCCTCCTTAAATCAGTGCTATTTGACATAGTTTATGCACTGGGAGACCTAACCCTGAAATAGCAGAACACAGTCAGATGTTGTAGTGGTCCAAAACCTATGTGATGTACTTTTCAAGATGAAATATATAGTTGTGGTAGTATAAGAACAGTCTTAAGACATTTTCACTAACTTGCACTATTTTGATCTGGTATCCAGGCTCCATTGTAAATAAGACAAATCAGTAATTATTTCCACCAGCGGCTCGCAATGCACATTTCCCTGCCGGCTTTAATTATTCATGCTGTATCTATTTCAGTTTATTTAAATGCACTTCCATCTACTGCATGTACTTGGTTATTTAAAGAAATGTGCAGAATTGGTAAAAATGACTGCAGATTACAGGATTAATGGTCATTTTCTTCACAATGCAGTGTTCATATTTTATTGTAACAGTAGCCACCGGCATGTGTTCCTAGAAATATGAGGCTAAAATACTCATTTTGCACAGTAAAATTGCAGCGAGGGAAAGGTAGAATTGAGCCAGTACGGGCAAGTTCTAGGCCATTTGCTCCCAAACGCCAATTGGTGGGCCAGTGCAGCTTTTTTGCTGGTCTCTTTAGGCAAACGTGCTTATCTTAATGGCAGCAAGTTGCTGGTCTGATCCTTGGGGTATCGCTGCTGCCTGCCTCCAACACGCTCACTCTTGTGCAAGGCTTGGTACTCCTGTGCTCTGCGAGGAGCTGGCAAGACTGCAATGAGGCACGTTGTGCCTCCTGGGGGAGAGTAAGCATGATGCAGAATATCTAGCATGCACCTCCTGGCAGCACCCTGCTTTTAGAGCAGTGAAATAAATGGATGATGAAGGGGGAGGTAAACCTTAAGTTATTCTGAACTGTTCTGCTCAGGCTCTTAACCATGAATTAGGTGGTACCTTTTCCTTGTGTCCCAGCTGAGTTTTGAAAGGTGCTTGGAGGAGTTCACCGGAGGAAGGTGACATTACTGTACCAAAAAATGACTGTAGTGGAACGGCCCTGCTTGGTCTGTCCTGCTGTCAGTGAAGCATCATAGTTCTTTCCAATATGTACATCTGCTGTTGAGTGTCCCTCGTGTTCTGCTCCCTGACCCTGTGAAGGCACAAATTTCTGGTCAAAGCCCTAAAGACGTGACAGGTGCCCTGACCCAAGTGTAGCAGCTGGGGCAATAGGTTTTCTCACTCAGCATGTTTCTGCTGGCCAAGTAGTCTGCTTCCTTAGGAAGACCGGGAAAGGGTGGGGAAGGAAGAGAAAAACGTACAAGGAGCAGCAGGAAAACCGTGGAAAACCATGAAAATGATGACCAGCACATAGATCTTAAGGCTTTAGATTGATTTTTTGAGGGGGTTGGTTTTATTCTTATTTTTGTTTTGCATTTTTAGCATTTTTAAAAAACAGTTCTCTGATTTCAGTCCGATTGCTTCTCTTCTCTTTTCCAGTTAGACTGAAACGTTAATTGCCTTTTCTAATAAGTGCTAACTGACCTTTTGAAACAGCAAAAAAATAGAAGTATATCTCCTGAAAGGTGCCTTTGTGTACCCAGTCAAGAACACTGCATGGGAGCATTATGTTCTTTGGTTCCTCGTGGGTGTCAATATTTAACTGCTTTAGGATTCCTTATGATCCATTTTGTCCATTAACAATTCTAACTCTGATGGTAACTTTTGACTTGAATCTATATTTTGGCAGTAGCTCTTTTTAAAAAGACGCTGTTAGGGTTGTGGGCTCTGTGCTCAAGGTGCTGTCGATCAGTCAGAGCTACATGGGAGGCATACCTTTATGTAGCCAAGAGTTCTACAATTAAGATAGTTGAAATATCTGATGGATGAAGACCCGCATGTTTTAACTATCTGTGAGATGTGAACCGAGAAGCAAAAGCTATTAATTTGGCAGACCCTGTGAAAAATCATTTTTTATAATGCTGGCTCTTGCTCTAGTTATCAGCAGTACATTAGGAATAGTGTTTAGCAGTCAGTGCAAGCGAAGATATTTTGCCATGAGGCACTACAAAGTTGAAGTTATTAAAACATTTATAGCCTTAGAAAAAAAATCAATGATTGTCAAATAGGAAAGGACAAAATCAGTAGTTGGGACTGGGAGGGGAATTGTTTTCCATCTGCTAAAACAGTAGAGGAAATGCAAAAATTAAACCAGCAAAAGCAATCACTTGACAGTGTCCTTTTAAGTTTAAGCTCCTATATTAGGAAGCTGCCGCTGGGGAGTTAGTCCAGCCACAGATTGTTTGTCCAGAGTGTTCACAGTTAATACGCTTCAGCTACACATTGGGCTGTGTTTTACATGAGGCTTTGTGGAGTGACATGACTCCTGCTAAGGCTGCTACCCGTACCTTCACTTTGTGTTCTTCCTGAGTGGTTCGTACACACGCGCTGGCCAAGTTTGTGTAGTCGTTGCTTTTGTGCACCTTGCACGCGGTGGACCTGTAGCAATCACATCCTTTCCACTTGTAGTCCCTCCAGTCTCACTGTTGAGTACCATCTTGAACATATATTTATATATGTATGTGAGGTCTTAATCTAATAAATTATCTGGGGGGTTCGTTTTAATCTTCCAGACTTTGGTTTGTTTGAATTATCTTCTGGTTTCTTTTGTTTGATGCAGATGTAACAATTACGATTGACAATATGTTCCACTTTCCACGCCATCGTATCATGTGTATTCTAAATCTCCAGCTTGCTAAAATAGATGAGGAAATAGTTTTAAACCCTCTCTTTCTCTTCAGGACATGGGTATTTCTGTGAAGAGGAGCAAGACATCTTTTGGAGCTTGAAGTCTGGGGAACAGAATACAAAAGAGAGGAGAGATGGGAAGCTAGCACCATGCACTGGGACAGAAAGGTGGAATTTGAAAGTAAGGAAGAAAGGGTGGAGGTAAAGACAAAAAAGGACAAGGATGCAAGGGAGAGAACTGAATGAAAGGATGAGAGAAGGTGTAATTTGAGTGGAGCAGAGCCAACTCTGAAGATATAGATGAGTTGTTAAAATATAGTAAGTCAATTAGGGAGAAACGTCTTCAAGCACTGGTTCCCAGCTGAGGCTTATGATCCCAACTTCTTTTCCAGACCATGTTCCTGCATTTGGGGAGCTAGTGGTCACAGGATACCTGGTAAATCAGGCAAAGGAGGAAATGAAAAACTTTATCTGCCCCCCTTCAGAGTACCTAGGCAGGGAAGCCAGAGCACAGGGAGGGTAGCAGGGTGAAATCCAGATGTAACCAAAGCATGGATTGAATTTAATTGCTGGGATGAAATGTGGTGTGGGCTTAGATTACAGAAGAATGTGAGACTGGATATAGCAAGAATTTGAATAAGGGAGAAACAAGAAAAACAAAATTTGTAGTGATCCAGTGAGCTGTGGAGGTCTGGTGCTAAGGAAGGGGAGAGGAAAGGGCTTAGCTGGCCTTGAGACAGACTCAGCCTGAGCTATGCAAAAGATATCCCCTGAAAGCGCACGTGAGCCCAGGGTTAAACTCTAAAAGTTGCAACAGAGATTTTCTGAAATACAACCTCCAAGCAGCCTTTGAATTTGTACCATCTGAGGGGAGAGAGCACAACCTGGTTAGTTAGAAACCTCTTTTTTCACTGTTAACAAATTTGTGAAATTGTGTGCTAATTAGTGTATGATTTATAAATTTACATAACTGCCTGCTACATAAGACAACACAGAATATTGAATGAGGTGATTTAAACCAGCAGAAACACTGAAGTCTGCTCTGACTGGGTGTCTCTCCTCTGGCCTTTCCCAATTCATAGCTGCTCCCTGCATCTCTTGAAGTCCTAACTGCTCATGATGACAATAAATGTTTTACTATAATGTGGTGCCATGTAGCCATGAGAGAACAGGGTACCTGGAGAACCTTTGGCAAGGTTGTAGCAGAGCTTTCACCATGGTGCTTGTGGAGGGTGTTTGGAACAGAAATCACCAAAAAAAAAAAAAAAAAAAGCAACTTGTTCTAGTTACTGTTGGTTTTTGACAACTCCCAAAGTGGTTCACAGGAAATGCTGGTGTGTCCCAGCTGCAGCAAGAGGACGAGGACCTGGGGGAACAGGGTTTGATTTCCAGCTTTGGGCAAGCCACTTTGCCTCCGTCTGCAGCACTTTGGGTTCAGCTGGAGAAGACTATCAGGAATCATACTTACTACCACATCTCTGAGAGGCTGTGACTTGTATTAACACCCATGGTGTGAGGTGCTGGGCACATACACAAGCAATTTGTCTCTGAACTGTAAGGTGTTGTTCACATCAGCCAGTTGTTCTCATCTCAGACTGAGTCTGAGTTGTTCTCATGACTCAGACTTCATATATTTTGAAGCTTGAGGGGCCATTTCAGGCCTTGGGAAGCTAAACTGGAGAAATTCAGATGTCCCTGACAGATAAGGCCCCATCTTATATGAGGTAAGAGATGCCCAGCAGTGAAACCAATCCACAGGCTGCAGCAACAGATGTTAATTCCTAGTTTCCTTACTTCAGGAATCATTCTGAATATGTACAAAATTAAAAAATAATAATAATAAAAAAAAATAAAATCACTTGTAGCATTCAGTAAACAGCCTTAGAGCATTAAGTTCATTCTTTCTGATCTTGTATCTGTATACGGAATGTAAAAAATCAGGAGAAGTTGTCTTTCCTGATTGTTTATTGGCAACTACCTTAAAGACTTGAAACAAGGATGCAGTTGGAGCCCTTATCTGAACAGTGGTGATTGTCACGAGCATCAAGGGCAATGTGGGAGCTCCTCTCCTCCTCTAGAGCTGGTAAGGAAGGAAATGGTGAGGTAGATTCACAGACATAGAGGCTTGTTCTTTCCCAAGCTAGAGTTGTCTTTTAAAAGCACCTTGTCAACATCTTCCAATATTTAATTATCTGCTATGAATCTGCCTTATTTTGAGGTTGAATTGGTTTAATTTTAATTTCCAGCTGATGGACTTAGTTGTGCTTACAGAAACAAGACGTCACAGTTCCCCTGTTACTGGACAGTAAGTACTCCTATGCGGTGGTAAGCTCCCTGCTCAGCCTTCTCTTTGACAAGCTGAGGTCTTTTAAGCCTGGTGCCACAATGTCTGTTTTCCAGCCCCTGGATAATTTGGTGGGGATGTCTGTTTCTGAACTTTCCCCAACATCTATCCATCTTGAAGGGTTTGCACTAGAGCAGAATAGCAGATTCCAGTTACCATTGCCATGAATGGTGACAAGGTGGCCCCATTCTGCACAGTATGTCCCTTCTGATGCTTCAGGAGCCTTGTTTTGAGGTGTTGGGCGGGGTACCTGGTCTCATTGCACTTAAGATCATGGCTGTTTCTTGGAAGCAGAAAGTCTGGGTGTGAAATCAGGAGACCCTGTTAAATCTAGTAGAGTCGAGGAGGAAGAAACAGTGCAATGTAGAAACACCAAGCAGAAAAAAAAAACCACATAGGATTCAATTTGTGATGGAGGGTGAACTTTGGGGTGCTGCATCCATGAACTCAGCCACACCTTGAAAACAATCTGAAAGGCACATGCTTAATGGCAAGGAGGGAAGCCAGACAGCAGAAAACCTCAGAGGGGGAAGAGTGAACAAAGCAGGAGGTGATGATACCTGATAGCAACAAAAACAGACAAGAAGACTTTTGAGCTGCAGGTGAGGAGGTGATGACATCTCCAAATTGCACAGGAAATGGCTCCTTGTCAGTGGCTCTGGTGCCCTGGTATTTGCACGAGTGCCTTCAGCACAGGGATCTCATTACCAGAGAGTTTACTGGCAGATTGGAGGGATTTCAGTGAGGAGTAATAAAAATGATCAGGGACTGCTAGAATTGACATAATGAGGAAACAAGATGAGAAGAGTCAGATATTTATAGCTTGGGTGAGAGAGACAATTAAAAGGTGGGATGGGAGATGGACTGGGTGACCTGAAAGCCTTGTCTGTATCTAATAACTTCTCGTTGTGCTGTACAGAGGACTTGAATTTACCAAGGCTGTCAATCTGAGTCTTAACAGCCCTAACTTCCCATGCTGAAAAGCTCAGGTGGGTGTACTCTGGCTGTATTGACACTGTCAGAATGTCACTGGTACTGTACTTTGTTTAAAAAAAAAATAGTCATCAGCCATGTTGTGGAAAAAATTGACACTTTGACAGCAAAGGGGAAAAAAAAAATTAGACCTTCATAAAATGAAAAGCCATTGAAGTCCTTGCTGAGAGCCGGCCTGAATGGAAAGGGCTCCTGCGGTGTGAAACCTGTGCTGCTGAGCTCTTCTGCTGTCCGCATGGAGCTCTGCCGAGTAGGGAGGTCCTCACAGAGGGATGGAGCCTTGTAGAGGGATGGAGCCTTGTTCTGTGTGAGGCAGGTGCTGTGCCCCCCAGCTGTGCACACAGGTGAGCAACACCCCTGCTTTCTTGTCCCCGTGCGATGCTGAGCTGCACGAAGGCGCTCTGCTCCTCCTGGGTTAGAGATCCCTGACAAGAGAAATGGTGGCACACTGGCCCATCCGAATAATCACTGAATATCCTTGTGATAAGGGGTATTTCAAACTGGGGCTGAGCTGGTGGCCGTGTCGCATGCTCCTGACCACAGTGGAGGAGAGAGCTCGGGGTTTACTCTGGGCTTGCAAGGCTGCAGCAGTGCTGGGGCAGCCCAGCTGGAGGCATCTTGGTGCCTGGGTCTGCAGGCAAATTAAAACACCGTGGCTGAAAGCAGCAGGGCTGTGCCTGTTAGAGGCACTTCAGGGAAATATCAGAGCGGCGTCTGTTGAGTCTGGTGGCGGAGTAGCCGCACTGTTTTAATGATACCTGTGTGCAAAGGCCACAGCTGCTTTCATCCATTTCACATTAGTCTGACTTTCACGGAACAGACATAGCCTACGGTGGTGGAAGGGAGAGAAAGGTGACCAAAAAAAAAGGCAAAAAAAACCAAAACAAAACAAAAAAAAAAACACAACAAAACACATCAATTTTTTTACTACTTTTTCCGTGCTTCTGAGCTGCGATACCAAGCTCCGGCTGAGCAACAGTAATCTTATCCAGCATACTGTTGATTTAAGCCTCTTGGATTTATATAACTTTGGAAATGGTAAACTATATTAATTTGCTGTGTTTTCAAGGGAAAGTTATTTATTGAGAGACATTTTTAACTCAAGTGCCAGGAGCCTTAAATCATTATAATAAATTCATGCTATTCAGGGCTTCTTACATTGTAATAAATTTGTTTTAAACATGAATGAGGAGATCCATGATTTCTTTAATATACTGTTATGTATTTCCTTTCAAAATGACACAGCTCACTATATCAAGTGGGAGAATAATAGTGAGAGATTTACAATACTTAAGAATAACACAGCCTGGGAATGTGACATGTTAACCAACAGCGGGCAGGGGGCTGGCGAGAGGGGAGCCCACCGCTCCTGGTGGCAAGAGAGAGAGTTAGCGGTGTGACAGCAGGTCAGGACAGGAGGGTGAAGGCGAGAGCTCAGTGGGAAGCAGCCCTTCAGGACGGGAATCACAGCTGAGCATTACAGTCACCTCCGTTTTACTGTGAAAAGTGTGGTTGAAACACCCGAAAGGTGATGCAGAGTGCTTGCTGCAAGTCACCTTCCCCTTTGTGGCTTCGGGCACCCACCTCAGCCTCTCCACAGGAACCTCATCCCACGGTGGTGCACGTGGATCACATCCCTCAGTGGCCACCAAAGCCTCAAGTGCAGCGAGGAGGCACCAAGTAAGCACTCTGATAAATTTCGGTCTCTGCTGTTAATCCCTGATCCCTCATTAAACCTCTGCTAACCCTGCCACTCACTGCTGGACTGCTGCGAAGAGCACGAGATGATAAAACACACGGCTGCCTTCACATCATGTCCTCCCGGCTTCACAGGGATCCCTGTGGTGAGTAGAGGAGGAGATGGGCACAGACACTGCCTTGGCGACGTGAGCATCCCAGGTCTGGACACAAATCTGCTTTGGCATCACAGCCATGGCTTTCTTGGAGAGCAGAGCCCCTGCACACCGTGTAAACCTTGTGTCTGCACCTCAGCATGCTTCCTTTCTTCAGGAGTGGTATCTGATGCTTGCAGTGATCTTGGGATAGGGGTTGAGTGGGGCAAAACATCACAGTGCCCAGAGCTACAAAGGCCAGTTGGCTCCCTGGTATCTAATGAGAGCAATTACCCCCTGAGATGCCGAAAAGCCTCCCAGCAACCCAGTGCACAGCTGGGCTGTAAGAAAGCCCCACCAGCAGCTCTGCAGAGGAGGCAGACAGACTTGAGGACTGCGCTTTTCGTCTCAGTGATCTCTGTGCTTAGTTTGGAGTTTTGTTTTGATTTTTTTTTAATCATCTTGTGCTTGTTTTGAAGTTTAGTGCTAGTGCTCCCAAGCCACCAGCTGATCTGTAACCCCTGCAGGCAGCTGCCTGTAGGATTACTAGAACTTCATCCCACAAACATGCATGTCCTAGCCCCAACCTAAAATCTGCACCACTCTACCACAGACCTAGCTCTGTTTTGCTTCTGGAGTGCTGTAAGAGCAGCAGCTGGCAGCTATTTGCTAGGTAAGTGATGGTTTTAGATCATGCATCATGCTCGGTCCAAGTGTACTTGCCACAAAAGACACGTTTTGTCTCATACACTAATGAACCTGTGCTCTCCCTCACCCCTACCAGCACAGGGACTGAAGTGGGCAATTGTGTCTAGGGACAGAAGCAAAACTTCTGGCCCTAAAACCACTGCCCCTAGGCTGCCTGTGCAGTGAGCCAAGAGCATTTGCTCTGAAGTGTTAACAGCTCTCTGGTGGATGGGGCCATAACAAAATGCAGCTGGACACGGCCCTGCTGGCTACAGGTGAAATGTAGGCTGGATGGCCCTACTGAAATGTGTAGGCCATCCCAAACCTGCATCCCTGGCAGCCTGGGCATGGGGCTGGCAGCGGAGGGAGCAAGGCCAGGGGCAAGGCCGTGGGCTGCCGGGTGGCTTGGAGAAGGCCCCGCCTGCTCGCAGGAGTGATGGCAGGGCCTCATCTGTCAGCGCAGAAAAATGTCTGGCCAATAAACTTGCCAAACGTCCCTAATAAAGGGCTGGATGTGTTATCATGTAGAATGGTTTTATAGGGGACGGCCATAAAACGTGCACATTGCCCTTTAAAATGCCAGGACGAGGATTGATTCCAGCAGGGCGGAGGGAGAGGAGGAGGCTAATTGGAAAAGGGGGATAAATCCAGGGGCTCATTTCTCTGCCGTGGTTCCCCAGGGTGTCAGGGAGCAGTAACAAAGCAGAAGTCATTGCTGGGCTAACCAGGGCTTATGTGCCATGCCTGGACCTGGGCTTCTTCACTCTGTCCTCTTCACCCCATACAATGCTGGGTGCCCTTTCTGGCATCTGCTTCTGCTGCTGGCTCAGGCCAGCCCTGCTCTTGCTCCTTGTCCTTGGCCCAGGCTGCAGAGATACCTCCATCAGCATCTCTGTTGGTTCCTCTTCATCTGTGCCTCTCCTTCTCATCCCAGGGCTTCAATACCCATTGCTCCCCCCTTGCAGCTTCCAGCAGATGTGTCCTGCCTGGCCCAGAGCCCAGCGGCTCCAAGGAGGAGGCTCCTTTCTTCTTCTTCACCCTTGCGACTCTGTCTGCCTGGTCCCTGGCTGTTGGCTGGCCCTGAAGTCCACCACTGCCAGGAGATGGGCCACAAGTGTTTGGGCAGTAGTTTTGGTCCTCTGCACTGTGGGAGAGCCCATCCTGAAGACGCAGGTTGTTGTATGTGCTCTGGGCTCTGCTTGAGTAAGCGGGAGAGGGGGAGCTGGAAGGAGGTCCAAGGTGCGTTTAGAAGTGATCAATAAATATATTGTGCTCCAACTCACTTTTAATGCTGCAGAAAACAGGCAGTGATTTCACTTAATAAATGTAGACAGTCTTGCAGAGCTACAAGACCATCTATTCTGCTAGACAATTTCTACACAACGGGATGGCACGAGACCCAGGCCCCAGTGTTTAACGACAGCTGAGGCTCCGAGACTGCTGTTGACGGTGGGGGGCTGTGTCTGATTTCTCATTTTCCTTTTTTAGTTTTCCTGAACACAGATGCTGGGCAGCCAAACCCTGATGAGATCTGGCAGCAGGAGAAAATAATAATAATAATAATAAAGTTTCCTCCTTCAAAAGTCACTGAAGGCATTGTGAGTTTGGCCTTTGGGTGGGAGGTCAGCAGGTACTAGAAGGACAGAAAAAGATAGAGCCAGGAAAAGTCAGATTGTTGTTTGGCAAGGATTCGTTCAAAAATATTTATTGGTGTCAGTGTGGATTTGTTGGTATGTGCCAGGTCTCAGTTGTCCTCCCACGCCATGCATATGGCACTGCTGAATTTTGAGTTTGAAGAGACCCTGGAAACCCCCAGAAAGCCTGGTGGTGGCACCAGCGGGAGGGAGCGGGGGTGGAGGCAGCCCCCCTGGGCTTGCAGTTTGTCCCTCAGCTCTGTAAATGCTCTTCCCAGTTGGATGTTGTCCTTGGTGACCAAACCCAGGGAAAGCTGCGACTCAAATGGAGCAGATGCCTATTTGCTTCCACTGGGCGTGCAAAAAATAACACTTCTCCCATCAGTTAGAGATGAGTCAATATATCATGATACAGACCCATGTTAAACAACATGACTAATGGATGTGGCGTATCATGTGAATTTGGATGAGAGAATAGGTTTTGATATTAACTGTTTTTTCTGGAAAGCAGAGTTTATGAAAAATAGCCAAAGAGATGGATCTCACCTGACTTTCTCATACGGTGCGCCACCTCATATGAAAACAAGTTATGTTTATTCAACAGAGGTGCTTTAGGGCTGACACAGATTTTGAGTTCGCCAAACTGGGTGGTGTTCAAGTCCAGGATTTTCAGTTTTGTTACACAGTTGTGAAGTTTGGAGCAATGTCTAGGCTCCCAGCCTGAGATGCATCTCTGAGGTCTGGATTTGCTTCTTCACTGCCTTTTGGCTCAGGCCCATCTCTACTGTACCCACCACAGTGAAATTTTCATTGAACACAGTTTTAGTTCTGGAATTGTAATTAAATTTAAGGGCTGGTAAATTTTGCTCTGAACACTTTTCTGGCTCCCTTCCTAAACATTTGGTCTACTGATCTACTACGTAGTGTTTTGCAGATGCTATTGTATATTATATTGCCAACCACAAGTACGAAAAAATGTGTGATTTAGAAAAATACTAATAACATTCAAGGTCTTTTTGTTGTTGTTGTTTGCTCTAATGGTCACACTTCAAGGCTTTTTTTCAATGTTTGCTAGACATTGAAAAGTTATGAGGTTATGGGGCAGGTGGGAATCTCATCCTACCACTTGACTCCAAGAGCTCTGACCTTTCCATTTCCTCATCAAGTTTACGATCAAACTGTGAGCATGACAATACTGCATGTAATTTCACTTTGAATTAAAGCATTTCCTCCAACATCCAGCAATAAGGAAAATGAAATCTTCAGGTAGGGTTTACTGACTTGCCTTGAAAGAATTTCGTCTCATGCTTAACATTAAGCCACCTAGCAATATCTAGGTACTTGTCTACTTTGAGACCCGTGGGAGAATTACATCAAACTCTGTCTTAAAGGGGATTAATTAAACTGCATCAGGACCCTGTTTCAACACTCAGAATTTAGATAAGTTGAAGTAAGACCCCTTTAATTTACATTTTAGGGAATGAACTGAAAGAGATGTGAGACCTCTTTGACACCAAACGAGGGTGTCCGAGAAGCAGCTGATATGGTTTGACTAATCCGTTTACATGATACATTAGTTAATTCAGACAGAATGACCCAGCATAGACAAGCCCTGAGATGTTGAGACTGGGTGTGATTGTACTGCAAATATCTGCTTTCCCAGCTGTTTTGTGAGGAGATAGGAGGTGTGTAAGAAACAAGATGATCTATAAAATGTGACAGAGAAGGTAAACTGGAGATAATAGCTCCCAAACGTCTGCTGTTCTGAACAAGTTTTGTCCAATATCACCTTTGTTGTGGTCTCAGTTTGTCTGTTTGTCAGTTTGTCTGTTTGTTTTAAAGCTTAATCAGCTTTTTTTGAACATTGGGAAATTTTACTTTTGAGTGAAGACTCAGACTCATTTAGTTAATTAGATACCAAGGTGATGTGTGCATTATCTACACTTCAGACAAATTCTTTTTCTTATGCCTGCCACCAGTTACTTGGCTGTGAAGTCTGATGTCTCAACCCTTGCCAAGATTTCTGAGTTGAGTTGGTGGTGTGGGATTTCTCCACCTTTTGGTTCCCATTTCTAGACACAAGTAGTTTTCTGTTTACCATTATCTTTTTTATTCCCTCTCTCTCTCTCTTTTTTTTTTTTTTTTTTTTTTTTCCTGGAAACTAGATCACTTCAGACTGGAGATCTGACTCAAATGACTCTCAGCAACTTGAAAACAACCTGTAAAGTATCCAGGGACATTTCTTCTTGATAAGAAAACTGACAAACTCACCTTTTTGGGGCAGAGTGTAATGAGAGCAGGGGGAACTCATGAGATGGTTCCTTCCTCCTTGGTGCCAATGCATATTCATGTAGGATTTTCCAAATTTCTAAACAAAGCTGTTATGTTCATGAGTTCGAGGGCAGCTGGAGCATCTGAGAAATATCCTGTGGCTTGGAGTTCCAGCATGACCTATGTTATAAAGTTTTCAGTAGGCCTTTGAGATCTCAGTATGTAGACTGACTGGAAAAGGACAGATTCCACAAAGCACCATACCACCCCCAAACCCACTCACATATCTCCTGATGAACAGTCCAAAGGCACAGGTAAGACACTAGATGTAGTCATGAGTACCTTACAGAAGAACTGCCCAAACTCCTCGGGGAACCCCTGGAAAATGCCAAGAGCAGGTCTGGGCCAGTCTTTGATGTCCCATGGAGAACTTTGGCACCTGAGATGTGATGCACTGAGTCCATGGGGAGCCTTGTGGATGGTGGGGGCTGGCAGGGTCTCTGAAATCCATGTGCAGGCTGTTTTGCACTGACAGGTCCCATGAGAAGGGCTGGGGAAGCTAAGGACAATGGATAACCTGCTAAAGGTCATTCAGCAGGTTGTGGAAGAGCTGGGGCAAATCTCATGGGTCCTTGCCTGTTCTCGCTGTTACCAGCTCATGCTGCCTCTCACTTGGTCATTCCTGTGGCTGCTGGTAGTGTTCCCTGATGAATTTACTTCCTGCTTTTGCAGAAAAGTGCTCTTAGTACAGGGCTGAGCCTGAGGCATGGTGTTGAAGGACATTTGGAGATGTCCAATATCCTATGAGGCAGACTTGCTGCGGGAGGAAACCTCCCGGGAACAGCCTGGAAATTGGTGCTTTTTGCTGGTCCTGTGTGGGGAGACTGGGGACCTTTCCCAGCCCTTCACTAGAGGAACAACAGAGTTTTCTGAGCTGGAAAATTAAACTCTTTGCATCAGGTGAATCCAAAGCCAGGAATTAATTTTGGAAGAAGGGTTCTCCATTTTGCAAACTCCAGCTGCATCCAAACAGGTTTAGGGTGGCTTTGCTAAATGCTTTGCTGAGCCCTGACAATCCTTGGAAGGGAACCCAGTCCTCCTCCCCAGCTCCCCGAGAAGGTGAGCGTCAGTGTGGGACGTGGTTTCTACAACTTCTGCACAAAGCAGCTTAGCAATGGGCTCACTGGCTGGTGCAAAGAGCTCCTGGTGCTCCACTTCATTGCTCTTGTCTGAATGTTGGCCACAGGCTTTGCTGAGAATTATTGTTCACGCTAAGGCAAATGAGTCCAAAGAGAACACAATATAATGCAAGATTACATTTTTCTGGTGATTTTTAGGGGGAGTGTACTCCTCCCACCCATTATTAGCGCTGCCCCGTGCAGTGTGCTCTGGGCCACGCACTTTAGGAGCAGCCTCACAGTTTTCTCTCTTTCCATCTCAGGCACAGCTACCCCTGGATGAGATGCAGCCGCTTGGTACATGGGGCTGTACTTGAGATAAAGCACGAAATCCCACACCATGGTGCCAGACAAGTGTTCTCACAAAAGAAACTGGAGCCAAAATCTGTTGCTTTTGCTTTTAAAAGCTAATATTATTTTCCTTGTATAAGCAGTTAATTGACAATGGCTGTGCACATGGAGTTTGCTTTCAGAGAAGGAAGAAGAAAGAGAAGGCATGGACGAGGTAAGAAATTGAGAGCCAAGAAGAAATACCTTGAGCAGAGAGATTTGCCAAAGAATTAAAAGGACTATAAAAACAAACAAAACAAAACAAAAAAAAAACACAGGCTAATCTGAGGACATTTCATTCTCACCCAGAGCAGAAGCCATGTGCTGTAATTATGGCCTCCTTCCCTTTGGCTGTCGCAGAACAACTCCTCAGGAGGAAAGAGCCATTCCCAGGAGCATCAGGAGGTTGTAGTGGACAGATGTGCCCTGGCTGAACAAGCCTAGTGTGGCTTGCTGTGTGACCAAGGGGGCTACTAAGGGGGGAGAGGCATCAGCATCAGATCAGGATCACAGCATAATTCAGGTTGGGAGGGACCTCAGGCGGTCTCTAGTCCAACCTCCTGCTAAAGCCAGGTCAGCTCTGAGGTTGGAGCATGTGGCTCAGGGCTTCCGCCAGGTGGATCCTGAAATCCTGCAGGGATGGCAATCACCTAGACCCTGGAGAGGACAGGGTTTGTGGGCACTCTTCTCCAGTGCTTGACTGTCCTCATGGGGAAAAAGTTCTTCCTTACACCTAGTCTGAATCTTTCTTCTCTCAGCTTATGCCTCTAGCCTGCCAACTTCCCACCACATCCCATGCACACCATGCTCAGGGCCCAGCTCCATCTTCTCAACTAGCTCTGTTGCCCCCATTTTCTGCCAGGATGAAGCGTGGGCTGATGTCCATCGTGCTGTGCACCAAGCCCCCAGAGGGGTGGTCCACTTGCAAGGCCTCCAAAGCAGCCCTAGAGACCTGCTGGGGAAACTGCTTTTCTCCCTCCCTCTTTGTCACACATCACGGCCATGGGGACAGCCCAGATGTTTATTGTGGGGGCTGGGTTCATCCATCCAGGAGCTAGAACATTACTTTTTTAATCAGATAGCATCCCCGAAGAGCCATCTAAAGGTAACGGCTATTTTCATGAAATATTTCCATCTCGTACCCCACCCTCATTCCCTTTGCTCTCCCACCAGCAAATAAAGGGAGAACAAATGCTCACAGAAGTGATGGCTGGGGACAGCTGGATTGGGCCATAACTGGGTGAGGCAGTATTTATTGGGATCAGAGGGTTATGGAAAACAGTGCAGAAATGCTAAGAATAAATTACAATCGCTCCCTTACTTTTTTTTTTTTTTTTTTAATTTTTATTATTTTTTCTTCCTCTCCTGTCACTGGTTTTTCCTCCTAGGTGTTGGGGTCTTTTCAGAGGCAATCGTTACTGTTAATGATTTTAGCTTGTTGGCTATTATCACATTTGTGCCTGGGGACTGCAGCCGGCTATCTGGGCTCTGGCAGGCCTTGACAGCAATCAGCTCCTTCTTGCTTCACACTAATTTTCTCGGGGGATCCCAGAAGAAAATACTTTTTCGTTCATTTTCCTTTCCCGCCCTGTGTCTCCCCTTTCCCTCTCCTCTGTGCCTACCCCCATCTCTGGGTGCTCTGCTCCAGGAAGGGCCCCATCAGGACCGATGGGGAGAAATCCGCAGCAAGGCATGGGGCGTGTGGGAGGCACTGGGATGTGTAACAGGGAGAGAAAACATCCCCTGGAAAGAAGCACCCTGGCTTTTGTTATTCATGCTGTGTTTGGACCCATCTCTGCACTGCCGCTGATCCCCCAGCTGTTACGGAGAAAGGCAGGGATCATTGTGGTTATTTTATGAAAAAGGTATGTGGATCTATTTCAGTGGCTGCGGCTGAGCGCAGAGCTTTTACAGCCTTGAGTTTAATATTCTCTTTTTTCCCTCCATCATCATTTTATATTATTCAAAGCAAATCAGACAGCCTTTGAAGAACAGCTCAAAGCCTTTTTCTTTTTTCTTTTTTTTTTTTTTTTTTTCTTTTTCTTGTTTAAGGTGGGAAAGAGAGGGAGCCACCTGGTACACTTCCTTTCTCAATTCAGTGATTTTATTCAGTGGGGAAGAGATCACGGCGCATCTTGTTCTTTAAAGCAGTGTAAAAGGCAGGTAAGATGTGTATTTCTAAAAGCCCCCAAAGAGAGTGCTTTTCTGGAAGGGTGACCAGCATCTTTCTTGCACTGAAGCAGCCTGGCTGGTGGAAATTTGACTCCTCGTGTGTGGAAGGGCTCTAGCCTGGAACCACTGTTGTACTGAGAGATACTGATGAAAAATCATTGCTCTGAGACACTCCAGTGCATATCAAGAATGATCTTGCAGGCTCTGAGGCATCAGGGACCACTGAAGTCAAGTGAGGTGGCCACCATGAAACAGGTTGCCTAGCTGCAAGTTGCCTTCTGGACAGTCTTCTGTGCCGTGCAGAGCTTTGGCCGGGTGAGCTCTTCCACAGGAAAGCATCTTTCCACCTAAAGGATAAGTGGCCTGAAAGCAGAGATCCCAGGCTGTGGACTGGACAGGGTCAAGGCTTCAGCTCCCATGTTTGTGGGCCCACAGAATGGTGGCTGGTCAAACCATCCCCTCCGTGCATATGGCTGGCAACTCTTGGTCCTGCTTGGATTTGGACGCGTGGAGGTTGAAGGGCTCTGCAGGAAGGGATTTGGGCTAACTCTCCAGTTCTTGGCTAGACACTGGTGACCTGGTGGTATTGCGCCAAAGAAGAGATTTCAGGTCAGCCACCTGGTGGTATTGTGTCAAAAGAACAAAGTTCAGGTCAGCCAGAGCTGAAATCACCTTCCTTGCTCTTCGCCTATACGAACTTAGGACAACAAAGAGAAAATGCAGGGTTTCACTGGCCAAACATTGCTGTTGCATTGCTCCCGGCTTGTTACAGGTGATAAGAGCACTCTTTGCTGATGTCAGAGGATGTCCTGTATGTTTTTGCTCATCTACCACCCACCTTTTCCCTAGTTTTGGGGAGCAGAGAGATCCCTAAGAAAGAGTAGGGCTCTCTCCCAGCGCTCTTCTTTCCCAAGCACGACTCTGCGTGGTGGTATTGGGGTGAAAGCACCAGCCCTGCACTGAAAATGTGAACCTGTAGAGAGCTGCTGCTGGACCTCTGCCCCCAGCTCTGAGCTTTCAGACCTGCCCGTCTCTGCTGCTCTCACCATGCTGAGGGAAGGAGCATAAAACAAGTCATCAACCCCAAAGGTAATGGCCTCTCCGGGCAGGTTGCCAGTCATTTAATATCTTTGCTAATCATCTGGAAGTGGAAGTAAACAACATGTTAATGAAATGTGTGGGTGAGGCTGAACTGGGAGGAGCTAGGGGGGTTGGTTTGGACAGTGGAAATACAACAAAAGGATCTGGGGAGGTTAGAAAGACGAGCAGGAAATTGCAGTTTGGGAATTATTGGAAGGACTAGAAGTGGGCAGAGGAGCAGAGATGTAAGGTCATGCTAAAAAGGCCTTTTAGGTGCCAGGGGGTGGAGGGGAACAACAAATTCAGCCTCCACCTGCCCTACAGTCCAATTTGGTTTGCTCAGCCTGGGTAACTGGGGCCAAGAGGGCACCAAAAGGTCCCCATGAGTAGCCCTGTGGGAAGAAGGGAGGAGGAAAGGGATATGGTACTGCTGGAGGAGAAACAAGCTGGTGTAATCTGTCTTGAGTGAGGAACCTACAGAAAAGAGAAGGGCCATGTGCTGAGGATGGCTCTGGATTAGCACTGGAAATTATTAAGTTATCATCTCTTCATCAGAGGGCTAGACAGGTTCAACAGATTGTCCTTGCGAGTCCTGTGTGGGCTGTACTTTTAATCTGGGTGGAGAAAGAGAATGTGTCCAACAGCCCAAAGGGTCTGTGTGGCAGCACTGGGATCAGAGATGGTCAAAATCATCTGAATCACTGAATTTTCCAGTGATTTTTCTTTTGACATTTTTGCCAGATATAGGAAGTTTTAAAATGTGTGAATTTCCCTTTACCCCTCCAGATTGTATTGGAGAAAAAAATAAATAATAATTAAAAATATATATATATATATATATTAGAAAGAAAAGGGATGAATCTTTAATGACAATTTGCAGCCATTTGTCTGCTGTGTTCACAATGGAAGAGCTGTGGCAGGGACCAGCCACCTCGCCCTTGTCTGAGCCCTGTGGGTTGCCTGGGGTTTGTTTCGTGCTGTGTCCAGGTTACTAAAAGGACCTGCTGAGTTCCTGAGATGAACCCAAACTTTCCTGCATCTGTGCAAAGTTCCCATGAAGAATGTGCCCAAGGGAATGTGAAAACTTTCAGAGTACTGATGTGGAGGTGGGTTTCCCTCCAAGGGTTTAAATCTTGGAGCCAGAGTGGGTTAGATGATGGGCTGAAATTAGTCAATAAGTTTCTTGGCTCAGCGCTCAGCTGGAAAGCAGGAGGGATTTGTGATACATGGAGTCTGGAAAGAGATTGCCCTGAAATTCAGCACTAGATACAGACTCATTGACTCCAAAACGAGGGGTTTTAAGGGGCTGGAGGGGTGCTGGGGGCTTATTTCAAGTGAAATGTCCACATAAAGGCATGAGAACCGTGCCCGAGAGAGGAGGACCTGACTAAGGAGCTGAGGAAGCAGAGCAGGAGATTTACTGGCACAGGCGAGCAAACCGCCTCTCTCATCTCTGCTCGTGGCTCAGGCCTTTCTGTGTCCACCCATCTCCATGGCTTTTGCTGCTCTCTGAGAGGGAAAATAAAACAAGCCATCAACCCCAGAGATAGCAACCTCCTGGGCAAATTGCCAGTTGTTTAATATTGTTGCTAATGATCTACAAGCAGAAGTAAACAGCATGTTAATGAAATGAGTGGAGGAGGCTAAACTGGGGAAAGCTGCAAGAGCTGGTTTAGGCAGAAAATAAAAGTATGGGGGCTCGGGGAGGGCAGAAGTGCACAAGGGAGAATTGGAACAGGATTGTTCTGGGTGTGATGCAAGGGGATGTAACAGCAGAGGAGAAGGAGGATAAAGCAATGCCAGGCATTTGGACTGCAGTGAGTAGCTGGTGAAGGCCCACTGGTAGGGATGAAGAGACTTGGGATCAGGTGTGGAGGCTGCTGGTGATCGGTGTAGCCCAGCCTGTTGTCTCCTCTCTGCCATTGCAGTGACTGCCTGTAGACTTGCCTCTGGCTCACAGGAAACAGCCTGCACTGAGCAGTGCATGGCACTGGCAAGGAGAGCCTTGTTACAGCCCCTGCAAGAGCATCAGTCACTGCCCAAAGCTCTTTTAGGCCACCATTAGCCAAAAGGAAAGGTACTTTCCCAACACTGTAGCCTGGGATTGAATCGGGAGTCTATTGTGGTGAAGCCAGCTGTGAAGATGGCAAGTTTCTACTGGCACAACAGATCTGGGACTAAGGTTTATGGGTTGTGCTTGTCTTGAGCAGTGGGAGATGGGCAGTTTCACTGGCATCACCCCGAGCCAGCAATGGGACAAGTTTGTTTAGCATCTGGCCCTAACACAGCCTGCAGGGAGGCAGAAGTCACTTCAGATAAATACTGTCCCAAAACATTTCATTTCTCTCTCTCTCTCTTTTTTTTTTCCCTCCCTCCCCCTCATTAGAAATTCATTGGCTCTAATTGCAGAGGTAGTCAAACTTTGGCTGCATCTGAACTGCAGGTCTTGGAGGGGACTCGCACGCTAGACAGCAAGATGAATGATTTATTATTATATTATTATTTATTCATTTAAATTCATGAATGCTTATCCAAATCCAAAATTGCCCAATTTCATCCAGATCTGAATTTATAGATTTTCAAGCCAGATGGGACCGCTCTGATCAGCAGCCTGACCTCCGGCATCGCGCGGGCCAGGGAACGCCACCCGGCAATTCCCACGGCGGCGGGAAGCGTTGCCGCTATGTAAATCAGCATTATCAAGCCCAGTGACTTGTCTGAAACAGTCTCTAGTGGAATCTGTGAAATTGGCTGGTGGTTTTCAGCTCTGTTTCTCAGCGCCGGGTCCTGCCTCCATCACGGGAAATGCAGCATCAGCTCTCCTCGGCCTGGAAGACAGGGGTGGACAGGGCTGTGGGATCAGGCTCCCTGCCCTACAGCTGTGAGATGCAGCCTTGCTCTTGTCTAAATGGTTAGGCATGAAGATGGGGGAGTCTAATATCAGCTCCTACAGTGCTAACGAGAAAAACTTTGTCTATAAAAACTGCTCCAGGAGCCCATGGGAAGGGCAACCCCCAGCCAAGGTGAGCCCTGCCAAGCCGAGCTGTGGTGACCAGTGGCTCAGGGGAAGTTTGTGTGGACATCTGATGTGAGCACAGGTAGCTGTGAGCTTTACTCTTTACCATTTCCTCTGTCTCTTTGGGAAAATCCTTTTCTTTTTGTTTCGCTGCCTGTATTGTATTGCTGAACCCCAGGACAGTATTTGGACAGTAACATGCCATGGAAACCTCAAATGACAGTTAGCAATTTCTGTGGGTTGTCAGGGTTTTGAGTTTAGGGATTGGTGTGTCTAGGGGGAAGAGGTTGGGAAGTCACACAGGAAGCAAGCAAATAATTAAAGGCAGACAAACGTAATAGCAGGCAAGCACAGAATGGGATCCAACCTGCATTAAAGAGTGGGATAAGAACCCTATCTCCCAAAAGCTCATTAAAATGTGTCTGTGCATATCTCAAGGATGGGTTAGAAATCAAGAAATTAGCTCTGGCAGCAAAGACAAGATAAAGGAAACCCCAGAGAGATTATCTTATTTTGCTTCCAAAGACTTTGTGCTTTTGTTGTAAACCAGCTAGTTGGAAGAATTTCCCCCTTCTCCTAGTCACCAAAGCATTGATTCCCTTCTCTTCTTTGCATGATGAGATGGCATCTGCTCGCTTCAGGTGCCACAGGTCCTGCAGTCCTGGGCAGCAAGTGGAGTAGGTAGACTGGAGGTCTGAGCCAGTGCTACAGTCCGGTGATGGTTGCATGCTGCTGGCACCCTGGTTCATTGGGCTTTCAGTGAGAGGAAGCCCAAAGCAGGACAGCTGGCTTTGCACACTTGTAAGAAGACCATATTTATCCTCACAAGGGCATTATTTTTCCAACTTCTTTTCTTCCAAGTCACAAACTAGAAGGTGACCTGTACAACCATGACGGGTTTGTAAGTTGTTCTTACATTCCCCATCCTGCTTTAACTGCTGGACCATAAAAGCTGGAGGAGCCTAATCCATGAGCAAGAGCACGCAGAAACAGTTCTTGCACTTAAACTGATGCCATATGCTAGCCTGAGAGGCAAGGACACAGGTGAGGAGTTTACAATATGTTCTGAGTTACCCAGATTTTGTTGAAGAACCCTGGTATGTAATACTAACTAGTTTGTCAGGTTAAGATGAAGCAAATATGGACTAGTGGATGGGCTGTCCATGTGTT
Source organism: Aythya marila (assembly GCF_965140915.1). Taxonomy (NCBI): domain Eukaryota; kingdom Metazoa; phylum Chordata; class Aves; order Anseriformes; family Anatidae; genus Aythya; species Aythya marila. Next base: position 8,207,855 of record NC_139080.1, on the reverse strand, counting down.
TGTTCAAAGAATATGCTTTCCATAGTGTTTTTTCCATCCGTAACTCAGCATTTTAAGGGATAAAGGTATACTCTATAGGCTCATTACTCTGATTAGCTGTCAGTTCATTTCTTAGGTCTCCTCCTGGCCTGAGATATGACCTTTATCTCTTTATCTCCTGCTCAGATAAGATTTGTTATCTGTGAAATTACTGTAGTGACTGTGATGGTTGGGTCTCAGAGGTCTTCTGGTGACTGGAGCCAGCTTGGTGGGCTCAGCAAGAAGGACGTGCCAGTCTTGCAGAATGAAGCATTGTTTCAAATATTTTAGCACACATGAAACAAAGACACGACAGAAAGAAAAGAGACCCAAGTGGTTTGTGCTGCAATCATATCTTCTGCAGCCCTTCAAAGGAACCCCAGACCACTTCAGACACTCCTTAACTTGCAGAAATTCAAAGATCACCTTATCCAGGATCAAAAGACAGCAACAGTTCAATGGCACACAGCAGCAATTAAAGATTAGAAGCACTGTGGCTTTGTTTTGCATTTCAGGTTGGTGGAATTGAAAGGAGGAGAATGCAATCATCGGCTGGCTGTTGTCCAGGACTCTGAGGCTGCGTCTATACCTGTAAATTAACTGTAGCTGGGTCTGCTCTCTTGCGCAGAGGCCAGCTGGCACAGGATATCCTGCATCTGTACTATTAAATTCTCTCACCCTCCAAAAAAGGGGGGGTTGCATCCAAATTGCCTACTGAGAATGGGCACTAGTCTGCGCTAATTCCCAGGCTACATCTAGGCATCATTTGGGAAAATGCTAGTTAGCTTGTGCCAAAAACATGCCAGGTAGTGTTTTAACAACTTACAGTACAGAAGATCAAGTTCTCAAGTCCAGGGACAATTTTTGCAACTGTTCATTCTAGTGGTAATGATGTAGCCTGAGAGTTTACATTATAAACTTTAGCAAGAATATCTCCAGGTCCTTTGTGGCTGTCCCTTGTGCTCAGGTCTCCTCTGAAGGTCAGTACACTTCTGGGATTCCTCCCATTGCCCATCACTGACAGGCTTCCTCTAGTCTGAAGGCACTCACATATATGGACCTGCCATTGTGTGGGCAAAGCAGAATAAAAAGGAGTTCTGGGCACAATGTGCCATTGCTGAGTACTTCACAGTAGCACCGAGGCCATGATGTTGTCAGAAGTGGGACATACAGGTGTGCAGTATCTTTGCAGACTGATTTATGGAGAGCCCAGGGGAGTGCTGAAAGCAGTCCTTGGGGAGCAGGGGCTGCACTGTGGCACCACACCAAGGACAAGAAGCTGAAACTTGCACAGGCAGTGGGAACAGTTTAAACCATAAAGCTGTCCTCTGTAGAGATTTGGTGTTTGCACCTTTTGTGTGTTATCTCAGGAGGCTCCCATCCACTCTCTCATTGAGGGATAAGATGGCACCACGTGGCACAAGGTGCAGGCTCTGGACTGCAGCGTGCTGTAGGCTGATGACACATCTCCCTGGTCCAAAGCTGGGGTGAGATGAGGAAAGGGTCATAAGCTTGCCTGTGAAGGCTGTGATGGTAGCTGCTAAAGGCTTTTCGGGAAGGAGTGGGGGTGAAACGACCCCTACCATCCTCCCTGACATTCCCGCACCCTGCTAATGGCAGCCGAGACGACTTTCTGCTAATGCAAATGTTCACAGCTGTATGCTGGATGTTGCTGAGTGGATAATGGCTGATGAGGTTGCCTGTAGACAGTCACTCCACTACCAGTGTGTAATTAATTGCTATGTAAAGTGCTCTGAGATGCGGTGCTGCTGAAACGCCGGGTGTATAAATGCCATCCCCACACAAAAGGGAACAACATGCAAATTCCCTCAATATATTTTTAAATGCGAGCATTTTTCAGCTGTTTGCTCTTTTGTAAAATTTATTAGGCCCCCTCCTGGGAACTGGAAGGCAGCAAGGGCAGTGTGGATGGATGAGCTGGATTCCAGGGGCTCCCACTGTTCCTGCTGCTCGGCCCCAGACTCCAGGGGGTCATCTGTTTTTCTTCTCCTATTCCTTTAACCTCTGTTTAACTTTTGTTTCCTCTTTCTTTTGCTTTCTTGCATGGTGAGCTGCTGCCTGCCTGCCTGGGGAGGGCAGCAGGGAAGGAGAATGCTTTTCTGCAAAGGGCAGAAGCTTGTAAGGGCTCCTGCCCCTGTTTCCTTGTGAACCAGAGAGGTTTCTTGTCTGGCTTCCAAAGGAAACATGTTGTCCCAACTGGATGCAACCCAGAGAGATGTGGTTTCAGGCCAGCTGGAGCTGGAAGGGCAGTGGCATGGGGTGGCAGCCTGGGCTGCAGAGGGCAAAAGCCTTGTTGTTGTCTAATTACAGAGGTCCATGTCAGCTCTGAAGAAAGACAGGGAAGGACAGACTGTCTTCCCTGGGGACAAGCCTATCACAAGGTGATTGACAAACCTAGAGCAAGGTGGCCTGAATGGGAGACTATGAAATCTTGAGTGCTAGGGATTACATGAAAAAGGCATGATGGCTCACAGCTTCCCATGCCACAGGCTGGAGAGGACATGCAGCAAAATGAACAGGCAAGTTTAAAGAAAAAGACGGGACTGGTTTTCCCCAGGGCATACAGGTTAAAAAACAAGTAGACCAAGGCAGGTCTGCCGCTGGCCATAGGACACTATAGTCTAGATGCTGCCACTGGTACAGGAACGCCTTTACCTCCTGCTATCAGAAGTTGGGAGAATGTGTGGGGGCATGGGAAAGCATTGCAATTCTTACAGTAATTTCCTAGGCATCTCTTGCTGTTAATGAATAGAAAAAGGACACAGATGCTATAAGGGCTGGAAATCTTAGGCTTTTTTTTCTTCTTCTTCTTTTTTTTTTTTTTTTTTAATATGCTAATATTCAATATATTAAGAAATGGGTAGCTGACAGATCATGGAAGGAAATTATAAGCAGAAAATCTGTTTAATGAGCACTTTTCTATAGTGTTTCTGAGAAGGCAGTCATAGCTTGGATGCAATGTAGTGTTTCCATCAATGGTCCGGAAATAAATAAAAACAGTACTGCTCACTAAAATGTACAGATAACCTAAAGTTTGGAGGGGTGCTTAATATGGCTTGAGACTGCATGAAATGACTCTGTACCCATCAGTAGTCCAGACACGTAGAGCACTCATTTTCACAGTATTTAACTGGGAGAAAGAATGGGAAGCAGGGGGACAGGTTGAAGCTACAGAGGGGTGAACACAGAATCACTGAATAGCTGAGGCTAACTGGAAGTCATCCAGTTTGCTATCATCTAGTTGCTCAGGACCATGTCCAGTTAAGTTTTGAATGTCTCCAAGGAGGGAGAGAGAGACTCCAAAACTCCTCTGGGCAACTTGATGCAGTGGTTGATTGCTGTCAAAGTAAGAGTTCCCTCTGACATTTACATGGAATTTCCTGTGTTTTTTCCTTTTGTCCTTTCACTGGGCACCACTAAGAAGGGTTTGTCTTTGTCTTCTTTATTTGCCCATACAGATATTTATACATATTGATAAGTTCCTCTTGAGCTTTCCCTTCAACAAGCTATTTAGTCAGAGATCTCAGCATCTCCAGTTCATCAGTTGTCTCACCAGTGCTGACCAGAGAAGGATCACCTCCCTCAACATGCCGGCCATGCCCTTCCTAGGACAGCCCTGGAGGTTGTTGGCCTTGTTTGCTGTAAGGGCACATTGCTGGCTCCTGATGCACCATGGTGTCCACCAGGACCACCAGGTCCTCTTCTGCATAGCTGCTTTCCATCTGGCCAGCCCCAGTGTTTGTGGGAGTCCCTCTGAAAGGCAGTGACTCTGAAGAGGATCAAGAGGTTCTAAGAAATGGTCCTTCATCTGGACTTGAAGTCTCAGTACGATGGTGGAACCAACTAATGCCACCCTGAAGGAGGCCGGTGAAAGGATAGAACTACTTGTAGCTCAGTATAAGTCACAAGGGGATGGATAATGAAAACTTAAGTCCAGTTTGAGGATATGTGCTTTGTCAGGGCCAGTAAGAAACTGGCCAGCATGCAGAAGCCCTCACAAGTCTGGGCTGGAGAAAATGCTTCCAAGAGAGCAATGTGTTCAGCTCATCAACAAGCTCAGATGGTGATGTGCTGTGTGTGTGCACCTGCAATAAAAGGACTCTTTAATCTAAAAGACAAAGAAAGGCACAGGGTAGACCAGTGCCTGTAAACTGAACACAAATAGATGTAAGCAGGAGTCTGGGCATCTGTTTTGTTGGTCTTTATCACAGGGAAGAAATTGCCATGGTTATTGGTAGAGATTTCATCTCCCAGTGCTTTGAATCAAAAATGTGCAACATTAGTTGAACCCAACCTGTACATGACTCACTGCAGCGCTGCAACCTGTGCTGTCCAAGATGGCAAGCTGGGCTCTTCTTGCTGTAGTCTTTAGCTTGGACTAGAGTGGGTCCTAAAGTGGTCTTCTTATACCATAAAGATCGGTCTATGGCAATCCCAATGGACATTTCAACTCTATCATGCCTCTTTTGCTTGGCTTTTCCTCAGAATCTCAGCTACTTTTTATGTTACCAATATCCATGGCTGGTAGTAGGTGCCCTCTGTAAGGACAAGAGCATTCACTCAGTGACTGCTAGGCCCCACATTTTCACCCAAATGCCTCTGTAAGGCACCAAAGGCCAATACCTATTGGTACCTGTCTGGCTTCCGGCAAATGAAGCAGAAATAGTGCCGCAGGTCTATGACAGGAAGAAATCACAGATATCTTTTTGTTTTTCTGTGCTTTTACTCATCACCCACAACAGCTTCTATTTCTAACCCTGTGTTAAAAAAAAAAAAGAAAAAAAAAGAAAAAAAAAAGAAAAACACACACAAAACAAACCCCTGAAAGTCAATATTTATTTTTCAGTCTTCCTCTCCCCTGCTGTTCGTCTCTGAATTTAATGCTTTTGAAAGGTGAATGATTGATGATTTACTGAAAACGAAGTTAAAATATAAATAATTCCACGATTCGGCTGCTGTATTAAGCAGGCATATGAGAAAAGCCCAGAAGACCAAGGTTGGCTTTTATTATTAACAAGGAAAAAAAATTAAATTTAAATAAATGTAATATTTATTAAAATTTCCTTTCACGCTGTTACCTGAGGTTCATAAAACTTTTGAGCTGTGTCAGCTTTGCACTCCCCAGTACATTGAACTCCAGGGAAAACTATAAGCAAATTCTTAAGATCAATGCAAACTACTTCTCCATTACTCAAAAAAGGGAATTTTAACTATTTTTGAAGGCCCCAGGACTCCACTAATCCAGATATAAAGACTTTTTTCACCTTCAAACTTCACAGTTCCAGCTCCCCTTTCACCCTCTCCCCTCCCATCACCACCCCAACACACACACAGCCCTTTATATGCTGAGAGAAAAGAGAATATACATCCTTCAGCCTGTTTTCCATCTTTTCTACGGCCAATTGTTCTGGACGAATTAGACCTAGATACAATTAAATCTCATGTTGTACCCTGTTTGTCTCAAAGTGTGACATTAGGTAGGCTGAAGATGCAGAGTTTGGATCCAGACAGGAATTTGCCAGAAGGGCAGAGGAAAGCAGTGTTGAGCTGCTCCTGCACCCTGGCTGTCCCCGTGGCAGTGCCAGTGCCAAGGAGAGGAGATATAATGCTCTTCTGGGTGAGGATGACAGAGAGAGGAAGATGTTCTCCTGGGATGAAGACACTGCAGTGACAAATCCAGGTCATGTTCTGTAAGCAGCACAGGGGAGAATGGTTGGAGATGTAGGCTCTTTTAACAACCAGTTGGTTTCCAGGTTTGAATTGTAAAGTCAGTGAAAAGATCCTGTTGTTTTTGCCTTCTTGTTTTTAATGATGCCAACACACTAGGAGAGCAGAGAGTCAGGGAGAGAAAAGCCAGAGTAATTTAACAGCAGATACTCATCATTGAGGGCATGGAACTAGATAGACCTGTTCTTGGGTCCAAGTTTGCCTTCACGCTGGCCTGTGTACCAGACATGTATTCCTAAACTGATAAATCTGAGGATCACGTGGGAAGGAAAAGCAGTGTTACAACACCTTCAGGCTTGTACTCAGCCATGCCCTGGTGTGTGGGTAAGCGGCTGTACTTGGTCATCATACCACTTTCAAGGACTTGAGTGCTGCTTGCAATGGCAGCAGAGGGGACCTGCAGGTTCTGGTGATAACAGTGCAGAGCTGGAGCACTTGTTTGTCTGAGTTAAGCATCCTGAATGCAACCTATAAATATAATCCGGCATGCACATCTGGTTTTGCTGGGGAGGGAAGAAAAATGCACTAGGGGATGGTCACCAAAATTTAGCCCAGGCACAGCTGAGTGTCTCTTTCTCTCTGTACGAGTACCACAAAGAAATGCTCTGCCTCAGAGAAATTCACCGAGGCGTGAAGGATCTTGTTCCTTACATGAAGATGTCAATACTGCCCAGACTTTGAAGGAGATTTTTCGCACAGAGGTAAGTTTTTCACCAGCAACCTGATGAAGTTGCTGGGTGTGGAGAGTAGTAGTATGCTTGGACTCTGCAAGGGTGGATTCAGAGGGAAAAACTGAGCTGTACGAGAATGTGCTTTGATGTTGATAAACGTGCCTTGTGGAGGCATTAGAAAAAAGAAAAAAAGAGGGGAAGAAGGATGTTGAAAAGGATGATAAAGCAAGAAAAAGATGCATGGGATTTGGAAGCATTTGAAGAAACCTTTTTATAAAGCTGTTCTAGGCACGTCCCGTCAAATCTCTCCTGCTGTGAGGAATTTTCATGTTACTTTGCAGATAAACTTGTTGAGAGCATGCTGTCTGCCTCCATGGTGACAGAACAGCGTCTCGAAGGAAACGGCCTTGCATCATCATTTCTCCTTCAGTCTCAGGCAGCATCTGTCACTGCAGAGCTGGGCTGTGAGCCGCGAATTAGACCCAAGTCCTCCCTGGCCGGGGGAAGCTGCATTTGGTTGGGTTTGTCAGGGTTTTTGCTTTGGTCTTATTTTTGGGTAGTTCAGATGAAAATGAGGGAACATGGGAACAGAGATATGAGAGAGAGGAGGGAGGACGTATAACTGGATCACAAACTGGTCCAGGTGAAGGCTGCCCAGAGAGGTTGTAGAGTCCCTTTTCTTCAAAAGCCCCCTGGACATGGCCCTGGGCAACCTGCCCTGGGTGTCCCTGCTTGAGCAGGGGTTGGACCAGAGGGACACAGAGGTCCCTTCCGACTTTAACCATTCTGTCAGTCTGTGAAGACAACATTTGGGATATCAGAGGAATAAAAAATGTGTTTCCTTGGAGAAATGCTGTGCTTATCCGGGTTGTTCTCAGCTCCCACAGAGATCTTTCCAAAATGAGGCCAGCAATCACGGTGGGCCTCTGTGGCTTCGTGTTACAGGCAACAAGGACACAAGGCTTGAATAGGGAGTGGAGCAAGTCAATGGGATGTGTGTGTGGGAGGAGACAGCTCACATCTCCCCTACCTGCTCAGAGCTGTGCAACTCCAGTGATTGCTATCAGGGCTCCAGTCTTTTAGTCCATTCTCCATCTTTATTCCACTTCCTTTTCTACATTGCTGCCATGGCACTGCCTTGAAAGACCACAGACCCTCTCTAGGTTTGTTTTCCGCTTACGATCCCACCAAAAACCATCTGAGACATCTTTGAGGCCACCTGCATGGAGCCAGCCAAGGAATGGCTGTCCGGGAGGCCGCTGTTTGTTTCAAGCAGTGCCGTGCCCTCGGGTTGTTCCCACATCTTGCCTGCTGCATCCATGCGATCTTATTGCACCGTCACCCACTAGTTGTTTCACTCGGCTGTTCCCAAAATGGGATCCCAGCTCCGTGAACCAGAAATTGCTTATTGCATCTTCACACAGCAACTAGCACAGGGGATGCGAGCAAGGGCATCAGCTGGTGATTGAAAGGCAAGTAACAGCTGACAATCCTGATTGAAATGTGTCCCATGAAAATATTTTTCAGCAGAAAATGGGCCTTTTTCATTAAATGGATTTTTTCTATGAAACATTATCAGCTTTGTAGGATTTTTGCTTTATTTTATTTAATAAAAAGTTGTTTACCTTTTTGGTTTTGTTTCCTCTGTTAGTGTTTCGAAAAATTGCAGCAACTGAAATTGCCTTTGTCGCTCATTTAAAACAAGAAAAATCCCACAAAAATGTTTAACTCACAGAATTATTTCACTTTTTTTTTTTTTTTTCGTACTTTTGCTTGGAAGATATTGAACATGTCTCAGTTGCCTCCAGTATAACTCTAGACACGCAGATGAATTTACCTTTGTCTAGTGAATGTCATTCTCAAAGAATAACAACAACAAAAAGTTTCCATTAGCTCAATAGAGCTGGGTGTCATAGAGCTGCTTGGGAGCATTGTTTCTGAATTTGTGGGTTCAAATCCTCCTTTGGGTTGCACATTTGGGCTTCATATTGTTTCTAAGTTTAAGTCTGTACCCTGAAAAGGGGGAGGGGGAGGGGAAGGAAGGGGAAGGGAAGGGGAAGGGAAGGGAAGGGAAGGGAAGGGAAGGGAAGGGAAGGGAAGGGAAGGGAAGGGAAGGGAAGGGAAGGGAAGGGAAGGGAAGGGAAGGGAAGGGAAGGGAAGGGAAGGGAAGGGAAGGGAAGGGAAGGGAAGGGAAGGGAAGGGAAGGGAAGGGAAGGGAAGGGAAGGGAAGGGAAGGGAAGGGAAGGGAAGGGAAGGGAAGGGAAGGGAAGGGAAAAAAAGCTATTGCTGGTCTCATGATTCCTTCAGCTTCTTGACTTTTAAGGGATCAAGTCTTCCAATTCTTGCAGGATAGTCCCTGAGGCCATGTTAAGTCACCCTTGTAATTACTGTCTTTAAAGAGAAAATTTGGAGTGCTTTAAAAGCAGATTCCCTTGTATTAAGAGATGGTACAGGTATGAAGCAGTGTGCTCCAGTGAGCTGGAGTTAACTCCCCATTTTTCCACCTCCGTGCCTCTGGTACCAATCTCTGGTAATTTTGCTTTAGCAGCTTGGTTGCGGAGTGTTAACTTCTGCTCTGGGTGGTGAGAATACGGGTGATATCACTCTGGGACATTGTGCCGTGCTCGCTTGCAGACATGCTTGGCTGGGAGGGACTGCGGCTCTCCCCGCATGTCACACCGAAATATTTCAGGCGAAGCCTTTATGATAAATTAGGGAACGTGGTCAGCCAGAAACAGGCAGAGCTCTATTTTATTAATCTGCGGGTGGATAACAATAAAAATGATGAAAGATCTAATCAGCTACATTATTAGCTAAAGGTTGGTGAGGCTGGGAGAGCAAAGGGGTGTGAGGGTGCTGGGGGTGCTGGCAGGGTTCAAAGACAGAAGGAGAGACAAGAGCATTGTCTGCAAGCACTGTTACACGTAAAGCTGTAAGGTCAAAACACTGCTGGGGATGATACCTCCACAATTTCAGTCTTCAGTGCCCCTTTCTCATCTGCCATTTCCTTTGACAGCTTAAGAAGTCTGGGAGCACCCACATTTTCAGCAGTCAAGTGCCCCATTAGAGCCTGATGCTCCCTGTCTCACTTTCACCCAGCCCTTGGTGCATCCTGGCGCACCAGGACCCCAAAGAGATTTTTCCCTTCCTGTCATGCAGAAGGTGGGGAGATGCCTCTTTTGTGGACTGCACTGAGGGGTGAGCTGCTGTGCTTTCTATTGGTGTGTCTTGTATATTTCCAGCAATACCTAGGAGATAGAGGTGGGCAATTCAAGCCCCCTTCGCAGTCAGTATCAGCTGGGGAGGTTGGTACATGGTGCGTGCAATGCTAAAGGTGGTAGATTAAGGCTTCTATTTATTCTTTGAGCCCTCTTTTACTTGGGGTCCTATTGTCTTTTGGGGTAGCAAATTAAGTGAATACAGTAAAGGAGAGCTGTGTCTAAGCATCTGGTTATGGAAGAATTGGAAGGCTCCAAGTCTCCATTAAAGCTTTGATTTGGCAACATCACAACGTCCTGCAGTCAACGCACCTGTATGCAAATGCATCGTGGACAGCTAAAGAGCCTCTGTTCTTTGCTTCCTCTCATATTTTGCATTGCTTATTATTTGCTTACAATTCAAGTCTGCCTCATAGTCTCTGTGGTAAGAGCATATTGAGGAAAGTCATCTCCTTTCCCAGTAATTTTCTCAGCTTCTCTTGATCATTAACATGCTGGAAATCACTTGAAAGAAACACTGCAATTTTTTAAGGGATTTTATTCATTTATTCATCAAGGTTAAGGACCCTGAAAAACTGCTGTCTACATCTTTTAGCACTTACTTCTTTCAAATCTCATATACATTATAGTCCTCAATCTGGAGTTCTCTTTTGCTATGAGGTTTTCTCTGCCTCTATCTTTTGTTGCAGTCTTAATGTACAATAAACCCCTTTAAAATTAGTTATACTGCTACAGTTGTCAGGAGAACTCAAGTGATCTGATGAATTTAGTAAGAATTCCAGGCTGCGAAACAGATACAATGAAATTCTCTCCTTCAGCCTACTTGCCTCATTATTAAACTTCCAGTTTATAGTGTGCAGACAGTCGCGCACTATAATTGAGGTTGAATTGCCATTCTCATTATAAATCCCGTTTTCTTGCGTGCTCATAACTTCAGCCAACACATGGGCTGAAACTGTGCGCACTCACTTTTAGCCCGCAGTAGGATATTTAACTCTGTGATCTATGGGCTTTAGCTCTGCTGCCATGCTCTGCTGCCCCATATATTTCACCGTAACTGGAGCTTCTGGTGAGGTTAAGGCACAAAAGCTAGGTATGAGCAGTTCTGCCTAACTTAGGCACCAGACTTGCACCTGTACTTTAGGCAGACAGTGAGGCATTGCCCTGATGGAGGCATTGATGTTTGTTACCCAGCCATCTTAGAGGGTGTTTTTTTCAAGATCCTGTCCATCAGCTTAAGAAATAGAAGTCTCCCTGGAGCCTTGAAAACTGCCTGTCCCTTCTGGTTGTCTGAGCAGGAAATTTGGGCATTTCCTTCATTTGCTGCCCAGAATTTAGGTACAGGTGAGTCTCAGCAAAACCCTTCCTTCCTTTGTTTCAGAGAACTCTGCAAGTTCAATAGGGGATTTAGAGCTGATGACTGGATCCATTTTGACCCATAGCACTTCTGTTAGAGCATCAAGCCTCCAGAGGCAAGGACCTCAGCTTTGCTGCCGTCCCAACCTGCGAGCAGCCTTATCTCCATGGGGAGCACTGAGAGAAGCCTTTGGTTGCTAACACACACTGAACGGGCCAACTCGGTGCCGAGTCCCCCAGCTGAGGGTCAGTTCAGGTGGAGATTTCTGCATTGCAGCTCAGCCTGCAGCCAGGAAGAGCAGAAGGGAATGGCCTCCTGGCTGGAACACTCTGGGTTGAACTTTTGGGGCTCGGGACTCTTCTCTTTGTCACAGGAGTTGTGTGTGCCATCGGACACAGCAGCTGGGCCCACTGACTAGAGCTCAGCCCACCCAAATGGGGGCATAGACCTCAGGATGGAGGTACTGAAAGCCAAATGGGACCATTCCCACGACTATGCTTGAAGGGATGTATGTGGTGGAGGAAACCAGGGCACCTACAGAGACAGAATACATGGGCAGGCACCTGTGCCGTCTTACACGCTCTGCACATCAGAGGAGGCACCCCCTTGCCCTCACTCCAGCACAGTGACTCCTCCCGAGGAGAAGCTCCTCAAAGAGCTCTTGAGAGCTGAGAGCTTACAGAAACTTGCTGAGAGTTTGTGGGGAGAAGAGAGGTGTGATGGATAAAGAAAAACTAGCGCATGTTTGTCAAGAAACCCGAGCCAAAAGGATTTATGTCAAGAGATTTTTTTTTTTCTTTTCTTGGCAGTTATGAGAGATCACATAAAAAATAAGAAACACACGCACTCATATATTTATAATGGGGAGAAGGAGGTGGAGGAAAGAGATTCGTGCTAAAAGGAAATTGTCGAGTTGGGAAGCATGAGATAGAGAGATAAATGACACCCTACAGCCAGACAAACCCCAGAGCTGGGCCAGCCCTGTCTGCAGACGCGTGGCGTAGGGGAGGCGGTGTTTTTGATGCATGCTGTCAGGGAGGCCATAGCTGTTCACTAAATCCCTCTCTCTGCCCTCGCTGTCACGGTCCAACAGCTGCTTGTGGAGTAGACAGCAGTGGTGATGGAAGGTGCTGCCATTTATCCCCAGCGGTTTATCACCAACCTTTCACTCCTGCGGCACAGCGGGAAGCCTTCTCCTGCTTCTGGCCCTCTGGCTTCTTATCGACTTACTTCTGTCAGCAGCCCAGGGCCCTCCTCCACCAGCCTTGCTGTGGCAGGAGCATGTGGTGGAGCCTGAGGGCCCTGCCAGGACACAGTAACGTGTGGTGGGGCCCCATGGCGATGTTGCAGAGCTCGTCTGCCCGTGCCCCACATCCCCGTTCTCCTCCAGGCGTAAGGCTCAGGCTGGGCACTTTCTCACACCTCTCCCCCACTTGCTTTGCTCTCCAAGTGCTACTTGCAGGAGAGGAAAGTGAAATGACAGAGCCCGAGGGAACGACGAAAACACAGTCTGTGTCTGAGAATGCGGGGAGGGCCTTCCCGCTTCGTTCCTCTCCTCATGCCCCTCTCTGTCCCCAGCTGAACCACTGTGACTGATTGCACTGAGAGTTTTGCTCCATGAGTGGAGATGAAAGAAAAGCTAAAAAGAGGGAAGGAGAGTGACTCCTACTCTGTTAGCATGGATAATTTTGTTTGACATACACAGGCTTTATTCTGGGTTACAAGGCTTAACAACTTCCTTAATGTCATTTCCTGCTTTTCAGTTCCACCCATCAGAGCCTGCACTCTGTGGAAGATGCTGGTGTTTTCCTGTGTGCTACGTGTATGTTTTATGAATGTGCTGGGGATCCTGGCATGAAGGCCAAACACTTTGTGGAACAATTTTCCTCCACTGTAATGGCGGGAGGGTCTGGGAGTACGTTACCCACGCTGCTCTGTGTCAGTAACCTCAACAACTCCTTTCAAATCCTTTCCCTAAGAAGTAGTTCTGGCAATTACTGTCCACACTTCCCTGGACTGGACAGAGTTTTAAGAAGTAGGTTAGCGGGAATAAGGTAGCTCTGAGCTATGCTGACTGCACTATCCCTAGGAACCCTGTGATGAGTTTCTGCAGCCACCAGAGCTATTCTGAATTTGTAATGAACTCGAAAATCTTATCTCTGGAGTGAAAAGCAAGCTCGGTCTCCTCTAGTTGTGGTGTGTAATGAAGGGTCAACTCCAGCTAACACCAGATGCGGCAAACGAAGATACAGTGTGGTTTGCTACTCCCTGGGTAAGTGTGAGATCATCTCTGTTCAAACATCATCACCAGGAAATTTTTGCTGCTCTCTAGTTTGGGCCATTGGCAAGAGGGTTACACCCAAAACAATTCAGTGCAGCATTTTAAGACAGCCTCAGTACTGGATTTCTGCATGAATATAAGGTGCAGGAATTTAAGAAATACCTTAAGATAATGAACAGACCTAGGAAGACGAATCCCATGGAAATTTGCTTACCTGCCTCTATCTTATAATTCTTTTCCTCTAATAAGCTAACTGTCCTCTGTAGTAGCAGTCATTGTGCGTGGTGTGTTTACCTGTTATTTGACAAACACTACTATAGGGTTTTTTCCTCTATTCTCATGAACAGTTTGCATCTGGGAAGTTTTTTGTTGTTGTTGTTGTTGTTTTGTTTTTTCTTGTTTGTTTTGTTTTGCTATTGATCCTGAGTTAGATTTTAAGCTTTGTGGGTCAGGCACCATCCTTTGGTCTGTGTTCACGCAGTGAAGAGCTTTAGCATCCATACAGTGTGACAAGTCAGATTGTGCCCACTGGGGATGGACAAATCTTTCCTGCTGAAATATTTTCTACAAAGAAAGGTCAATTTTGACGCCTCCTTCCTTCCCCTCCTTGGTTATTATTAATAAGAAAAATATTTCTTTTTGGGTCTGCTGAACTTAAAGGGCTTTGTTATTGCTTGCATGTGTCAGGGTCCACATGAATTGCTGCAGCACCTGGCAGGAGGCTCAGTTCATGTAAGCCGTACATCCGTTCTCTGCTACTGGTCCTTCTCCTTCACTGAACACTATTTCCCATAAAATACTGAAATGTCTTGCTGGTTGGCAGCTTTTCCAGAAAGTTTTGCTGCATATGAATCAACAGATTTCTCCGTTTAAAATTTTCTAGATTTTGAATGTTTTGGCCTTATTTGGACTGAAAAATGTACATTTACCAGGCTGGAATTAATTTATTTTTCCAGTGAGGCCTGCTAGGTACATGTGTGGGAGATTTCGCTCCCTGCTTCTTTCCCCACAAAGTTCAAGTAGGTCAGATGCTACCGTCGACAGTCCAACTTTAGCTTTACTCCTTCAAATCCCCACCAGTCTCCTGGACTTGACTTTACAAGTCCTTTCATGTCACTTCGCACTGTAGTGGGAGGAAGCGAAAATTACGGGCCACAGGCAGGGTTCCAAAAAGTGCTCTCTCTTTCTCAGAAAAGGGCTGGCATCTTTCCATGGGCCTTCATTGTATTTTATAGCCATACTACAGTATTTAACAGCATAATTTAGTAAGTGTCGGTACTCTGTAGCAGAGAGTGGAGAAACCGTCTTATTCAACCTCTGGCGACGTGCACTGATTCAAATAATGCACTGCGAGGTAACAAGAATGTTTTCTGGAAATGAAATTGGAGTCAGAAATGCCCTCATTGCCCATCAGCATAAATATTGGTGTCATCCTGATCAGCAAGCAGAATTCAAGACCTTTTACCCTTAAGAGGTTACTCTCTTTCAGAACTTCATGTTTTAATTCATTTCCCAACAAATTAGCTACCCCGAAGTGCAGACGTTCATCCCAGTTTCTTCCTAAGACAAGGACAGGGCTTTTTTAATTTCCGTTCATGTCACACCCTAAATAAGTTTAATCACTAGAAGATCACTTATCCACCATTATTGTGCATTGTTCTACCTGAGTCATTTTTTCAGTTAATAGAATATATGAAATGATTAAAGAAAATCAACGTTCTTGCTGTAGATTACAGATATAGCTGAGCGGCTGAGGGAGCTGGGCTTGTTCAGCCTGGAGAAGAGGAGGCTCAGGGGTGACCTTATCACTCTTTTTAGGTACCTCAAGGGAGGCTGTAGCGAGGTGGGGGTTGGCCTGTTCTCCCACGTGCCTGGTGACAGGACGAGGGGGAATGGGTTTAAGTTGAGCCAGGGGAGTTTTAGGTTAGATGTTAGGAAGAACTTCTTCACTGAAAGGGTTGTGAGGCACTGGAACAGGCTGCCCAGGGAAGTGGTGGAGTCACCATCCCTGGAAGTCTTCAAAAGACGTTTAGATGTAGAGCTTAGGGATATGGTTTAGTGGAGGGCTGTTAGCGTTAGGTTGGAGGTTGGACTCGATGACCTTGAGGTCTCTTCCAACCTAGAAAATTCTGTGATTCTGTGATTCTGTATCTGTGGAAGACTTACTTCAACACAAAATCTGAGTGAAATGATTTCCCACCCTTCCAACTGTGGTGTCTCTTCGTTCCTCAAGCCCTTTAAAAATTTTGGGGAGGTAGGTCTGGCTGCGATCCTGGACTGCCATCGGACATGGTGTTCTCAACACAGGGGGAAGAAAAAGTAAGGACTTTTCTGAGCTGTCACAGAGGCCATTTTGTGTTTACCTCAGCTGTACAGCCACCGTCTGTGGAAATTTTCTTACCAGAGTGTCAGGGATGTCACCTCTCAAATCAAGCAGGAGGCAGCAGTTGCATCAGAATCTGATCGGATGTAATCTCCTGAAGAGATTTCATTGGGTTCTCCAGCTTAGAAGGCTGCAGTGGCCCATCATAATCTCTATCAGTTGTACCAGACTTGTACACAGCATAAAAAGACACTGAATCCGTGTAATGTCATTCGTCACGCCTGCAGTCACAATGCCAACCCCCTCCTGCAGCAGCTGCTGCAGTTTGGTCTTTGCCGTGTATATTTTTGAGGTGTAGCCGGGTTTAAGTTGGAGGATCCTCAGCATATCAGCCAGTGGGAAGCAGCATTTCCTCAAGTCACCCTTCTCTCAGTTAGCAGTGAGCCTAGCGTCAGGGCTGTGCATAATGTCCTGCCATCAGTACGCTGGCAGTAAGGCTGGACTTTGCCTGATGAGGGCAGCCAGTGATAAGCTATCCAGTGTGCATGTGGGAACCCCTCTCTTCTCCACCGGGTGGAACTGGAACTACCATAGTTCATAGCAAGGTGCAGCATGCACTGTAGTCCTTGTCCCTCTGTATGCCAGGTAAATGCTTTTGTGCTTACTACCCTCCTGGCCCGCACTGCTTTTCCTTAAAAAGAAAACCCAATCCAGAAGGGAGATGCAGTAAAATTTGGTAGATCTACTGGGTTGGACAATAGTGAGGAGAGGGCTGCACTGGGTGCCTGTTCCACAACGTAGGCACAACTGTGGTTGTGCAAGTCTAGCTGTCTTAAGTCTAGCCTTTGATACTTTTATTTATTGAGAATAACAAGGGGCACGGCCACAAGACAGACTTGCTCCGAGGAGGCGACTGGACTAGAAAGCACAGAATTCCCTTCCCATCAGCACTGCTGTGATCTGTGTTCTACATCTGCTCTGTTTGGGAAGTTCAGAGGGTATTTGCAGTGGTAACATACTCATATATCTACACACATCTGCAGCAATTGATAATACATCTCTTCTGTAGCTGTCTCCTGAAGTTATCAAAGCAGTCGAGGTGGTATTTTAACAGGAATGAAGTAGATGAGCAATGGGGTCTCTTGTGTTTTTAAAAGTCTGCTTTCTAAGCCCCAAAACCAATATGAGGCAAAGTCATATGCCATTTCAAAAATAGGTAAAGTGAAGTGATGCAAACCAGAAATGGTGATGAGTAACACTGCCATAGGCTATGTACTGGTCTGTACACTCCTCTCAAGATGGCATGTGGCTTGGTAACTGTCCAGCTCTGCCATCTGCAGAGACTGAAACTCAATTGCTGTTAACGAGAATGAAATTATGGCAATATTAGCATAATTAAAATGAGAAGAATCCTAGTTCAAGGATGATTGATGCCCATGGAAAGCTTTGGATAGAAGCAGAAAAGTCAAGTCCAAGAGTGTTGGCTCAGACTTTATTTACCTACACAATTTCCCCAGGTACAGGAGGAAATGTCCTTAAAAAAAAAAAAAAAAAAAAGGTTTAATGTGGCTACTGACTGGTATTAAATAAATGATGCATGTTGGCAGAGCGATAGATGAGAATAGCGGAAAACACATTGTGAAAGGAACCAGAAGAATTGCTGTCATAAATCTCCCCAAACTATTCTAGACAGAGAAAGGCTAAAAACTAAGCAGGCTACTGGGAGCATAAGGAAGGGGGCTTTAGGAGAAACCCATAGCCCTGTAGGTTCATTGCCAAAAGTTCTGCCCATACATCCAGTCTCTTGGAAGAGAAGCACTGGATGGCCAAGGAAAGAGAAGGGATGTGAAGACGTGTCATTGCAACGTGGGTTGTTTGGCTTTTTGGTTTTATTTTTTTATTTCATGCAGGTTAAAAGAGCTCCAGGTGTTCTCTGTAGAAAAAAGAGATTAGAAGGCAGCATTAATCAAGTTTACAGCATATTCAAGCAAGTAGATAAAGAGGAGAGAAAAAAAAATACCCTGAAATGTTTTTCTAATGAATGCATATTTTAGCTGAAGAATTCGCAGGGGTCGATGTAGAGAAAGGCATGTGTATATGCAAAACTAGGGTTAGGAGACAAAATGGGATTATTTTCAAAGCTCATAAATAATGTAACCACTGGAAGAAAAATGCAGAGGTTTCTGTTGATCTTATTGCCAAAGGAACAACTTTAGGCCTGATAAAGTAAGGGGCTAAAGGGGATTTCACACAGAAGAATGGAAGAGCACAGCTGTCTGCCTATTACAACATGTCACACCACGCATGGTTTTCCTTGGGTAAAAGATGGGCATGTTGGGACAGGATGTTCTGGCTTCCTTGACCCACTAAAATGGCTGTGTCCAGGGCTAAAGGACCTTTACATTGGCAAGAAATTACTGTTTCTTGTCGACTTTTGTAAGGCGTTCACTGAAAGCAGTTATAACATTCCCATTAACGTTTTTTTTTTTTTTTTTTCTTTGCAGAAAGAGGCCATTGCTGAATGCTTTAGACAACCCTAATTGCAAAACCACAGGAGAAGCTTGACAGATAACCAGCCACTGAAAATGTTTGAGGAGCAGAAATGCCTTCTTCATTTGCATTTCTGGTTTCCACAAAAATTGTGTAGCTTCACAGTGACCAAGGCAGGTCATATAAGAGCTTAGTTATCTATTTTGCACACGCAATTATCCGTGCCATTGTCACACCTGCTCAGCCTTCACATCAGTCACTCTGTACAGTTTAGTCAAGCAGTCAAATGGCTAAAGTTCTCAAAGTCCCCGTTCCATATAATTTCCATTCCTGCCAGGTAAGAATGACCATTAACTGGCTCATATTCCAGTTTTGCTTTATTGAGCTGAACTCTGTTTGTATTTGTCTTTGAAGTAACATTTCTGGACAGTGAGAGAAGCTAGACGGACAGCCCTGAAGCCTGCTTTCTGTGAGCCTGTGGTCTCTTTGTCCATGCCTACCTGTGGCCTAACAGGCCCCAAATCTGTTGTGTGGAAGTTGCTGCTGCTCTGCTCTGGAAAGAAGGATGCAGTAACTCCAGCACCTCCTCTTCAGTGTGCAGAACCTGAGTATTTGTGCATGCTCTTAGCCTGTTTTAAATGTTAAGTACAGAGGATGTCTAATCAGTTTACTTTCCACTGCACATGGCTTCTCTCCATCACCACCTCCCAGCTGAGATTTAGTGGCTTCCATCAGCACTTAGGTGACTTTTAGTGTTTCCTAATTCAGCCAGGTGCAATGCTTGGCCACAACCATCACCTAAGGAACATACAATGCCTATCTACATGCTGAAGCCCTGGAGGACTAATTCTGAGAAGTGAGATCTTACTCGTTTCTTGGATCCCCTGCTAAAATTGCAACAAAAGCACTAGCTGGGCTAACGAGCAATGATATAGACTCCCTGATGTAGGACTGTCAAAAGATTTCATATAGGATAGCTTACTGAGCAGCTGGAGGCAAGTAGCTCTTGCTAGTGGTCTGGTGTACAGGCAAAGCAAGGCCCTGACAGACCAAATCGGTCCTCTCAGCCCCAGCTGCACAGAACCCTGCCCATGTTTCTTCACCGTTTGCAGTTAATAGGGGAGGAGAGCTCGTTTAAATCTGATGGATAAGAACCCTTCCTAGAATTGGGCATTTGGCAGTATCATCCTCTTCACGGAAGGAAAAATTCCCCAGTCTCTGATTAAACTGGATCTGGACTGTAAGTCTTTCAGGCAAGTGTGTTGCTTTATGTGGATTCCCTACCTCTAGGAAAATAAAACACCTTAAACGTACAGTATTTCACCCAAACACAACTCTCTCCCAGCCCTGCAAAAGCTTGGTAGTCAAGCATAGAAAATATTTACTTGGTAAAGCTTTAAGATCAGGCTTTTGGGCTGGAAACAGAAAGGGTATAAATAAGCCAGATATAGGACAACTCCCACTAAAACTGCAAAGCTTAATCTGCAGAGCCAGGCAGCTGTCTAATAACTGGTCCCACATGTTGGACCAGCCTGCCTGTCAGGCTGTGAGGTGCCTCCGTCTAACCTCAGTGTCCCATTATAAACTAGACACGGCATGCACAGGCACTCAGCACTCCTTTGTCTTTGGTGTTTGGGTTGTGCTGTGTGTGGCTGTCCTGGCTGGCTGTCCCTTGGGGGCAGAGGGACAAATATCTCTTCGTTTGTCATCAGTCTCCTGGTTGCCTGCCCTCAAAACAAGGCAGGCTGCTCCCCAGAGCCAACTTTAGTGCACTTGTGCGAAATGTGAGGCAAAGTGTTAGTTGGATGCCTGTTGTGCAAGATTCATGTGTTCCACTGTGCTGTGGGCTTGCTGCAGAAGGCAGCAATAACAGAACAGGCCGTGTGGAAAGGGTTAAATTGAGGAAAAATTAGGCTGACATTTTTCATCTGCACTTCTCCGCTATTGTAGCAGCGGCTGGGGGCTTCTACTGGCTTGGCTTAAAAAAGATATTGTTAATGTCTAACACTTGATGACAGATGGTTCACCAATACTGCTAGGCCCATTGTCTCACTTAATAGCTCTTTGTTCTAGTTGAAAGAAGGTAATCTTTTCTTGTAGGAGTTGGTAGGAGGATCTGTGTACAACGTGCCTGCTGACAGCCGTCCCAGGGCTGGAGTCTGCTCTGCAGCTCACTGGAGTGGAATCGTCTCCCTTACCCCGGAGGAGGGACTCACAAAGGAGTCATTACCGTCATGATGCCTAATTTGTGGGTGTTTTGCTGTCTGGTGGGATTCACAACACTGAATTAGGCAAGTGCACTCTCCATGCAGTGTGTGGAAAAAGCAAAACATATGATCCGATTGGCTTCAAAGGGTGAGGAGAAGTTTAGGGCCTCTGTCGCTCTGAGGAGGGGAGGCACCCATTTGGGGGATGTCACGCTGTGGTTCCCTGCTGGGAAGAGTTAACCCACCCACTCACCAGCTGCCTGGAGACTTGCAGAGCTGAAAGCAATAGCTGTAACCCAACAATACAGGCTTCCCGGGAGAGCTGAGCAGCAGACTAAAGTGTACCAGGGAGGGAGGCTGTGTCCCTTCCTCCTGGCAAGGTGTGCTGTGCTGTATAATGCGTGTAGCCTGCAAGGGAGCAGTGTGAGGAGCCTGGGTCTCCTTGGCGAGGTTATGGAGTCATTTGCTCCTTGTTCTGGTTCCTACTTCTGCCTTTTAAATGAGGCAGGTCAATTTTTTTCTTCATCTCAGGGGATAAATCCCAGCTTACAGCCGGTCAGAGGAATAATCTGAACCTGGATTTATTGTTTCCGATGTGAATGCATGGCACACCGTGAGACTGATGCTTATGGGAAGAGGGCACTGTATGTATGCACATATACCAGGAGCAATTCCTCCTCCTCCAGCCTGTGCCTGACTGGAGATGGCCCATACGTTCATACCTTACCAGATCATGACCCAGCGTTCAGGGTGGCTTCTGAATGCCACGGGGAGAGGACATTTGACAGCAAGGTGTTTCTTGCAACCAGTTGTGGGTTTATCAGTGACAGTGCTATATAGGTTCCTCAGAAGCTATGTGGGGATGTTCAAGGTTGGCTGAGCACTAAGGAAAGGTTGTACAATACCAGAGGTGACTGTAAGTGTGCAAGCTGCCATCCCCTTGAGAAACGGAGCACAATGGCTCTACTTGGTACTTTCCAAAGGTTTATTTTGAATTTGTTCGCTCTGTTGACAGTTCTTACTGTAGTGACAGGGAAGCCCTGGGACTAAAATCTGAATTAAGGTCTGTTCTCATCAGTAAGTCGGACACCTGTGACATTCCAAATGGTATTTTCAGACCCCACAGCTGACTAGCCCAAGACCGTGGCTTAGTCCTATTTCATTGGCTCTGGAGTGATGGGACAAACCAGGTATTCTCAAACTGAATCTGCATAGGGACCTTCATAGACAACAGCATCAGTAGCCTTCTTCTCCAGGTGATGCTGCACGTGAGCTTGCACATCACGCTGAAGCACCCGGTGATCTGTGTTTACCCACTTGCAAAAGTCTTGTGAAGTTTGAGTTGCTTTGTGGCACCAAAACCATGAATAGTTGGCATGACTCACAGGGCAGTCACTGCCCTGGTGTATTTGCAACAAGGGTAAAGTGTTTTTGGAGGCTTAAGCGTGGAAAAGGTGGAAAAGTCCTCACCCTGCTTCAGGAGGACATTTCCAAGCAGTTAATGTTAGTTACAGGAAAGGTCAATGAGCAGAGCTCTGTAGACTCATTCAATGTCTAGATCATCGTTTAATAATAGTAATAGTAGAAGTAATAATAATAATAACAATAATAATAATGTTTGTTTAGTGGACAGCTGCTTGGAGTGGGGATGGTGTGGAGGTGGGGGGAGGAAAGGTTTCCTCTTGTGTGTGCAAAAGAAGAGTGGCTCTGAGGCTATGTCAGGGAATGCTGATATGGAAAATTGAACCGAGGAAGGGATTTAATGTCTTATAGACACAGAAGTGTGATTAATGCTTGAGGTGTCTCCACGGGACTGCAGAAAGAGTGACTGCAAGCCATGCCTTGTACATGTACCAAAGGTTGCCCCCAGCTATTCATGGGGATGGGATTGCAGCTTGCTGTAATCACACTGGTGCCACGGAGCACCTTGGCGAAGGATTGATCTTTGACCTTCAATAAACCTGTAGTTTCGTGTAATGTGATTTAGCAGCCACAAGTAAGAGAGAGGAGCAAGCATCAAACAGCCAGTGGCTTTTGAACCTCCGCAATAAAGTGTTCCTGGGCTGTTGTGTTCTGGTGCATGTGGGCAGGCAGCTACAGGCTTTCAGGTTGGCTTGGCCTCTCTCTTCATTGTCAGTACTTCGGACTGGGGCTTTTTTTTGGGCCACAGTACAGTCCTGTGCTGAAACCAACCCGTGCTGCAAAGCTTTGTTTGTTTTGCTTCATAGCACCTTCACACAGTGTGAAGGGGTGAGCTTCCTTCAGACAGAAGTGCAGTGTCTCCATATAACAAGCAATTAAATCTTAAAGCAGGGCACGTATGTGTGGGCAGCCCAGAGAAGGGTGTTTAGCCAACCATAAGGCTTTGTCCACATTTGTGCTTCAGCACACCCCATTTTAGTGTGTTTCCACCATAACCAGAGCTCAGCAAGTAAACACCAGGTAGTGCAGGCAGCAGTCTGGTCACAGCAGTGTGTTATTCCCCTGCACACCGGTGTTAATGAACCTGAGGTGGGTGGGCAGCGTTGCGGTGCCTGTGTGCCACACAGGTGGCTTTAATAGTATTTTCTGGCCTCCTTCTGGGAGGTGGCTGCTCCCCAGCACTGGATATTTTGTCTCCTGCATACTGCAGGGTACCTGAGAAGAGTTTCCGAAATCTCATCTCACAGCCATCTGCCAACAGCCCCCAGGTGTCTCAATGGCCAGGGGTGTTCCCAGATGGATCCCCCAGGGATAAAACCCATCTTACTTGGCCACATGGACATGTCCTTGCAGGTACACTGTGCACATCCCTAGATCCTCTGCAGAGATGCAGCACCTGCCCCAAGGCAGGGGACAGAAGGGATCTGGGGAGCCTGGGGGTCACAAGGGAGAGCTGGGAGAGCAGCAGGAGAAACGGGGATGGAATCAGGCACCAACTTTCAGCGCCACCCTTAGTGTGCCACTGTGGGAAAATGACCCCTAATTGTTATGTTTTTTCCCCTCTTTGAAGGGTCTTGGATGATCTTCACCAGCCCTTTAACTCTCAAACTGGCCCATGTCAGAGGATGTGCTCTGTGCCCATGCAGCTAAGGGCAGGATGCTGCTGGATGGCTGAATGGCCTTTGGGGCAGAAACCTGTTTTTACTGGAGACCTCATCCTCCTTTTCTAGGTCAGAGACTTTTGAAGTCTATTCCCACATCTTCATTTTTTTCCTGAGCATCTTCTGTGCAGTGATTGGAGTGCTGTATGTGCTCCTCCGTATTTACACTTACTTGCAGATAAACAAACAAACAAACAAACAAAACAAAAAACTGACCTTATTCCCTCCTTGTATTCATCACCTGATTTACATTTCATTTATTTCTATAGCCCCGAACAGACATTAGTAACTCGTAAGGGTAATAACAGGAGTTTCTACTAATAGAACTCCTTCCATCTGTGGAGTTCAAATTATGGACAAGCACCATTAGTCCCATTTAGAGATGGATTTAGCCGGTGCAACTTGTCCAAATGCAGACACGGCTGCAAGAATCAGGAAGGAAATGCAAAGGCTCCTGATTTCAACCCCGGACTCAGCTCAGCTGATCTGGTACAGCCGTTTCGGAGGGTGGGGGGTGGGGGACATGCACTATCGTTCAAAAGACAAGATGTGAAGGATGCTCAGGAAGAAAATGAAGCTCATCTCTGGAGCCTGCTGAATTTCACAAGGTTGTCCCAAAGCAGCAAGAGGAGCAATGTCCTGAGCTTTGGCCTCGATACTTATCAGCATGAAAAAACCATGAGCGTGAAATCAAACAACAGGCTTCAAATGGGAGCTACAATGACTCTAATTTGTATGTACCATTATTTGATCTTCTAACCTACTAGGTTTAAGGTAAACCACAGCGGAATATCAAGCAGACATTAAATGAAACAGTGTCATTAATTCAATCCAATGAGATATGTTTTATATAACAAAGGGATTTGTTCTGATACTCAAACAATGTATATAAATGAAAGAGTCGAAATAGATTCATTTTGTTCTCAAAGCAAACACATTAAAGAAAGCCATCAAGAAGTAAAGAGCACGGCGTTTTTTTTTTTTTTTTTTTTTTTTTTTTTAAACTGTGCTTTATTTAGGGCTAAGCTGGAAAGCGTCATTCAATAATTACAGAAGATTACAAGGAGTTTTAGGGAATTGAGAGTGAAAGAGCAGTTGTATGGAACTGCAGCTGCGTTACACATCTGTACTTCCTAGCTGTGGGCTCAGTCTTGCTGTCCTTACTCAGGTAGAATACCCAAATATCCCCATGGGGTATCTGCCAGAGTAAGGACGGGAGGATAGGCCCAGTAGGGAATCTAAAAAAAAAAAAAAAGAAAAAAAAAAGAAAAAAAAAAGAAAGGAAGGAAGAAAGAAGTTTGAGATCAAGATAAAAAAATACTAAGAAAAACAAACAAGAATATTAAAATGGAGTAAAACTGAATAAAGAATCAGAAACAATTATCACACTGCTCAGTTGAAGCAAACAAGTGTGAGAATGATGTAAATCAAGTTTTAAGACTGTGAAAATAAATTATAATAAATATGATATACTTTAAAATATATGTGTTCTTAAATAATTCATTGTTTTTTTCTGAGTCAGATTTTTTAAAGCAATGTCTTATTTTTAACTGCTCTAAAGTCATTTACCAAAGATAAATATCGTGCTTTCATTAAATAGTTTTCCTTGTTTTTCTCTATCATTACAATTAAAAGTCCTACAAAATATGCAAATTTATTTACAGAAAAACGGAGCCAGCATCTTTTTTTTATTTTTTAAACATCCCCCTGTTTCTCAAAATTCCTTGTAAACAGTTGCAGAAATTCTTCAAAGAGATTGTTTTCTTTATCTTATGGTTTACTTGATTTTTTTTTATTTTTTATTTTTTTTTATTTTTTATTTTTTTTTGTATTTTTGTATTTTTTTATTTTTTTATTTTTTTTATTTTTTAAGATTAAGGTTCTAGGCTAACCCCTTGCCCTGAAGGTTTCTAGAGCAAATATGGAAGCTACTGAAGCATAGGATGATGGGAATTTTGCGGACAGCAGATCATGAAGACATGAAGCGTTTAGCTGTGTTTTGTTGTTCAAGTTAGAACTAACGTCTGATAAAAAGACAGCTGTTTTGTTTCCCATTTGCATTGTCTACAGAATCGAGTTTTGTTTTGTTTATTTTTTTTAATAGCTGGAATGCTTGCAGTTAAAAAAGCTGCCAAAATAGCCATTTCTCTCCTTTTTCTCCTCGATAAATAACAGCATCCAACAGCATTGGCAGAGTAGGAATTTATGCTCAATCTAAACTCTACAAAATTACAGTTCTACAACATCTTTGTTTTTAGCATTAACGCTAACTTCTATGTAGTATTATTTTTTTTTTGCTTTTTTGTTTTTTTTTTTATTTTTATGTTGTCTAATTTTTTCTATTATATAGGTATTTTAAACTTTCTTTCTTTAAATTCTGTACAACTATTAGGATTTTAAATGGGGAGAGTTAGAAGCATTTACAAACCTTTTTTGTTTTCCATTTTAATATCAACCATCTTTCCTTTCTCTTTTCTATGCCTTTTAATGTATTTATTTATGTATTTATTTAATTTTTTTTTTGCTTTTCATAGATATCCATCTTACCTGCCTTTAACAGCGCAATCCTTACTTATTATACAGAAAACCATATGAAAGCTTCATAGACTCTAATTAATGTATAACCAAAGAACCTCCCAAAGTATCAAAGAACTATTATCTTGCCATTTTAAAAGCTTTTAAGCATTATTATTATTATTACTTTTTTTTTTTTTTTTTTTTTTTTTTTTTAGTTTTTACATATTTCTTATAATCGCTCTCAAAAACTGTTTTAGGAACAGCTCAGAGAAAAGGAAAGAACTTCCATATTTTACATACAGCTACAAGTCTGCGGTAAAAATTTTGTCCTTTGGTCCCTATATAGCTAAGGAATGACAGATAAAGATGCTCAGTGACTGTTACCATGGGTCACACATGGTAACCGCATCCTTGGTGGCAAACAGGCACTCCTTTGTCAGTATCCAGGTTTGCATCTCCTGTTTGAAGAAAAGCCGCTGTGGTGATATCAGTGTCTCTTCAGAAATCCTGGTTGATCTTGTTCCTGTTCTGATTTTACTTATGTGTTTGTTTGTTTTCAAGCGCATGTCCTTCGAAGTCAGCAGATGTGATACTTTTCTTGAAGAAATGTTACAGTCTAAACAATCAAAGAGAGAATAAGTCTGAAGTCTTCAGCTTGATTGATATTTGCTGATATGTCAAAGGTGTAATCCAACAGTTCCCGTTTTTTTAATATATATACTTTTTTTTTTTTTTTTTTTTTTTTTTCTAAATGTGGCCCATTCAGCTGCTGCCCTAAAAAATGAAGAAGATCATTGCAAATTAAATCAAAAAGGGGAGGGGGAAGTAGGGAAAGAGGGGGATATTTGGGACAGGGGAGAGACCTAAAAAATGAAAACAAAATTAAAAACAAGCCTGTTCGTTTGGGCCCAATCCTGCTCCTGTTGAAAGTAATGGGTGTTTTCTTCTCCCTTCAATTGGGACAGGATGGGGCTTCTGCTTTGGTGGTTTGCTTTTGGACGTATTGGCTCTGATTCTGCTCCCACTCACGTCAACAGAAAGATTCCCCTTGACTTCAGTGAGAACTGGATCAAACCCAAAGTGAGCAAGGTAGTCACGATCATGATAGAGAAAAATACAATTGTTCCTAATAGTAATAGTAATCGTAAATCAAAATAATAGTAAGGCATGTCTATATAAATCCATATCACTACATATGTACAAATAGCTGCATTTTAATTATTTTTAAGTGCCACTTTACAATGCCAGATCACAATCTTGCTTGGCGCGCTTTTGTAGTGTGAAAGGCATTGAGAAAGAATTGGCCTACATTTTAATGGGGTGCCATCTATGACAGTGTAGGAGCTTTCTGTGGAGACATAGCTGCCAATAACATCTACATCCTTGTGAATGTCAGAAAGTAGGACTTTGAACAGGCAATTTATAGGAAGTTAAATAAAAAAAAAAGACTGTTGGAATAAACTTTTTTTTTTTTTTCAAAAAAATGTAAAGCTAACATTTCTTAAATAAAAAAAGTTATTTAAAAAAATGTAATCATGATCCGACTAGGCTTGACATTTAAGTAGGATGCTTAATCATTAAGGATTAGCTCTTATCTCTTTCTAGCAAGCAGGTTCTTCTTACACACTCGGTGATTTATTACATCAAGAAACTTAGAAACTGCAAAAGGTCCACTCTGGTGGAAAAGTGTCATGCGGAATATCAATCCATGCTGGCAGGTTTTCACACTGTTGGTTCAACAAACAGCAAACCGTACACAGCAGTCTAAACAATTACAACACCAAAAATAATAATAGAATAAAAAAATAAAAAACACTCGTCAAGGACCCTTTTTCAGTTGTAAACAAAAAGATGCATTTTGTGTTTTGATCTGGATGTTTTTTTTTTTCCCACTCAAAACAAACCCTCCCTCCCCCTGAGCAATTAATTTTGGCTGGAGTTGCTGTAATACAGAACCTTAGAGAATTAGGTATTCTTGAAAAGACATATAATGAGGCTTTTCTTGGGGTTGTTTTGCTTTTTTTTTTTTTTTTTTTTTTTTTTTTTTTTTTTTTTTTGGATTGCTATAGTTTTTCAAACTACTGTTACTATCATTTTGCTTTTTTTTTTTTAATTTAATTTTTTTTTTTTTTTAATTTTTGGACAGTGATTTGAAATATCCTGAGGGGTAAAAAAGATGTCAATTGAAAAAGGCCCCAATTCTCTGGAATAAAAATAAAATCACAAGATTTTCAGTGCAAAAAAATTAACCACACATTTTTTTTCTCTCATTTTTTTTTCCAAATTATCTATACAGTTATAACAATCCCATTTTTTTTTCTAAAGAATTAGGAATCCATCTTTTTTTTTTTTTTTCCTTCTATGTGACATCTAGAGAAGCATAAAACGCTGACGAGAAATCAAACGACAAATAAAGAAACCACTGCAAGCACCAAAAACGAAACGAAAATGAGCACAGCAAAAAATTGTGGCAGCACAAAGTCAAAAAAGGCACATGTGATCATGACTGGCCAATCATCAACTGATACAACATCCAAGAAAAATGCTTCAATCACGGCACCTGCACGAAACTTGACGGCATGTCATGCAACCAATTCTTAGCTTGTTACATGACGCCATCATGTCACACTTTCAACTTCGAGTTGATTTGAACTTACGGCCTGGGGGACTGTATTCTCCACTTTCATGTCATTACGTGAACTTTTTTCCTAGCTCAGCGCGAGACTGTGGTGGATTTGACTGGCTCTTGGTTGGTTTTGTTGGAATTTGATTGAATGACAAAAGAAGAAAAGATTTTTTTTATATATATATATATATTTATATATAGTGTGGAAAAAGGGAAAGGTAGGGAAAGAAGATATATATAAAAATAATAATAAAAAAAAAGTTACAAACACAGCATCAATCAAAAAGCTCTAATGGAAATACTTGCCATTAAACTATAGAAAACGAAACAAGAAGGAAAGCAAAACAAACCAACTGAACAGAAAGAAATAAAAGAAAGGAAGAAGAAAAGAAAAAAAGGAAAAAAAGAAGGATGGAGGAGGCCTAGCCAGAGACACACACATAAAACACACACTTAAATGTAGACACACGGTCAACAGTGAACAGTAACAGAACGCTGTGCAGCGGCTGTTGAGGAGAGCATGCACTGAATGAATGAGCGCAGACACAGATCGGTTTGCAAAGTCTGGAAAATAAATACATTCGCTGCCAACCAGAATGCTTTCGTTAGCACCAGCCTCTCCCGCACCACCCCCGGCCTCCGGGGCTTCACGGGATGGCTAGCCAAATTCCGCCGGGAGCCTTGCCATTTCCTCGGATGGACTCCGGAGCAAGCACTGCTCTAATGCAATCACATCCCAGAAAGTTTAAAGTCATTGGGCAGTAAGAGACCACGAGCTGCTTTGGCTACTGAGAATTAAAAAAATAATAATAAAAAAATATAAAGAAAATAAAATAAAAGAAACAAAAAAGAAAAGCGACTATTGCTGATTGCTGCATGTCCATTTAGTGGTTCTCAGGACGGTGGGCTCCGAAACAGCAATGCTGGTATGGTGTGTGAAGCAGACTTGTAGGAGGACTCAGATGACACGATGGTCCCTAAATCAGCATTATTAAAGGAAGGGAAATTTACTCCTTTGGTGTTTGGCTTTGGCCTGAATTGAAAAAAAAAAATGGAAAAAAAGTGAAGAGGAGAGGAGAGGAGAGGAGAGGAGAGGAGAGGAGAGGAGAGGAGAGGAGAGGAGAGGAGAGGAGAGGAGAGGAGAGGAGAGGAGAGGAGAGGAGAGGAGAGGAGAGGAGAGGAAAAAGTAACAAAAAGATGAAAGCGAAAGAAAAAAAAGGAAGAGTAAAGAATAATAAAAATAATGATAAAAATAGAAGGAAAAGGAAAAGGAAAAGGAAAAGGAAAAGGAAAAGGAAAAGGAAAAGGAAAAGGAAAAGGAAAAGGAAAAGGAAAAGGAAAAGGAAAAGGAAGCTGCCAGGGGCTGGTTGCTACAATCTCTAGAAACACTCTGTTCCTTTCCTACCACAGAAAATATCCCTTTATTGGCCCAGGGAGTTTTGCCTCAGTAAACACCAAAAATCACTGCACACAATGATACATTTGTCTCGTTCGGCAGCCCTGCACCCTGTTCCTCAGGTATTGCCTTTCTGTCACCTTGGCAGGGCTCATATCTCTCCTCCCAGCCTATTTCTAAAAAGTCACTGCACACAACTAAAATTTCACTTCGCGTTTGGGTGTCACAAGAATATTGTTGGCAGTTCTCATCCTGAAGTCATGCATGCTGGCTAGAGAAAAATTTATTATTTTTTTTCCTTTTTCTTTTTTTGTCTGTTTCTATTTTTTCTGAGCTGAAACATGTTTTCTGGCTAGAGCTGTTATGCTCAGCTGACAAGAGACGGTGCTGAACTAAGCCCTGAACTGAACATTGGCTTCAGCTCCATACTTTGCCCACAGTTGGCTGCTGCCTTGGGCTGTTGACTCCTTCTTGATGGCCTGGCCCCAAAATTCTGCAGTTGGATGAGCTGGAAGTGTCAGCCTGAGCTTCCTGGGGTTTGGGTGAATGGAATAGACTGGTTCCCCCTAGGGAGATGCAAGATTTGGGTTCACATTTATTTCTCAAGCCAAGAGGGAGAAAACTATCTTTCTGAAGATGGCCCAGGGCAGAGCTGTTGTCACTTGCGCACTTGTGTCTCTGGGTACCCAAGGACAAGCAGTGTGAACCATACAGGTCTAGGCTTTGCATGAGCATGAGAAAAAGGCCTCCTTCATCCCTTTCACCCCCCAGGGCTTTCAGGTTGTACGGCACCAGTCACAGAGCCAGGGGTGGCAATACCATGGGCACTGCTCATATGACCATAGGCACCCCACCTGTGCCAGCCTGAGGCAACCCTCAAGCTGAGGTGAGGCTCTTGGACATAGCCTCGACTGGACATAACATTTTCCCTTACGGCTGGAGCATGAAGGAGCAGGTTGACCTGCCAGTGACCAGAGGCTTTGGAGCGGATACTACCATCCCCCTGCCTGTCCTCCACACACACCTCCAGATGCTGTGGATGCGACATGCGCACACGCGCCCACACACACACGTATGTACAGATGAAGGCTCAGAACTTGCTGAGGCTAAAAGAACAAAACAAACAAACAAACAAACCAGAAAACGTACTCTCAAATGAAAGTCAAATGTGGTCATCCTGTCTGCCTAACTTGGAGGGCTACACGGGCGAATGTCTTTCTCTGTTGACTAGGAAGAGGAGCTAGATGCCTAACTTACGAGGCGGGTAACCTAACTTCACCAGTGGCCTGAAATTGAGAGGCAAGTTAGGCATTTGTGCTAGACTGGATGCTGGCCAAACTCATCTGTTTAAGGAGAGCAATTCACTTTGCTGGCAAGAGGTATAAACTTTGGGCATTGCTGAAGTAAATTTGTGAGTAAAAGTGTTAAGGTTATGAAGACAAGTATATACAGCCTAGTTCAGAAGTGGTGCCTTGGAGGTAAAGAGGAAGCTTACTTTCTGAGCACTTAGGGCCTGTGCACAAAGACAGATTAGGCAAAATCTCTTTGCTGCAGGTAACACTGACCAGGAACTTGCTCTGCTGGAGTAAACCATAGCCAAATGCACCTGGTAAATGCCAATATTCCTCCAAATCTTCTTATTTGAAACATCTAAATGAAGCCTGAGACTATTCTCTTTGAATGTTGAATGGAGATAATGGCTGAAAGCCCTAATTAGGCTTCAGAATACAACAGCTCCATCTAAGCAAATCACTCCAGGCTGGATTTAGTGGAGAGAAACAGGGCTTGCTGTCCCCAGTTCATCCCAAAGGACCCCTTCTGATCGGACTGTGAATCATGGCCAAACAGAGCCT